>NW_003852474.1:6057121-6139426 GCF_000181295.1 Otolemur garnettii | reverse complement strand
CATTTAGTTTTGAGTATTAGAGGGACAACAGCTATGAATGACAACATCTTTGGATGACATCCATGTTAAAAAACACATCATGAAATCATCAAATGTTTTGGAGGAAGCTGGGTTCCCATTGAGTAGCACGCGGCTGTGCAGATGGTGAAACAGTCTGCCTCTGTTCTCATCCTGCGCCTTCCTCTGATAATTGCCGAGTAGGAGTGCCGGCTTTCACTTTATGTAACAGTGACCTCGACCATGAGGTCTGTGTTACCAGTTCCGTGTTTTGTTAAGCACCCTCTGATTGCATGATTTACTCAATTTTTTTTCTCTCATTACTTTCCTCTTTTTAAATTAATTTAATATTTTTGTCATTCTACTTTTAAAGTCCTCTAGTAGTTTGAAAGAAATATGCTATGTCTCTGTTTTGTTAATGACTGCGCTAGAAATTAAAACATAAGTCTGTAATCTCTTGAAGTCTAACTTGGTGCATTTAGCCTACTCCTGGACAACAGAAGAACCTTATAAACTCCTTTTACCATTCTACCTATGTATATGTAAATGTTGTCATTTACTTTAATTCTGTCTTTTTACTGTCACCCTCTCTAGTGTTAATATTGTTTTATTTTTAATTTTTTTTAGAGACTCTAATGCCCAGGCTAGGGTGCAATGTGCAATCACAGCTCACTGTAGCCTCAAACTCCTAGGCTCAAGTGATCCTCTTGCCTCAGCCTCCTGAGTAGCCAGGACTATAGGCATGTACCACTGCCCCGGTTAAGTTTTTAAATTGTTTTGCAGAGATGGGGTCTCACCATGTTACCCATGCTGATCTCAAACTCTCCCTTCAGCTTCCCAAAGTGCTGGGATTTTACGCATCAACCATGGTGCCCAGACCAATAGAATTGTTTTATATGATCTTTGTTAGGTTTTATCCATCTATTTCATTTTATTTTGCTTCCCCTCCCCCATTTCTTCTTCTATCATAGAAGTCCCATCTGTCATCATTCTCCTTCTACCTAAAGAATATACTTTAGAGTTATTTTTATTGTCTTGGAAAACTCAGTGTTTGTTTCTAGGCACTTTATTGAAAGATGGTCAAGACTGTTGCTGTTCAAAGGCTGTTATATATTTTTGTTTGTTTGTTTTTTGTTATTTTTTGAGACCCAGTCTCACTCTGTCTCCCTGAGTGTTGTGGCATCATCATAGCTCACAGCAACCTTAAACTCCTGGGTTCAAGTGATCCTCTTGCCTCAGCCTCCAAGTAATAGTTCTTCACTGGCCTTTACTGCCTTTAGCACATTGAAGATATTATTCCACTCTCTTGGGGAAGAGTTTCCAAGTTGGTGCTTTCCATTCTTGGTGCTAGGTAGTCAGTTGTAGTCTGTTGTTTCTTTGAAAGTAATATACTACACAATGAGGGTAGGGGATGAGGAAGTAGGGAATGAGGTGGGAAGGGGTTGGAGGGTCATGGTGTATGGCATACCTCCTGGGGATGGGATGCAATTGTAAGAGGGAATTAACAAATGCAATCAGTGTAACCTAATTCTTTGTACCCTCAATGAATCCCAAACAGTAAAAAAAAAAAAAAGAAAGAAAGAAAGAAAGTAATGTGCCTTTTTTCTCTACCTTCTTTAAGTTATCTTTGATTTTAGTGTTTTCAGTTTCACTACAATGGATTCTGATGTGAATGTCTTATAGTCTACCCTGCTTAGGGTTTGTGTGGCTTTTTGAATCTATACTTAGTATCTTTCACCAACTGAAAAATTCTCAGGTAATATCTTTCAAATATTTCTTGTATCTTATTCATTTTCTCTCCTCTCCTTTTGAAACTATTATTAAATAAATATTAGACTGTCACTCTATTTTCCAAGTCTTTGCATTCATCTTTGTGTATTTTCTTCTATTAAATTCACTGAGTTTTTAATTTCAATTATTTTATTTTTCATTTCTAGGAGTTCTGTTTGGTTATTATTCAAATCTACTATCTCACATGTTGTAGTCCCTTACTTCCTATGGGCATAATCCATTTTCGTTGTGGTGGTGGTGGTTTGTTTTTTAAGATAGAGTCTCACTCTGTTGCCCTGGGTAGAGTGCCATGGCGTCATCACAGCCCAGAGTAAACTCAAAATCTTAGGCTCAAGTAATCCTCTTGCCTCAGTTTTTCTATTTTTAGTAGAGACAGGGTCTTGCTTTTCCTCAGGCTGGTCTCAACTCCTGAGCTCAGGCAATCTGCCTACCTTGGCCAGAAGGGCCAGGGTTATAAGTGTGCACCACCTTACCTGGCCTCCTTGTAGCTTTTCATTAACTTTTTTTTTCTTTTTGTTTTCTATATAGTTGACTTTCTTTCTTTCTTTATTTTTATTAAATTATAAATACATAAATCACGTATACATTAATGCATTTATGGGGTACAGTGTGCTGATTTTATATACAATTTGGAATGCTTACATCAAACTGGTTCAGTGAGGTGAGCCTTCATCTCCTTTACTTAACTATTGTGCTAAGACATTTATGCACTACACTTAATAGATTTGACATGCACCCTTGCAATATGCACCATAAAAACATTTACCAAATATTGTTTTGTATTCTTTGTCAGATAACTAATTATCTAAAGTCCTTTCAGTGGAGTTTCTCTAATCTACTGTTTTACTGGTTCTTGCTTAAGGAGTCTGATTACCATGTGTACCTCTTTGCTTGGGTTATATGTTGAACACTGTACTTGGAAAATTATCTTTGGAGTTTTATCAATTCTAGACTGCGGGTACTTTCTTCCAGAGAGAATTTATGCTCATTTTCACCAGCAGTCTCAGGATACAGTTACTCCAGGAGTTTAAACTAACCTCAAGGGTTAAGTTTTATTGGATCACCCAAGGGATGTAGTTTTAGTCTACAAATCTATACAGAGGCTGGCTCGTGATTATGACCCTTTAGGGAAAATTTTATTTTCCATACCATTCTCAGCACTGATTCAATTTTCCTTATAGTCTTCTTGAGGGAAGTGTGCTTAAGGAATAGCCTTTTGTTAGTTGTAGCTTTATGAAGTCTCCCATAAGACCAACTCCATGTTGGTCATATGCTGGTTGATTTTTCTCCTATGAGGCTAGGAAAATTGAACCTCCATTTTGGCCAAATTGGCAGAACCCTCCAGGGTGTTCAGAACTCCACTTCCCTGCCTAGGCTTCCACTTAGATAATTTCTTGCTTTTTTCTAAGCTCTTTGATGTTTTTGATATATTAGTATTTTAAAATATATTTCATACACTATTTGAAATTGGTTTTCAGCATGAGTGCTATTTTGAGTAACCTAGCCAACATTATTCTCAGAAATAGAGCGCCTCTTATCTTTTTATAAGACTTGATTCTTACTTATACTTTAAGGTACTTTTAAGCATCGATTCCCAACTCCCAAAAATATTTCCTTATCCTCTTTGCCCTTCTCATGAGAAGGCCTGTTCCCCTGGGGCTGGCTGCTGTCATTGTACTTATCACACTGCGTTCTTCTCTAACCTTTTTTTACTATAAAATACAATGCATGTATTAAAAAACAGTAAACATGAAGTACAGATTACCAAATTACTATAGAATAGAAGCTGAAAAACTTTTTCTGCAAAGGACCAGATACCAAATATTTTAGGCTCTGTGGCTGTATGATCTTTGACACAAGTATACAACTCTGCCTTAGTGGTGCGAAAGCAACCGTAGACAATATATAAATGATCAGTGTGGCTCTGTTCCAACAAAATTTTATTTACAGAAACATGGGGTGGGCAGGATTTAGCTCATAGGTCATAGTTTGCTGACCTTATGGTAATTTATACTATTAAGCAAACATTCCTGTAACTATTAACCCAGTTAAAGAATGGAATATTGCCTTGATTGGCCTTCCTCCATTGTAAGTCCTCTCCACAAAGATAATCACTGCTGACCTTTGTGGTAATTTCTCCTTTGTTTCTCTTTATAGTCTCATAGCCTAAGTATGAACTCTTAAACAATATAGTTACACCCACTTTAAATAGCATGCATGAAGTCATGTGATTTTTTGCTTTTCATTAGGTTTTTAAGATTATGTTCCTGCATCTAGCTATAATGAATTCATCTGCTTTGTTGTGTGATAGTCCATATTATTATATGACTATACCTCCATTAAGGAATATTTGGGTTATTTCTACTTCAGAACTATTCTGCATAATGCTTCTATGAAATATCTTTTGGTACACACACGGAAGCATTTCTATTGCACTAGAAATACCTGGCTGTGGAATTGCTAGGTCATCAGGTATGTATTTCTTTAATTTTACTCAATATACCAAGTTATTTACAGAAGAGTTGTAGCAATGTACATTACCACCAGCAGTGCAAGGCAGTTCCTGATGCTACATATTAGCATGTTAAAGATTAAAAATTGCAGGCCGAGCGGATACTTACTCCCCCAGCACTTTGGGGAGGAAACTTGAACCAGCAGAGAGTTTAATTTAATGGCTATTAATATATTCACATATGCATAGTCCTAATATATATGCACCCATCACCACAATCGACTTTCAAACATTTTTGCTATCCCAAAAAGAAAGCCTGCACATTTTAATAATCACCCTTCAAGTCTTCCATTCTCCCCATCCCTCGGCAACCCCAATCTACTGTCTGTCTCTCTGGATTTGCCTCCTCTGAGCGTTTGATGTGAATGGAATCGTGCAATATATGGTCTTTTGTTACTCGCTTCTTTCACCTTTAAAACAATGTTTTCAAAGTTCATCCATGTTATGGATGTGTAAATACTTCATTTCTTTTTATTGCTGAATGATACAGTCAGTCCTCCATATCTGTGGGTTCTACGTTCATGGATTCAACTACCCACTGATTGAAAGTATTTTTAGGGCTCGGCGCCTATAGCTCAACCGGCTAAGGCGCCAGCCACGTACACCTAAGGTGGCGGGTTCAAATCCCCAGCCCGGACCTGCCAAAACAACAATGACGACTGCAACCAAAAAATAGCCGGGCGTTGTGGCGGGCGCCTGTGATCCCAGCTACTTGGGAGGCTGAGGCAAGAGACTCGCTTGAGCCCAGGGGTTGGAGGTTGCTGTGAGCTGTAATGCCACGGCACTCTACCCTGCGGGACAGCTTGAGGCTCTGTCTCAAAAAAAAAAAAAAAAAGAAAGTATTTTTAGGCGGCCCCTGTGGCTCAAAGGAGTAGGGTGCCAGTCCCATATACTGGAGGTGGTGGGGTCAAACCCAGCCCCAGCCAAAAATTGCAAAAGAAAAGTATTTTTAAACAAAAGAATGGTTGCATCTGTATTGAACATGCACAAACTTTTTTCTTGTCACTAGTCTCTAAACAGTACAGTATAATAACTAGTTACATAGTGTTTGTATTAGGTATTGTAAGTAATTTAAAGATAATTTAAAGCACATGAAAGGATGTGCATAGATTATATACAAATATATACCATTTTATATCAGGAACTTGAGTATTCATGGATTTTTGGTATTCTTTGAAAGTCCTAGAACAAATCCACTATAGCTACTGAGGTTTGACTGTATTACCTTGTATGGTTATGCCATATTTTATTTTATTTTATTTTTTTTGAGACAGAGCCTCAAGCTGTCACCCTGGGTAGAGTGCTGTGGCATCACAGCTCACAGCCACCTCTAACTCCTGGGCTTAAGTGATTCTTTTGCCTCAGCCTCCCAAGTAGCTGGGACCACAGACACCCACCACTACACCTGGCCATTTTTTGGGTGCAGTTGTTATTGTTGTTTGGCAAGACTGGACTGGATTTGAACCCACCAGCTCTGGTGTATGTGGCTGGCACCTTAGCTGCTTGAGTTGCAGGCACCAAGCTTGCCATATTGTATTAATCCCTTCATCAAGTGATGAACATTTATATTGGTTCTAGCTTTGCGCTATTATGAATAATGCTGCTATGAACATTCATGTACAAATTTTTGTGTGGTCAGGTCTTTTCATTTCTATTGATTATATACCTGGGAGTGGAATTGTTGAGTCATATGTTGTATGTTAACTTTTTATCTCATAATGCTGCTAAACTTAATTGTTAACTCTGGGATTTCCTCTATAGATTATTTTGATGTTTTTCTATATCAAAATTATATCAATTGAAGATTGCCATGGTATGAATGTGTCCCTCAAAATTAACGTGCTGGAAACTTGATCCCCAGTGCAACAGTGCTGGAAGGTGGAGACTTTGAGGCGATACTTATGTCACAAGGGCTCTCTGCATAAATTGTTTAGTGCTGTTATACAAAGGGCTTGTGGGAGTGGGTTCACTCTCTCTTGCCCTTCACCTTCTGCCGCACCAGGAGGCAGGAAGAAGGCCCACACCAGAAGCCTGCACCCTGATCTTGGTCTCCTGGCCTCCAGAACGGTGAGAAATCAAGTTCTGTTCTGTATAAGTGACCCAGACTGTAGTAGGTTGTTATTGCGGCACAAAATGAACTAAAACACAGTTAATAGCAGTTTTGGTTCCTTCTTTTACTGCCTTTACATATTTTATTATTTGCCTTAAGTCACTGTTATCTCAGTACAATATTGAGTAAAAGAGGTTATCGCAAGCATCCTTGTCTTGTTCTGATCCCCAAAAGGAATTTTTAGTCAATTGTCTTAGTTCCTTTTCTGTTGCTTGTAACAGAATACACGAAACTTACTAATTTAACAGAAAAGGAACTTATTTCTTATAGTTATGGAGCCTGAGACGTCCTGCTGGTGGGGAGTCTCTGCAGAGTCCCAAAGTGGCACGGGACATCAAGTGGCAAGGGTGCTGAGAGTGCTAGCTTGGGTCTCTCTCCTCTTACCAAGCCACTAATGCCACACCCTTTGATAATGCATTAATCTGTAAGTGGACTAATCCATTCATAAGAGCAGAGCCCTAATAGTACAATTACTTCTGAAAAGCTCTACCTCTCAATACTGTCAGATTGGGGCTGGGTGTGGTCATACCTGTGATCCTAGTACTCTGGAAGGCTGAGGCAGGAGGATCTCAGGAGCTCAGGAGTTGAAACCAGACTAAGCAAGAGTGAGATCCCATCTCTGCTAAAAATAGAAAAAATTAGCAAGGCATTGTGGTGAGCACCTAGAGACCCAGCTATTTGGGAAGCTGACGCAGGAGGATTGCTTAAGCCCAGGAGTTTGAGATTGCTGTGAACAAGGCTGAAGCCACAGCACTCTACCCTGGTCAGCAGAGTGAGACTCTGTTTAAAAAAAAAAAAAAAAAACAAAATTAAAACCTAACCCCCCAAAAACTAAACTGCCAAATTGGGGATTAAGTTTTTACATGAGTTTTGAAGGGGATAAACATTTAAACTGTTGAATCAATTAAAAATATTAATATTTGATGTAGTTTTTAAGTGGGTAACATTTATCAAATTACAGAAGTTTCTTTACTAGCATTCTTTTTGTTTTGTTTTTTTTTTGTGAACTGATAATGTATTTTATTAAACAAATTTCTGCATTTATTGAGAAAAGCACAGGATGTTTATATCTTTTAGACTGGTTAATGTAGTAGATTGTGTTGATTGTGATTCCTGGAATAAACCCAACTTGGTCAAGATAATAGTATCCTTTTCATAAGGATACTGTTTGTAATATTGCTGGGATAGGCTGAACCTTTGTATCCTGACCAAAATTCATAGGTTGAAACCTAATTCCCAATGTGATGGTATTTAAAGGTAGGGCCTTTGGGAGTTGACAAGGTAATGTAGATGGAGCCTCCTGAATGGGATCAGACCCAACCTCCAGAACTGTGAGAAAGTAAATTTCCTTTCTTTATAAAATACCCAGTCTGTGATGTGATATTCTGTTTTAGCAGCACCAAAAAAACCCCCAAAACAAAAAACTAAGACAGAAATTGGTACCAGAGAAGTGGGAGTTTGCTATAACAAATACCTAAAAATGTAGAAGTGGTTTCAGAACTGGTAATGCGTAGTGGCTGGAACAGTTTTGAAGTGAAGCCAGAAAAAGCCTAGATTGAGGCATGAAAGGCAATGCTGATGAGGGCTCAGAAGCAGAGGTGAGTTTCAGGGGAAGCCTCATTCCTCCTCGAGGTCGCTTGAGTGGTGGTAGAAATGTGGCCAGTGAAGGATATCTCGATGTGGTTTCAGATGGAAAGGAGGAATGAGGTATTGGAAACTGGGGGGAAGACTGTCTTGTTAGAAAGTGACAAAGAACTTGCAGGACTCATGTCCATGCCCTAGGACTTTGTGAAAGGCGAAGCTTAAGAACAGTATGCTAGGATACTTGGCAGAAGACATCTCTAAGTGGCACAAATGTTGTAGGGACTGGATGGCTTCTCTTAACTGCTTGCAGTAAAAATAGGAGAGGAGAGAATTGACTTGCAGACAGAATTTGTAATTCAAAGGGAAGCAAGAAGTAAGATTTGGAAAATTCTCAGCCTGGTCTGTAAAGAAAAAAAAAAAGCATATTTAGCAAAGAAAACCAAAGGTGTGGCCAAGCAATTGTTTGATAAGAAGATTAGTATGGATGGAAAGAAGCCAAAGGTTTCTTATTAAGATTATGGGAGAATGACCTGGAAGGCATTCTGGAGAGCTTCAAGGCTCCCTCTCCCTTCACAGGCCCAGACAGCCAGGGCCTTGAGAGCCAAATGGTTTCAAGGTAGGAATTCAAGGTGCTTAAGAGCCCCTGTACAAGAGACTCTGCCTATGACTAAGGCAACTTCAGACTCTGCTCCCCACTTCCTGGCACAATAGTCCTGGCTTCCCAAGCTGTGGTTCAAGTGAGCTCAGACATGGTATGGGTTACTACTCCAGAAGCCTTAGCTGCAACTTTTTGTGATATCCATATGTTGCTAACTCCAATCTATAGAGGCCTGGCTTCCTCCGCTTACTTTATTTTTTGGCTGGGACCAGGGCCGGGTTTGAACCCACCACCTCTGGCGTATGGGGCCAGCACCCTACTCCTTGAGCCACAGGGGATGCCCCACTTAATTTTTTTTTTTAAAGACAGAATCTTGCTCTGACCCAGGCTAGAGTGTCATGGCCTCAGCCTAGCTAACAGCAACCTCCAACTCCTGAGCTCAAGTGATCTTCCTGGGACTACAGGCATGTGCTACCATGCTCAACTAATTTTTCTCTTTTTAATAGAGACAGGGTATCCCCCTACTCAGGCTGGCCTCGAACTCCTGAGCTCAAGTGATTCTCCTGCCTCAGCCTCCCAGGGTTAGGATTATAGGTGTGAGCCACCACACCCAACTTCTCTACTTAGATTTTAAAAGTAGTATTGGACAGCCATGGGTCTAGGCACAGAATTGTCAAAGGGGTGGAGCTGCCATAGAGAACCCCCACTAGGACAGTGCTTAGTGGAGCAGGGCTAACCCCAAGACCCCAGACTTACACTGCAACATTAGCTTGGGAGAGCCAAAGGTACCTGACTCTAACCCCTGAGAACAGCAATGTGGGCTACACCCAGCAAAGCCATGGGGTGTGGGTTCCTTAGAGCCTTGAATACCCAACTCCTGCCCTGATGTGTCCTGTAGGCAGGACACAAAGTCAGGAAAAACTACTCTGAGGCCTCAAGATGTAATGTTGTTTTCATTATTGGGTTTTGCACTTGCTTAAGACCTATTATTCTTTTCTGCTGTCCTATTTGTGATTTGAGACACCCCTTAACAACTAAGATGGACCCTAAGGTTAAGGAAACAAAAGTTATCTGTGGGTTGGGGATTCAGGGCCCAGTTGGCATGGCAAATTTCGGAATTCCTATACTATGAGAACTTCTCCTCCTAAACTCCCTAACAATAGGAGCTATTAGACTCTTCTGAACTCTAATTTATAACCCAGACCACTACAACTCTGATTGTTCAGAGGACTAGCTTTGCAAACATCTTCTATTTTTTTTTTTTTTTTTGAGAGTCCCATGTAGCGGACACCAAGAGCCAGATGACATCTGAGCAAGATGATCTGCAGCTGAAGGGTAGACCTCGTCCATAGGTGTTCCTTGTGGAAGAAGAGCCCGAGCCTTCAGCGTGTAGTCATTGTTAATTACTCCCCTCACCTGTATTGTTCATCTCAATAAAAGTCTAGTGCAGAGGTTGCTCGGGGCTACCCTGCAGACAAGGGCTAGCCCATCTCCCTCAAGCTTGCACTTCTAATCCTTGTCATGCCTGGTTCCTTCCTTTGGTGATCGAGACCAGGGCCTTAGGGGACTGATGGGTTGAGACAGTCCCACTTTGTTGCCCTTGGTAGAGTCCTGTGGTGTCATAGCTCACAGCAACTTCAAATTCTTGGGCTCAAGAGATTCTTTTGCCTCAGTCTCCCAAGTAACTGGGATAACAGGTGCCCCTACAATGCCTGGCTATTTTTACAGACAGGGTGTTGCTTTCCTCAGGCTGGCCTTGAACTCCTGTGCTCAGGCAATCCACCTGCCTTGGCCTCCCAGTCTGCTAGAGTTATAGGCATGACCACCGCACCTGGCCCTAAACATCTTCTTCTAATAAGCAACTGCATATCTTAAGCCAATTTCAGCCAACTTACAGAGGCTGTGCACAAAACAAATGTCTTTGTATTCTGTAGTTCACCTTTTGATGTAGAGACAAATTTCACCTCATTTTAAAGCTAACCCCCACCACCTCAATGTGTGTTGGGGATGTATGTTACATCCAGGTTTTCTCATTGTGCATGTGATTGGCTCCCCTGATAAATGTGTACAGATTCTCCCCCAAATCTCCTAATATGCACGACTCCACTGTGTAATACAGACCCTGTGAGGCATAAAAGCCCAACCTGTTCCTTCCCTCGTCCAGGAGAGAACACCTCTGATCCATTCAACAAACTATCTCTTCTCAGTTTGCAAACTGGTGTCATCAATAAAGCTTTCTTTCCTACTGTTGATCCCTTTGGTGGTCTTTTGGATGATATGTTTCTCCCTTTTTGAATGGAAATGTCTAATGCCCACCATTATATTTTGGAAGCACATAACTTGTCTGATTTCACAGGCTTACTTTTGTCTCAGGATGAATTATGCCTTGAGTCTCACTTATTTCTGATTTGGATCGGATGAGACTGTGGACTTTAGACTTTTGCTTTGATGCTGAAACACATTTAAGACTTTTGGTGCTACTGGGAGGGAATGAATGTACACTAATGCATTGCTTAGCAACATTTCAATCAATAAAGAGCCTGCACATAAGATTATAATGAAGCTGGAAAATTTGTATTGCCTAGCGATATCGTAGCCATTGTAAAGCCACCATAGCACAATGTATTAATCATGTGGTGATACTGGTGTAAACACTTCTATTCTGCTGGCTGTCATATAAAAGTACCATAATTGTGTATGGTACATAATGCTTGATAATAAGTGACTATGTTACTGGTTTATGTATTTACGATGCTATACTTTTTATCATTATTTTAGAGTTCACTCTTTCTACTCATTAAAAAAAAAAAAAAAAGTTAACTGTAAAACAGGTTCAGGCAGGTCCTTTAGGAGGTATCCAGAAGGAGGCATTGTTATCACAGGGAATGGCAGCTCCATGCCTGTTATTGCCCCTTAAGACCTCCCCGTGGGGCAGGATGTGGGAAATTGATGATTCTGGAAGTGAGATTGATGATTCTGACCCTGTGTAGGCCTCAGCCCGTGATTTTCAACTTGCGTGCCACGCCGTGAGAGGACTTTAGGTGTGATGCAAAAATTTTTAAAGATTAATTAAATTATTTTTAAAAGAAGTTCAAACTATAGTAAGTACATTCCTTTTTTTAATTCTTCTTTTTTGGATCAACATAATTTAAGTGGGCCATGGACGTGTAACTATAGATTTAACTGTGAAGTGAAATAAAATAAAAAAGGTAGAAAAATACTAGCCTAGGCTAATGTGTGTGTTTGTGTCTCAGTTTTTAACAAAACAGTTTAAAAAGCAAAAGTAATTTTTTGTTTTTGAGACAGAGTCCTACTCTGTTGCCCCTGCTCGTATGCAGTATAATGATCATTGTTCACTGCAACCTCCAACTCCTGAACTCAAGTGATCCTTCTGCCTCAGCCTCCTGTGTAACTGGAACTACAGGCACCCATCACAAGGCTTGGCTATTTTTTTTTTCTATTTTTAGTGGAGATGAGGACTTGCTCTTGCTCAGGCTGGTTTCAAACTCCCAGCCACAAAAGATCCTCCTGCCTCAGCCTCCCAGAATGCTAGAATTATAGGGGTGAACACCAGGTTGGGCCTAAAATTTTTGTTTAAATAGAAAAAGTTATAGAATAGGAATATAAAGAAAGACAATATTTTTATACAGTAGTACAAAGTATGTTTTAAGCTCACTGTTACTATATAAGAGTCAAAATTTTAAAAAATTTTTAAAGTTTATAAAGTAAAAAATGGTAAGCTAAATTTAATTATAGAAAAAAATTAATTTAATAAATTTAGTATAGCCTAAATGTATTGTGTTTATAAGGTCTATAGTAGTGTACAGTAATGTCCTTGACCTTCACATTCACTTACCACTCACTCACTAACTCACCCAGAGCAACTTCCAGTCCTACAAGCTCCATTTATGGTAAGTGTCCTATGCAGGTGTATCAGTTTTATATTTTATTTTGTATTTTTGTGTACTTCTATGTTTAAGTGTTTTTAGATACACAAATACCATTGTGTTACCATTGCCTCCTGGATTCAGTACAGTGGCATGCTGCATAGATCTGTAGCCCAGGAGCAATAGGTCACCATATAGCCTAGGTGTATAATAGATCCTGCCATCTAGGTTTGTATAAGCACATTCCGTGATGTCTGCACAGTGACAAAGTTGCCTCACAATGCATTTCTCAGAGCATATCCCTCCTGTTAATTGATTCATAACTGTATTCTGTATAGGAGAAGGACAAGAATTTTGAGAGAATGCTATGGTCCAAATGTGTCCTCTCCAAAACTCAGATGTTGCCAATGTGATGATATTAAGAGGTAAGGAAGAGCAGAGAGAGGGAAGAAGTGAGGGGGTGGGGTCTTGGTGTGTGCCACACCTTTTGGGGGCAAGACACCATTGGAAGAGGGTCTTGACCTAACAAATGCAATCAATGTAGTCTGGTTTCTTGTACCCTCAATGAATTCACAACAATTAAAAAAAAAAAAGAGGTAAGGCCTTTAAGAAGTGCTTAAGCCATGAGGACCCCTCCCTTATGAATGAAATCAGTGGCCTTATCAAAGAGCCTTCATGTAGGTTTCTGTCATGAAGCCCTTCTGTGTTCTGCCATGGAAGGCACAGCCCTTCCCCCAGAGGATGAAACAGTAACATGCCACCATGGAAGCAGAGAGCAGCTTTCAACAGACAACCAAACCTGCTGTGGTCTTGGACTTCTCAGCCTCTAGAACTGTGAGAAAATAAATGTTAATTCTTTATAAATTACTCAGTCTTAAGTATTTTGTTATAGCAGCACAAATGGACCAGGGCATCCATTTTCCTGGACATTGGCCTATTGACATTTCACTGTCATATTAACTCCCAGATATTCTTTTTTTTTTTTCTATTTTTTTTTTAAGAAACAGAGTTTCACTTTATCACCCTTGGTAGAGTGCTGTGGCACCACAGCTCACAGCAACCTCCAACTCCTGGGCTTAGGCGATTCTCTTGCCTCAGCCTCCCAAGTAGCTGGGACTACAGGTACCTGCCACAACACCTACCTATTTTTTGTTGCAGTTTGGCCAGGGCCAGGTTCGATCCCACCACCCTTGGTATATGGGGCCAGCACCCTACCCACTGAGCCACAGGTGCTGCCCAACTCATGGATATTCTTAAGTTATCTGGAAAAATATTTCATGCAACTTTTTAAGTTGCCTTCAGCAAGCTGCTCCAAATTAACCAGTTGCTATGAGCTGTATTTCAATTGTTTAATTCTTTTTCCTCACCAGATCTGAAGCATATTAAGGTTGAGGACTGTGTTGTATTCATTTCTGTATCCTTAGAACCTAGGACTTATTTTTAGTGCCTGATATGTTTTTTAAGAACTCACTAAATATTGGTTAATTAATGCATTCTTAGCATGGGTTCATTCCTTTTGAAGATATCAGAAAAACACTCGTGTAATGCTAACATCAAGTTTGTACAAAAGGAAGTTTTAGGCACACGGTCAGGGTCACACAGCAAAATAACTGCAAGAAATACCAGTGTAGGGCACATGAAAAAAAATCAAATCACTGACAAACAGGAAGAAGAAATAGGCTGTAAGGTAATAAGGTGGGGATAATATTAGTTATCCTTCATATTTCAATGACTAGGTTTTTGTTGAGTATGATTTTTAAAAAATATGCTAGGTAATCATTGTTGCAATATTGCCTATAAAATAAAATTAACAGCGAGGAAAAATGCTCATGGATTCCAGGCCATACATAATACCTTTGATGATCCATGTTAGACTTACGGGTGTCTGGGTGACATGAACTTTGGGAGTCAGTTCGGAACTTTGTACCCAATTTGGCCACTAAGTGATTATGAATGGAGTTCTTAGCTCTATGAGCTGAAACTAATTTTCTCACTTATCAAGGGGGTAGGAGAATTATCTTTTCTTCACCTGGTGAGGTGAGATTCTGCACGGCAGTGCCTGGCATGAACAGGTGCTCAGAGCCCATGGCATTGTTCATTCTTCAAATCTCAAGCAACAAGCTCAGCAATGCATTGAGCAGGCTGCCTTGGCCCTTGGGCAATAGACAACACCTTCTAAACATGGGCATTCAGAGTATCTACTGCTGATTTTCTTTGGGTATTAAAGAAAGTAAGTGCAATAATTTCTTTGCCTCGGTTCCCATGGCTATTCACGGGAGGCTGGGGTCCCTAAACTTCAACTCCCACTTTCCTTGTGCCCCCCTCCAACCCAGTCTGCACTCTGCATCTCAATTAATTCCCACTAATTACCCATTTTTCAATTATATTACTTAATTTTAAATTAATTATTTTGTGAAGTAGCTATTAATTATCCAAATACCCTGATGCCATTTTCTGCACGGTGCTAAGTGCTTCCTTATCATCTCCTAGAGCCTTGAATGAGCAGAGACATGATTTTCTTCCCGAAAATTACCTGACATTTTTCTAAATACAAACAACTACCTCCCATCTCCATGTGAAAAGAGGGCCTATTCTCTATCTTTGGGAAATGGAAGAAATTTAATCCTCCTGGGGGTGGGAAATAGCTATTTTAGTAACATAAACAGAGAAGGTTCTTACTGTGAATGAAGTGTCAGATTCTGACGAATGGGATTAAAGATTCGGTCCCAGATGAATTGCAAACGGGTTATATTAGATTTTTATGTCAGCTAACATCATGGAATGATGCTGGTAGAGTATCCAATGTCATTCTCCCCCACTGAGCAACCCCAGTGATGTGCCAGATCAACTTTCCTCTGAAAGCTTTCTTTTTTTTTTGAGACAGAGCCTTAAGCTGTTGCCCTGGGTTAGTGCAATGGCATCACAGCTCACAGCAACCTCCAACTCCAAGTGAGTCTCCTGCCTCCACCTCCCAAGTAGCTGGGACTACAGGTGCCCGCCACAACACCTGGCTACTTTTTGGTTGCAGCTGTCATTGTTGTTTGGTGGGCCCTGGCTGGATTCAAACCCGCCAGCTCAGGTGTATGTGGCTGGCGCCTTAGCCACTTGAGCCACAGGCGCTGGGCCTGAAAGCTTTCTTAAGCTTGGAAATATCGCCATTTCATATGCCTGGACGCTTTAGTCTAAAAAGCATTTCAGGGTTCCAGTGGCCAAAATCTCTTAGCTCCTTTTGACCTAAGATAACACCAGGAAGGAAAGAGAATTATCTGAATAAGCTGGGAGATGACCCAGCCTAGGGTGCTTTCACTGAAATCCCCGGGGGATGCTAAAAACTGAAGAAAACACAAAATCAAAGCTGATGAGAAGATGGGCTCACAACATATCGATTGATATTCCAAATATCAAAAGAACTAGCAATAGGACATTAGAAAATAGCACTCAGATGGAATAAACGTCAAAGAATGGCTTTATTTTTAATTTATGCCAAAGTGAAATGTTCAAGAGGTTGAAAACATGGCTTCCTTGTGCATCTAGAAGCTTCATTTACCACATACCTGAGAGACTGGGCAGGATGTTAAAGTCGGGTCCAAGTAGAATTCAAGAATGTATTTAGTCAGTCAGGAAAGACTGTCTGACATGACTTGCCTAAGAGTTTTGGTTTGCTCGAGCTACCACAATAGAGTATCACAGACTGAATGATTTAATAACGAAAATATATTTTCTTAGTTCTGGAGGCTGGAAGTCTGGGACCAAGTGTTGGTGGAATTGGTTCCTTCTGAGGCATCTCTCCTTGGCTGGTAGATGGGCATCTTCTCTTCATGTCTTCATGTGTATGAGTCTGTGTCCAAGTTTCTTCTGATAAGGACACCAGTCACATTTGATTATAGACTGCTCTAATGCCTGGTTTTAACTTAATTGCCTCTTTCAAGGCCTCATCTGGAGGATCACTTGAGCTCGGGAGTTCATGACCAGCCTGAGAAAGAACAAGACCTCATCTGTACTAAAAATAGAAAAATTAGCTAGGTGTGATGGTGTAGGCATGTAGTCCCAGCTACTTGGGGAGGCTGAGGCAGGAGGCAGGAGGATCACTGGCACCCAGGAGTTTGAATTTGTAGTGAGCTATAATGTGACAATGCCATTGCACTCTAACCCTGCCCATAGAATCCCCAAATGAGTTCGGAGGAAATGGGGGTTACAATTTCAACATATGAATTTTGGTGGGGGTGTGGGTAGGGAATAATGTCCCAAATTGGTTAGTGTCCTAATAGGGCAAGAAAGCTGTAATCTTTAGGGTAATATTCTTTATCAGACAGAACTCGTTTGCAAATATACTGGACAAATTTTTAAATTAAGAAGCTAGGCCATGATTAGTAGTTATTGTAAATCTAAGGAACCTAAGTAACATTCCCTAGAAAATCAAATAATCCCGGATGGGATCTGTTCAATAATGACCCAAAATGACTTTAGGAGGAAATGCCCTCACCCTTTTACCATATCCCCAACTTTTGCATAATTATATCTATATCTATATAATATCTAAAAATAAAAATAAAAACAGATGAGTGGCAATGCAAGAGGTTAGGAAATTATTATGCAGTAGGTACTGGCATTGGGGAAATTGTCATTCTTTGAATTCTCCTCAATGCAATTTTTCCAAGTTGAGATTATTTGCAAAATCCACTCAATAGCATTGACTCTATTTATGACCTCTTTCGATTTATATGTAGATTAAACAGTCACAACAAACTTCGTAGTAAATTAGTAAAGATTCATTCATTAATTTAGTCACAGATATAAATTAAACATTTCACTGTGCAGAAAATGGAGAAACTAATAGGAATTTTTCACAGATACTTAAATTTGCTTTATAAGAGGTATTTTCACATGAACAATTAATGTAGCTATTAAAAATAATTTGTCTTTTATGATAACAGATCTGAGTCAGTTGCACCTTCCTAGTATTTTCTTAGTCATTAACACTGTGCTGGCTTAAATTGACCTTTGTCTCACCTTAATATTGGATACTTGTCAGTCTTCAGTCACCTCCAGGTTCCCCAACTTGTGTTAGATGAATGAGGTATTATTGTGTCTCTCTCTCTTTTTTTTTTATTAAATCATAGCGGTGTACATTAATACTATCATGGGATACAGTGTACTGTTTCTATATACAATTTGAAATACTTTCATCCAACTGGTTAACATAGCCTTCATGTCTTTTTTTTTAGTTATTGTGGTGAGACATTTATATTCTACATTTAGAGAGGTTCACATGTACCCTTCTAGGATGAACCACAGGCGTGATCCCACCAATCACCCTCTCTCCACCCACCCTCCACCCTCCCCTCCCCTCCCTCTCCCCATATTCCTGGGCTAAAATTGGGTTATAGCTTTCCTATGAAAGCTATAAATTAGTTTCATAGTAGGGTTGAGTACATTGGATACTTTTTCTGCCATTCTTGAGATACTTTGCTAAGAAGAATATTTTCCGGCTCCATCCATGTAAACATGAAGGAGGTAAAGTCTCCCTCTTTCTTAATGGCTGCATAGTATTCCATGGTGTACATATACCACAGTTTATTGATCCATTTGTGGGTCGATGGGCACTTGGGCTTCTTCCATGTCCTAGAAATTATGAATTGGGCTGCAATGAACATTCTGATACAAATGTCTTTATTATAGTGTGATTTTTGGTCTTCTGGATATATACCTAGTAGAGTTATTGCATCTCTTTATGGTTTATAAAGGGAAAATATTCTAACATCCATTTTTAGAAAACTTCAATCATATACTTTATTTTCCCCTTGACAGCAATAACTTTGTTATTATAATTATAAAGACAGCATGTTAGGCCAGACACAGTGGCTCATGCCTGTAATCCTAGCACTCTGGGAGGCCAAGGCCGGAGGATCCCTTGAGCTCAGGAGTTTGAGACAGCCTGAGAAATGGTGTAACCCTGTCTCTTCTAAAAAATAGAAAAACTAGACTGGCATTGTGGTGGGTACCTGTAGTCCCAGTTACCCGGGAGGCTGAGGCAGGAGGATCATTTTAGCCCAGGAGTCTGAGGTTACTGTGAGCTAGGCTGAGGTCACCGCACTCTAGCCTGGACAACAAACTGAGACACCATAGTTTTGTTATTAAATGGGAAATCTCATTCCCAACAAACTGAGACACCATAGTTTTGTTATTAAATGGGAAATCTCATTCCTTCCTCCCCTTGTGTAGAAGAGACCAATGAATAAAATTCTGCACATTTTTCTACAGAAGTGGGTGATTATTTTCTTAGTAGATTTTGCTAGAAATGGAACAGTTGGGTTAAAAATCATGCATGTTTAAAATTTTAATAGATACTGTCAAATTGCTCTGTAGAAAGGTTATTCCTATTTTTCCTGCCACACACAGTGTTTTCAAATGCCTGCCCATTTGCCCAGACCCCAGTCTACAATAGGTGTTTGTGGTTTGCTTTTATGAACTAATTTTTTAAAAAATTGCTGTGAATCTAATCAATGGATTATTCCTATTTCTATTTTAGTTTTTATTTCTTTGACTATTAAAGTTGGGATTTCCTTTTAAAGTTTCATGGCTTTTCGAATTACTTTTTTGAATTGATGCTATTCTTTTCTCTTCTTCCAGTAGGGTACTTGGTTCTCTCTTACGGATGTACAAGAGCCCTTCCTATAGTAAGCATTGTAATTTAGCTATTTACCATTTCAGTCAGGTATTTTGCAAATATTTCCTCATTTTTCCCTTATTTGATCAATTGATTGTTTTATTTACTGTTGGATGAAGTTTTGCTACTTGCAAGTTCTCTATTTACATATAGTAGACTTTTAGAATGTAATTTGTGATCCTGATATAAGGCTGAAATAATTGTATATTTTTGAAAATGTTTCTTAGAAGATAGGGACTGATGCTATATCCTTGTCTATGTTCTGGAAGTTGGGTAATTATTAAGCAGCAGCAAACTTAGGTATGTGAAGAAAAAGCAATTGTCTAGTAATAAATAATGGTAAACTAAGAAAAAAAATGACCTTACCAGAAAATCGAAAGATTGAATAATTTTCAAGAACGTATTTAAAGAAGATGCAGTAGTTAGTTCATTTTTGATTTTTCTGCTAATGTAACTGATATTTAAAAAGTTGAAGTCCCTGGGAAAAGAAAGGCTCTGGAAAATAGACTAATTTTGTTTAAAAATGCATGAAGCTTCTTGATAGTACAGCATGGTTAGAAAATGCCAGGAATTGAGATCTAGCCACAAGAACAAAGCTAAAGAATTTTATATCATAAAATGAAATAAAAATTTTAAAAGGTTAACTTCAGCAACTTCATGGCTGTTTTCCAAGAGATCACTTACCACTACGGAGCTGCAGCTGTGACCAGGAATTATCTGGGTTCCCTTGGCGTGGGATGAGAAGACAAAGGAGATCTCCAAGGTCATACAAATCCAAATAGCTAAGAATAATTTAAGGGGAACTTCAAAGGCTATAAAAGATTATCACTCTGCCTTTGCAAGGGGATATCATGGAGTATGAGTTTGTAATCTTAAAAAAATAATAAGCAGAACTGAAAAAATAAAAGATATTGTCACTGTTGCCATATTCTCCAAGAGCCAGGTAAAAATTCTGCAGGTACCTCAAATGTCAGGTGTCCAAATACAGAAGAACCGCCATAGCTGTTCTACACCTCCCTACATTGCCATCTCCCTAAATTGACCTGATTTTCATAGACCGGATATGTACCCCACGTACATATCTGTACAGTAGGCCTTGTTCCTTATGTTGACCAGTTTGCTACAGACCCTTAGGTGGTCAACTTAAAGAGGTTCTACAGTACAGTACAGTTCCTTAGGTTGACCAGTTTGCTACAGACCCTTAGGTGGTCAACTTAAAGAGGTTCTATAGTACCACCTCTGACTCCTTCCCAAGCAGGACTTTGGGGTCTTGGTTAGTTTCAGCCTCATGTGCTCAGATAGCCAAGATAGAAAGCAACTAATTGTCTCGGATTCCTGTCTTCTTCTTCCCCTGCCTTATATCCAAGTGTTACAGGTGACATTTCTTCCAAGGAGCTTTCCCAGTCCCTGGTGAAGGTTAATTGTCCCTTCAGCTATTCTTCTAAAAGGGAGGTGCTTTTTCTGTGGCTGAGCTTATCATGGTTGCTTTGCATTTCTTGGTCCAAATACATCTCTGGCATGTAATAGATGCTCACAATGATTTCCTGGGTTGAAGTTAAATCCCGGAAGGCCCATCGCCCACATGATGCATTTTTAATAGCCAGAATTAGTCTGCCTGTGTTTTTTCATTGCTGCGCCTTAATCCTTGCAGATTCCATTGCTGTAATTTTTTTTTTTTTTTTTTGATGACTCTACTCTGGCCCAGGATTCACAGGGCTTTTTGCAGCTGTTGGTAACTGTCTGCAAAATGCTGGACTGTATCCCCAGGCTTAAATTAGTCTCTGTAAATTAATAGGCCACTGTGATCACTCTTTATTGGCAAATCAAAGAGCCATCTCTGATGGAAGGCATATTGTACACTTTGGGGAAAATATTTCTGAGAACCTTTCTCATGCATCCCTAAGTGGCATATTGCTTTTTTTTTTTTTCTTTTTTTTTAAGAGACAGAGTTTCACTTTGCTGCCCTCCGTAGAGTCCTATGGCATCACAGCTCACAGCAACCTCCAGCTCCTGGACTTAGGTGATTCTGTTAGGTGAGCCTCCTGAGTAGCTGGGACTACAGGTGCCTGCCACAGTGCCCAGCTATTTTTTTTTTTTTTTTCAGTTTTTGGCCGGGGCTGGGTTTGAACTCATCACCTCCGGCATATGGGGCTGGCACCCTACTCCTTTGAGCCACAGGCACTGCCCCATCCTAGCTAATTTTTTTTGTTGTTGCAGTTTGTCTGGGGCCGGGTTCGAGGTTTAAGGGGCCGGCACCCTACTCACTGAGCCACAGGCGCTGCCCTGTATATTGCTTTTTTAAGAGAGATATTTCTTCTGTTCAGTATTTTTTGCTGAAATAGATTTCACATTATTTCACAAAGTGGATTTCAAACACTTCTGTGCTACACATACTGACATCATGTCCCTTGAGATAAGTCTGAAAATAATTTTCTGAAGCTAGGAGACTACAGTTGCCTGTTACCTCTCAAGAAAACGTGTCTAATAATTCAGGGATCAGAATCAAATAGTCAGGTGGCTGGTAAGCTGATCCTCCAGTTGTGGTAATGGAAAAGCTGAACAGACTGGGCTCAGGAGAGATACATGGGTCAGTTCACATGGGTTCTGAGGGATAGGGGCTTGGTCCTAGTGACCACACAATTCCAGAACATTACCCACAAAAGGCCCTTGAATCAGGTCAATATTTGAGAGGCATGCGCAAATCACCCTTCAGACGGAGGCTGTTCTCTACTCTCTTCCTTGAGGATGGACATGATCAGTCAGTAGGCAGCAAAGGGGTGTCCTGGCCTTGGGCACAGACAAGACATGTGAGAGGAACAGCAAGAATGAGGAGAGGTTTCTATCGGCCCAAGACCTGAAAAGAAGTTCCAGGGTACTAAGAGGCACTAAAGGCCCAAGAGGCTGGCAGGAGGGAGGGAAGGCCTTAGGGCAGCCAGGAGGACTCAACTCACGGTATCATGAGCTGCAGGCGGCCCTGTATGCCTTCAGCTTAGCGGGATCTGGGACCAGCTTTCCCCGCATGGATAGCTCTCTTACTCCTAGCCCTCTGGTTGGGCCTCTGAAGACCTTTGAGCCCAAGGGAAAGAAACTGGGGCTTTGAAAATGAAAATGCCCCCACCTCCTGTCACCCTGCACTGTTAGCTCATTGGGAGAAGGACCTGAATGAAGCCCGCCCACACCTACTCCTGACACTGGACACTGGTTACTTTTTGCTTAACACACATTGAATGCCAGCCAAACAATGAAGGTGGGAGAGAAAGGAAAAAAGCCAACCGGTCAGGCTACGAATATTTAGGAGCACCTGCTACATCTTGGGTATTCTTTTAGGTGCTGTGAATAGAGCAGGGAAGTTCCTGCCCTTGAAGAGAAGAAAAGTCAGAAGATAGGTTAGCAGGGGAGTAGGCTGGCAGGGCCACGCACAGGCTCACAAAGAGCAAGCAACGAGTCTGTCCAAAGGAGGGAAGATTACTCAGCCGTGCAAAGGGCTGAACTCCCACACACACTCCAGTGTGGATGAACCTCGGAAACATTATACTACATGAAATCAGCCAGACACAAAAAACCATGTCATACAATCCTCTTTATATAGTACGTTCAGAACAGATAAATCCCTAGAGAGAGAAAGCAGACTTAGGGTTGTCAGAGGTGGAGAAAGAGGGAATGGGGAGAAACTGCTTAAATAAGTTATGAAGTTTTACTTTGGATTGTTAAAAATGTTCTTGAATTAGATAGAGGTATTGTTTGTACATTACGAATGTATTGAATACCGAGGAATTGTATGCGCAATGTATTGTGTTTTAAATGGCTCGTTTTAGGTGTATTTTACTACGACAAAAGTACCCAACACTTCTATGTGGTTTCAATCATCAGTATTTAATACAGGCCATATAAAGCTGTCATGGGCAACTGCAAACATTTTATTTTGAATAAATGGAAACAATCTCCAAAGTGTAACAAGTGATGAATAAACGCTGGGGCCAGGGTGCAGGGGTGGGGGAGCTGCTTCAGGCAGAAACGGGGTGGAGGTGGAGAAGGAGGGCTCTTTCCTCTCCACTCTTCCTGAACCCCAGGAGAGAGGCGAGGAGGCCGTGAGGGTCCACACGGGGTGATGAGATGGGGCCCAGGCAAAGTCCACTGGCCACATGGGCACTACCCCAGTGGGGTCTGGGGCCTACACCCTGAGTTTCCACCGGGGCTGGGAAATGCATGTTCTCTGGCCCCACTCCAGCTGGATGGGACTCATCTAAGGCTGATTAGAAGTCTAGGGGTGCAGGGCACCAAACTGTTTTAGCAAACCCAGGGACCCTGATGCACGCTCAAGCTGAGCAGGCCTGGGTGGGAGGATCCCCCTGGGTGCCCAGATGTGCTGACCCCGCCGGCGCAGAGCAGGACCGGCCATCAGTTCTTTGCTCCTCCAGTGCTTGCAGGGGCTCCCCCTTTCCCCTGCACCGCCAGAGGCCTCGGCGTCCTCCCCCACCCCCTCCCTCCTTCTCAGTTCTCTTCATTCCCTTACTCTGCCTTATCCTCAGATGGCCTGCAAAGCTGGTCCTCCTCTCTCACAGCGGACTCTTCCCACTCTTCCAGAAATACTTGTGGTCTGACATCCTCGAGGTAAAGACACTTTCCTGCGTGAACAGCCGAAAGCCGGACACCCGCCTTGCCGGGCCGCAAGCCACCCCACGCCCTCTGTGACCCTCCCTTCACCTCACCCTTGACCCTGACCAAGGCCACTTCAGTAGTTGTCCAGCATTCTTTCAGTGCAGTTTTTAAAAAGGCACGGAGTTGGTGGGGAAGGAGTTTAAACTAAGTGACTTGCAAGTTAATAATAAATTAAAATGAGTTTAATAAATCAGTTTGCAAATAAACCTAACCCTCAACTCACTGGAGGAATCTCTCTCAACAGCACTACCAGAAGTGAAAGCCAGCCAGAAACAAACAAACAAATGCCAAGGTTCTTTATGTTCATTAGACCCGCAGGGAAGGAGACCCGGGACTGGACGGGCATCCTGCCCTATAGAGCAAAAGCACATGTAGTGTTCAGGTGAACCCAGGGCTCCCCAGGGAGGGGAGACAGAGCTGACATTCCCCTGGCAGAGGGACCACTCAAACATGGGGTTTGATTCTGATTTGCCGGGGCCCTTTTATCACTGGGAGAGTAAAAGAGGAAGAGGGAGTAGGAAGGACAGGGGTCTGTGCTATACCCACCCCTCCCAGGGGAGATACGCAGTCTGGGGGGGAAAAAAAACCCTTGCTCTCCTGGGGAGGCAGATGTGCACAAACGCACCGCAGACCACCTCACATCTGCACAGGGCACGCAGGCCCTTCAGTGCGTACACTGAGACATCACTTCCCATCCACAAGAATCGGGATTCCCTTGGACAGGGGTCCCTGCTCTTGAGGTCACTCTGTCCAGCTATCTGGTTTTATTCTAAAAAGGAGGGGGGACCTGGGAAAGGGGTATGGAAAATGTTCTCTTGTTTGAGGGGCTGTGATTTAACCCTTCACGCCCCTCCCTGTGTTTCTCAAATGCTTCTTACAATGCTGCTCTTTACCTGCGTCTCAGGTTCTGACTACAGCCCCTACCTGCAGGAACAGGTGTTTTTAAGAAGTATGGCCTCAGAGAAAGCAAGGAGATTGGACAGGCCGAATTTTGCACTTTGAGGAGGTATCTTTGTTTACAGCAAAGCCAACAGCACAATCAGTGTAATTTTGAGCAGAGGGGTGAAGAATTTTAATTCTGTGGTGGAAAACCAAGAAGAAAACTAAGCAACCATGGCTGTCCCATCCAGGCTATGTTGACACCGAGGCTGAGGCCTTCACCAGGGATGTTCCTTATCATTCACTGACGTTTACCAAACACCTACCCTGTGCCAGGCTCTGCGCATGTGTTGGGGGGAGGTGCAATGGACGGTGAGATGTGGATCCGAGACTCAGGGGCTAAAGTGGGGGCCCAGACAAGTGGGAACAAGGCGAACTCCCTGTTGTGTGACAGCCCCAGCCAGAGGGGGAGACCCGCAAGAGGAATGAGAAGTGAGGTAGAGAGGGTAGGACAGGACACATGCAGGGTGCCACGGCAGGCGCAGGGGTGAGGGCTTTGAGAAAGTGTTTTCTCAAAACCACCAGTAAAAACAGCTTTCTGACAGAAAGAAAATGGATTAAATTGTTTCCTCCTTTCTCTCCCCTCAGAGGTTCTGTCTCTGCTGGCTCAGCGTCTCCTACTCTGCTTGCCTCTCTTTAAAAGAAAGAGCTACTGAAGCTGGTTGCCGTGGCTCATACTTGTAATCCTAGCACTTTGGAAACTGGAGGCGGGAGGATTGCTTGAGCTCAGGAGTTGAAAGCCTGCCTGAGCAAGAGTGAGAGTCCATCTCTACTAAAAATAGAAAAACAAGCTGGGACCTGTAGTTCCAGCTACTCAGGAGGCTGAGGCAGGAGGATTGCTTGAACCCAGGAGTTTGAGGTTGCTGTGAGCTATGATACCACGGCACTCTACCCAGGGTAAGAAAAAAAGACGAAGAACTGCCTTTTGTACCAGTTTTCTGCTCTTTGTGCGGCAGAATGGAAGGTAGGTATGGATGATGGGACAGGAGATGTGAGGTAGAAACAGGATCCTAAGGCTCCCCTGGGTGCCATCTGGGTAATAGAAGCACTCAAAAAACAAGTGATGTAGATGTGCACAGTGTGTGAGGTGGACAGACGTGGGGTCAAGCTGCCCCTCTGGCTGTTGGGGTCTTTGGTGGAATTGTGGTCTCCCGGTGAGAACTCCAGCACTTTCAGGGTGGGAGAGAGTCACAGAGGGAAGGGAAAGGCATTTGAAGAGATACTGTGTGGGTCAGTGCCTTTCAAGATATCTTGGGGACTGTGTCTCCAAGACCCTTTAGGACACCTGCGTGGTTGAAAGCATTTTCAAAATAACATTCAGCTATTATCTGCCTTTTTCACTCATTCCCTCTCAAGTGTACAGTGAAGTGTTCTAGAGACCAAATGATATGTGATACTGCTGCTGGCTGAATACAGAAGCAGCGCTGAGAACCCAGCTGTCTTCTATTAAGCCAGACATTAAAGAGATTTGCAAACATGTAAAACAATTCTACTCTTCCTGTGAAAGTTCTTTTTTAATACCGCATTTTTTTTGCCATTAAAAAAAATGTTACTTGTCTTAACCAATGGATTTACTATTATTTTTAAAGGGAATTAATACAGAAAAGTAATTTTTTGAATTCTCATTTCTAATGTCTAACAGAGTAAATAGCAATAGACAGGATGTACATATACAAAAACTCTTGAGTTTCTCAATAATTTTAAGAAACGAACAAGAAGTTTGAGAAATACTGGTATAAGTTATGAAAATAGGCCTTTTTTCATGCTTTTTGAGAGATCTACATAAAAACTGGGCTCTTCATTCTTTGGGATCAGCCATGGAAATTTGTAAGGGGAAGAAAAAGAAATGTTATGTTATTATTAGCACCCAGAATGGGAGAAGATATTTGCTGGTTATGTCTCCGAGAAAGGTTTAATAACCAGAATCCACAGAGAACTCAAATGTATTAGCAAGAAGAGAACAAGTGATCCCCTCTCAGGGTGGGCAAGGGACTTGAAGAGAAACTTCTCTGAAGAAGACAGGTGCATGGCCTACAGATATATGAAAAAATGCTCATCATCCTTAATCATCAGAGAAATGCAAATCAAAACTACTTGAGATATCATCTAATACCAGTAAGATTAGCCCATATCACAAAATCACAACATCACAGATGCTGGTGTGGTTGTGGAGAAAAGGGAACACTTCTCCACTGCTGGTGAGATTGCCAACTAATACGTTCCTTTTGGAAAGACATCTGGAGAACACTTAGAGAACTAAAAATAGACCTGCCAGTTGATCCTATAATTCCTCTATTAGGTATATATCCAGAAGACCAAAAATCACACTGCAACAAAGATATTTGTATCAGAATGTTCATTGCAGCCTAATTCATAATTGTTAGGTTGTGGAAGAAGCCCTAGAGCCCATCGATCCACAGATGGATCAATAAATTGTGGTATATGTACACCATGGAATACTATGCAGTCATTAAGAAAGATGGAGACTGGGCAGCTCCTGTGGCTCAAAAGGGTAGGGTGCTGGCCCCATATGCCAGAGGTGGTGGGTTCAAACCCAGCCCTGGCCAAAAACTGCAAAAAAAAAAAAAAAAAGAAAAGAAAAATGGAGACCTTACCTCCTTCATGTTTACATGGATGGAACTGGAAAATATTCTTCTTAGCAAATTATCTCAAGAATGGAAGAAAAAGTATCCAATGTACTCAGCCCTACTATGAAACTAATTTATAGCTTTCATAGGAAAGCTATAAACCAATTTTAGCCCAGGAATGTGGGGAGAAGAGAGAGGGAGGGGTGGAGGGAGGGTGATTGGTGGGATCTATGGTTCATCCTATAAGGGTACATGTGAATCTCTCTAAATGTAGAATATAAATGTTTTAGTACAATAACTAAGAAAAAGACATGAAGGCTATGTTAACCGTTGGATGAAAGTATTTCAAATTGTATACAGAAATAGTACACTGTACCCATGATAGTATTAATGTACACTGCTATGATTTAATAAAAAAAAAAGATTTAATGTGCATTTTGAGGATTATCTAGAAAACCAAGTATTGTCGAAGATTTCAGTGTATATTTTTATATGTTACTGGACCCTGCGGGTATGTGGTTACTGGTGACTATAACTTACCAGTTTTGCTTTTTGAGACAGAGTCTCACTCTGTGGCCCAGGCTAGAAGAGCGGTGTCAGCCTAGCTCACAGCAGCCTCAAACTCCTGGGTTCCAGCGACCCTCCTGCATCAGCCTCCTGAATAGCTGAGACTGCAGGCACCAGCCACCATACCTGGATAATTTTTTATTTTTAATAGAGAAAGAGTCTCACTCTTGCTCAGGCAGGTCTTAAACTCCTGAGCTCAAGTGATCCTCCTGCCCTTGCCTCCCGGAGTGCTGGGATTATAGGACTGAGCCACTGAACTTGGCCATAGCACTTTTAACAAAGGGTTTCTCAAACAAGGAGTCCAGGGATAGATTCTCAAGGTTACAGATTTGGGAAATGTGTCTGTATACTAAATGAATGCCTTCAAACCACATATAAATGAGAAACCACAGCTGCCCCTGAAGATGAATTGTGACCTAAATTACCAATAAATGTAGCCACTGTATCCAAATACAGATGTTTTGTGACCATGTGCTGTGTAGGGTAACCAACCTGCCCCAGGCCCTCTGGCACTCAGAATCTTGCTTGGTGGTCCCTGAAGCAAATGTAGGGTAAATGACTCTTGCATGGCCGATGTGATGCTTTAATTATAAGAAAATGGGAAACCTAGAGTGTGAGATCTCTAAGGTCCTTTCCAGCTGTACAATTCTGGCATAGCCGGCCCTTCAAAAGGTCTGAACTCATATCACACCACAGAGGCATATGAGAGCGAATGTTTGTATCCCCCACAAACTCATGGGGGTGGGACGAACGTAATGGGGTTAAGTGATCTTATAAGAAGAGGAAGAGACCAGCGCTCACTCTCTGCCATGTAGAACACAGTGAGAAGGTGGCCATCTGCAAGCCAGGGAGAGAGCTCTTACCAGGAGCCTAATTGGCACCTTCATGGTGGACTTCCAGCCTCCAAAACAATGAGAAAGAAATGATTTTTTTCATTTTTTATTTAAGTGGATTTAGGGAGCACAAATTTTTGTGGGTTTTTTTTTTTTGTTATATGAATGAACTGCATAGTGGAAAAGTCTAGGTTTTTAATTTGCCCACTACTGAATAGGGTGTATTGTATCCAATTGGCAATTTCTCATCCTTCACCTCCCTTCTAAGTTCCCGGTGTGCATTAAGTCACTCTGTGAGATGATGCATACCCATTGCTCAGGCCCCGCTTATAAGTGAAAACATGTGGTATTTCATTATTTTGTTCCTGGATTACTTCACTTAGATTAATGGTCTCCAGTGCCATCTAAGTGGCTGTGAAAGACATTATTTCACTGTTTTTAATGGCTGAGTAGTATTCCACAGTGTGTTTATGTATGCTTGTGTGTATGCATGCACACTGTATGAGAAATAAATTCTTTTTTTTTTTTTTTTTGAGACAGAGCCTCAAGCTGTCCCCCTGGGTAGAGTGCCGTGGCATTACAGCTCACAGCAACCTCCAACTCCTGGGCTCAAGCGAGTCTCCTGCCTCTGCCTCCCAAGTAGCTGGGACCACAGGCGCCCGCCACAACGCCCGGCCATTTTTTGGTTGCAGCCGTCGTTGTTGTTTTGGCGGGTCCGGGCTGGGGATTCGAACCGGCCACCTTAGGTGTACGTGGCTGGCGCCTTAGCCGGTTGAGCTATAGGTGCCGAGCCGAGAAATAAATTCTTGTTGAAGCCGTCAGTCTGCAGTGTTTTGTTATAGCATGCTGAGCAGACTAAGGCAGGTGGCAACCAAGCAGCCCCCTTTTGGTATAAGTCAGTTAAACCAATTAGGCGTTGGTTTTGGACAAAATTTCACAGCCTTTGCTAGAGATCATTAGTGGATTCTAGCTGGTTCCCTCACTCAGAAAACTTATAGAAGACCTGGCACAACTCTGCCCAGCACAGTTGCAGCTGTCATTTAATAAAGGGCCACCTCGCAAGGACAAGGGCTGGGAATTAAGGGGCCTAAGGTCAGGTTTCTGCTCTGCTGCTAAGTAGCTGCCTGGTCTAGAAGGTTCTTTTTCCCTTTGGGTTCCACACACTGGGTGACTTACCAAGAGCAGAGCTCAGGAGCAGCTGTCAGCTGCAGGGAGCGAGGGGTACTGTCTGTGGAGAATTTAAAAGTGATAATAAAACCAACTAAAAGTTAGTCAGCTTTTTATTATCCCTACACTTTGACAATTCTAAACAAAGCCAGTGATAAAATACTCCCCCTGCCTCAAAATCTTTGTTGGTTTAAGTTATAAGCAATGGCTATAGTTAATGTAGATTTTAAATATATTTATGTAAAATTAGTAGATTTATCTTATCCATTGTATTGGTTTTTCTATGGCTGCATAACAAGTTGCCACAAACTTAGTGTCTTAAAATAACACCCGTGTATTAGCTTCCAGGTCTGTAGATCTCAAGTCCAGCCTCATATGGGCTTCCCAGCAGGGTTCTCTGCTCTGGGCACAGGGCTGAAGTCAAGGGGTCAGCCAGGCTGACCTCACCTGGAGATCCTGGGGGAAAATCCACTTCCTGGCTCATTCTCATTGCTGTCAGAATTTAGATCCTCACTGTCATGGTAGGCTTGAGACTCCCATTTTCTTATTAACTGTCATCCTGGGGTTACTCTTGGCTCTCAAGGCCACCCACATCCCTTGCCACATGACCCCCCATCCCTGAGCCAACCACGCCTATTAAATCATCCCTATCCTTCCACCTCTGATTTCCCACATCTCTGACCTCTACACCCAGATTGAAAGGGCTCATGGGATTTGGACAAGCCCACTCAGATAATTTCCCTAAAAGATCAGCTGATTCAGAACCTTAATTATATCTGCATTAATTTACCTCTCAGGAGTCCCTACACTGATTGTTACATAACAAGAGAGGATGCATGTAGATCTGGGGCTGCATATTCACAGGCCATCTTAGAATTTTGCCTGCCACTACCCTTAATAAATTGTGTACTCTGCATGGAATTTAATTCAGAGAACTCTCGGTTATACAGTTGGCCCTCAGATTAGTGTGGACTCAGCTACACCCGTTCCTCTTGAGAGCAGGTTTTCTTTGTGTTCCTCTTAAGTAAGTTCACTTCGAGTTCATGTCTCATTCTCTGTGGACCAACATATTCCTGCATATTCCTTCTTCAAAAGAGAAGATTTGGAATGAACACAGATTGTCAAGTCCAATAAATAGAATTTGAGTTGCTTAAATTCTGGCATTTTATGTGATTACCTGGAGTTTTTAACCTATGTTTAAACTTTAAAACAGTAAAACTGAAGGCAGACTGAAAGTACAATAGCTCTGTTATATGCAAATTCTTCACATATGAAACACATGATTAGATTTGAAAAAGATTTGAAAATGTGAATATTTAAAATGGAAATGTACTTTTCCTATTTACCTTGCTTTTTATTCAATTGGTTTTAAACTATGATATTATTTGCTACCACAACAAGCCAATTTTCAGGTATACAGATTATCCCTATATAAAATAGTTCACTAATGGTGAATATACAGCATGAATCTATTGCTTCTTTCCATCGTTGTACTGGGTATTTATTTTATGTTTTGCTGTCATGCTTAGGTAAATAAAATTCAATTAAAGGAAACATTTATGCATTTGGTCATTATTATTAGTTATTGTCTTTTGTGGTTATTACTAAAAAGTGTTTTGTTGTAAATGGGGTGTGTGTGATAAAAATGAATCCACTTGGAGTGTCAAATTCATAGGGCACACACCGCAGATGCTTAGACGTGCTTCAAACAACGTTAGCAAAAGCTAACAATTCCTGGCCGCCTGCTACATTAAGAGGACTGTGGTACCTTGTACGCATTGGCTCATCTAATCCCTACAAAAACTCCATTTTATAGATGAGGAAACAACCTGGAGAGTCTCACATTTGTAAGAAACCAAGGCTCAAACCCCTACCAAGACCATTAGCCCCATCACTGACTGGCATTTCTTAGAAAGATCCTGATTTGCTGAATGCAACACATTTTTTTCTTCTAATGATCCTGCACCAGGGTGGGCAGCATCAGGACTCTAGGACACAGTTTCTTTGCTGCTACTAGCTGCTTTGTTCCTGAGTTTGGGCTGGTCAGACAGATGTTGACTTTCCCCTCTCATTCCCCTTTGGATGCCTTTTTCTGGCAGCATTACCATCCCTGTGGTGCTGGTCTAAAGACAGGGCTTGCTTTAGATGTTTTTGGAACATGCCTGCCTGTGTGTCGCCACCAGAGTTATGTCACAGCCGGGACTGTGTGTGGTTGGTATGTAGCCCCAGCACATCCCAAGATCCTTGGTACACGATACCAGCTTCAGAAATGTTGTAAAACTTACCTAGCTGGCTGAATAAAAACTATTGGCTTAAGAGAGTGTTTGGGAATTCTCTGGGAATTTTCTTTAATACTGTGACTGACCTCCCACAAATGATGATTGATTCCTTCCTCTGGCAGGAAGTAGAGGTTGGTTTCCTCGGCCAGAGAGATTATTTCCCCCCATGCAACCGTGGGTGGATTAAACTGGAAGATGCAAGCCAAGCTGAGTCAGGAAGGACAGCCAAGGTCGGCGTGGCTGACAAGTCCAAACACATCATCAGTAAGAGGAGAGTATAGTAGTCGCTAAAGCCACCCACAACTACTCCAGTTCTCCCCTACTTCTGGTATGTGGTGGGTACTCCTCTGCACCCATTGAAATTAGGCATGTTCGGCTCACCTGTAGCACAGTGGTTACGGCACCAGCCACATGCACAGAGGGTGGTGGGTTTGAACCCAGCCCGGGCCAGCTAAACAACAATGACAACTGTAAAGTAAATAGCCAGGCGTTGTGGCGGGCACCTGTAATCCCAGCTACTTGGGAGGCTGAGGCAAGAGAATCTCTTAAGCCCAAGAGTTTGAGGTTGCTGTGAGCTGTAAGACCACAGCACTCTACCTAGGGTGATAGCTTGAAACTGTTTCAAAAAAAGAAAGAAAGAAAAGAAAAAGAAAAAGAAATTAGGCATGTTCTCTGTGACTTGCTTTGATCATGAAATGTGGGCAGAAGCTTTGGGTGCTGGGGTGCAATTTACCACATTGCCTCCTCCTCATGCCACAGTGACCGTGGAACTGGATATGGAGAAAGAACCTCCATCAGCCTGGGCCCCTAAATCCCCTGGACACATACATATGTGTCCAAACCCATATTGGACACATAGCACCAGTAAGAAATAAACTTCTTTTTTTACATACACATGTGTTTATTAGGTTTCCACTTTTTGCCTTCACAAAATTAAAAAGGTTTAAAATTTAATAACAATAACAATGTTTAAGATAAGGACAGAAATAAACTTTTATATATTAAGTCATTAAGACTTGAGGGATGCTTGTTACAGTAGCAGCACTGACTCTCTCCTGACTAGCACAGAAGCAGCTCTGAGGCGACTAAGGAGGCCATCAAGGGATTGAAGAATCAAGGACAGGAGAAACAGGAAATGTGGATCGAGACTTCAGCTGGCAAGGGTGTCTGGGTGGACACCAAAGCTGGGGCCATTGCCTGGGGCCAGGCTGTACACACACTCTGAGGTTCTGGGCTCTGGGGGAGGTACATGCAGGCCATGGAGAAGTGCTAATGATGATTTTGAGGCATGTGTGACTGTCAGTCACTGCTGACTGGGGAGGAAGAGGCAGGAAAAGCGTCAGGGAGAATGTGTGTCATGCACCAAGCAGTGTGACCCTGGAATGTTGTAACACTCATGGAGAATAAATGAGTTGGGATATGAACAAAGAAGGCAGACCTGGGGCCCCCTGTGTGGGGAGTAGTGCTGGGCTGACTGTGGGCTATGGCGTCCTCTCTCAAGCCCCGTGACTAACGCAATTACTTTGTTGCCACCCTACAATAGAGGATTTCTTGTGGAACACTGGTCATTATTCATACATTCATTCTGCAAATATTTGAGATCCTGGGCACTGAGCCTACCACAGTTGAGTAGATGGGTGTCATAGGCATTATGGTCTTCCTGTAGCCAAACAATTAACAGCAGTTTTCAATACAGATTTTTAAATACTCTGATAGAGGTAAGTACAGGTTGTCTGGGAAAAGGGCACATAAACTCGTCCAGGAGGTCTACAAAAAGTGGGGCTGCCAGTAACTGAATGGGGAATTAAGAAGCTGCTTCTGCACAGCAAAGGTCCCCCGTGATTACAGATAAATGCCACCCTTCCTTGCAAGGGCCAACAAGTGCAGGAAAATATCAAGTTGCCAGAGGACCCAAATGTAATACAAAAAGTTCTGAAAGTCAAAGGTCTTGGAATAGAACAATCATGAGGTGAAGCCTTGTGATTCATAGTCTCGGGTTCACTCTGTGGTCAAACCAAAGAAGAAAACCGAAAAGAAAAAGAAAAAAAAAATTCTGAAGGAAGCCAGGTGTCTGGAATGAATTAACGAGTTCTTCTTTCTTTTTCTTTTTTTTCAATTGTGAGGACTACCCGAAACTCAAGGGACCTGAGACTATTAGAGAATTAAAATATCACGACGATATTGAGGCTGGCTGCCCCTCTAGAGTTAACTCTTCCCATTCCAAAGAGTCCCACAATATCCCTTTCCCACCCCTCCACTGACCAAATCTTCTTATCCTTTAAGGACCCTTTTACAATCCACCTTCTAAAATCACACCAGGCAAACTCTAAACAGTGGTTATCTGCCGGGAATGGAAGTGCAAAAGAGAAATAAGAAGACTATTCACTTGTTTTTTCTCAATTTTTGTAAACTCATATTTTATTTAAAAAAAAATGAAACCAGTATTAGGCCCATGAGGAAAAAGTAAATTCCATCTCCTCAGTGAAAACTTCTCTGATTCTCTATTGTGTGGCGTGGGACCTCACACCGCTGGAGCCTTCTTGCTGTCCTCCACTGAGTAACTTTGCACCTGAGCCTTTCCCTGTCTGTCATGCTCTCAGCCCCAGCCGAAGCCCCTTAAAAGATGAGCACATCTCATATGCTGGTAATTGCTGAATGAGCAAAAGCTACAGGCTTACGGAGGTGTGGGAGTTTTCTGGGCTAGAAAATCATGCCTTTAACTGTGTCCCCAACTGTGTGTGGTTTTGTAAGTAGACGTCACAGCTCTTTGCCATTCTCTGCTGACTCCCACACACCAATGTCAGGAAGAGGCCTCAGATCTTCTCAGGAAATGTGAGCTAAGAGTCCACCAGAGCTGCTGGCAATTGGGGATTCCACGGCACTTTCTCTTTGTTGAAACAGGACTCTGACCTTTGGTGTCCTGAAAGCCTGCCCCATGTAAGTGTGTCAGGGGAAACAGCTTCCCTCCCTCACCATGGGGCATTTTCCCCAGGAGGATCCACTAGATTTTTCCCACATGGGTCCACTAGATGGCCTGCAACGAACACAGTGACTCTGAGGAGGACGGTATTGGAACAGGAAACACTCCCTGGATGATCTGTTCTTTTGTTTGCTTTCCCATTCACTATACGTCCTCAGAAATCCCTTTAAGTATAACTGATATTAAAAACAAATACTTTGCACATTAGAGAACAGGAAAAGGGCTATGTCAGAGTGGAACCTGTCAGTCTTCAGGTGGAGATTTCTGATTGTTGGGAAAACAATAATTTCTGAGGGTTGGCATTTTGTGAATTACAACATAAACAACTCCATTTATAAAGAAATGAATACATAATTCTGAGGACCTATGATATATCTACTAAACTATTTCAAATAGAGAGAAATGACAAGGCCTAGTATTGGCAGGTGTGGGATAGAGCAGGCTGGTTACTGGTACCCTGCATGTAGTTGTGGCTTGTGCAAAGCAATATGGCCTTAGCAATGAGAGTTGTAAGATAACTCACACTTTTTCTTTTTTTTAAGACACAATCTCACTTTGTCACCAAGAGTAGAGTGCCATGGCAACATAGCTCATAGCAACCTCAAATTCTTGGCCTCAAGTGATCCTTTTGCCTCAGTCTCCTGAGTAGCTGGGACTATAGGCACCTGCCATAATGCCTGGCTACTTTTTATATTTTGGTGCAGATAGGATCTCACTCTTGCTCAGGCTGGTCTTGAACTCATGAACTCAAGGGATCCTCCCACCTCAGCCTCCCAGAGTGCTAGGATTATAGGTGTGAGCCGCTGTGTCTGGAAATAACTCATACTTCTTAGCCAGGAAACTTTGAGGAAAAAATCTAATAAAACAAAAAGCAATCTATATAAAAATGTTCGGATTGCTGTTTTTATAGTAATGAAAACTTGGAAACAACTACTTGAGGAACCAAAAATAGGGGAATGACTCAGCTAAAAGTGATGGAAAGCATGAACTCTATACCTGTGCTTATAAAGCTATGTTAAGTGAATGTTTTCTCCAGTTAAAGACTAATTTTCTGGTTTCAAGTGTGAGATTAAGAGTGGGTTATTTTTCTCTGAGTAAGCTCTTACATGGACAATGAAGTATTACCAGATAAGAGTTAAACAAAAGCAAACTCAACAGCTGCCTTCCATTGAGACCAAGAAGGAGCCGACAGTCTTTAAGCCTGGGAGAATACAGTGCAAATTTGTGGGATAGGTGCTTAGGGATATCTTAGTCTGTTTGGGCTGTTATAACAAAATGCCATAGACTGGATGGCTTAAACAGGAAAAATCCAGGAAAAATTTATTTCCCATAGTTCTAGAGGCTGAAAAGATTAAGATCAAGGCTCTGGCTGATTTGGGTCCCTGGTGAGGGCCCATTTCTTAGCTTACACATGGCCGCCTTCTCATTGTGTCCTCACATGGTGTGTGTCTATGGAGGTGAGGGGTCTGGTCTCACTTCCTTTTCTTATAAGCATACTAATTCCACTCTCATAACCTCATCCAAACCTAATTACCTCTCAAAGTCCCCCCCTCCTAATATTATTCCACTGGATGTTTTAACATATAAATTTGGGGGAGGGGCATAAACATTGAGTTCACTGCAGGGGACAATTCCACAAGCAGAGCAGAGTGTGAGATAACGTACAAAAACAGCCCAGACCAAGGAGCTCTATGGGATTACCTGGGTGTGGTCTGGCCAGACACTCAGGGACTGGTTTACACACCCCCAGATAAACTACCCTCTGCTTGGATTACATAACTAACAAATGTTTAATCATATGCCTTTCATTCAGACCTAGCATTTGAGTCTAAGATCAAACTACTATGCTATTTCATGATGCTCCATCTTGTATAAATGAGGACTTCAAAAAGTTCATGGAGGCTCGGCACCCATAGCACAGTGGTTAGGGTGCTGGCCACATACATTGGTGGGTTTGAACCCAGTCTGGGCCTTCTAAACAATAACAACTACAATGAAAAAATAGCCTGGGTGTTGTGACAGGTGCCTGTAGTCCCAACTACTCATGAGGCTGAGGCAAGAGAATTGCTTATACTCAAGAGTTTGAGGTTGCTGTGAGCTGTGATGCCATAGTATTCTACTGAGGGTGACATAGTGAGACTATGTCTCAAAAAAAAAAAAAAAGAAAGAAAGAAAGAAAGAAAGAAAAATTCATGGAAAATGGAATTAAAAAATAAATAATATAAACTTCATTTTTCAACATAAATGCCATCAAGTTCAAGACACTTTTTTAAGTGATGATATCAGCCATTCAGTTCATCCCTAAAGAACAAGGGATCCTGGAAATTTAACCACATTGATGTAGTCCTTCTTTACATTATTAACTGAAGAAAAGTGGATGCCTGTTAAAGATTTTTTTAAGATTAAAAAAAGAAATAAGTCAGAAAAAACAAAGTCAACACTCTGAGGTGGATGCATAATGATTTCCCATCAAAACTCTTACAAAATTGCCCCTGTTTGATGAATAGACTGAGCAGCTTTGTAAATGGTAGAGAAGGATTCTTTGGTGAAGTTTTCTTGGGCATTTCTCTGGTAAAGCTTTGGCTAACCTTCTCAAAACACTCATAATAAGCAGATGTTACTATTCTTTGGCCTTGAGCATCCCAACATACTGTTGCTGTGACCTTTACTCTTAACCCATCTACCTTTGCTTTGACTATTTACTTCTACCTCTTGGTAGCTGTTGGTTTGATTTTGCTTTGTCTTTAGGATAGTACTGGTAAAGTCATATTTTATCTCCTGTTACAATTCTTTAAAGACATGCTTGAGGAAAAGAATCACTTAAACCTAAGAGTTTGAGGTTTCTGTGAGCTGTGACACCACAGCACTCCACTGAGGATGACATAGTGAGACTCTGTCTCAAAAAGAAAAAAAAAAAGAGAAAAGAACACATACTACATCTGGACTCTGTGGTCGGTCCTGGGGTCACATCATTCAACAAGACAGACATTGTATATATCTTCATCTTGCATAATCTAGTTGACAAGGCACCAATACTTAACATACTTAATGATGTCATGATAAGTGATACAAAGGAGAACACAACTGTTATGAGATTGAATATTATCTTAGTCCATTTAGTGTTGCTGTAACAGAAGACCTAAGGTGGGGTAATGTATAAAAAAAAGAAATTTATTTGGCTTACAATTCTGGTGGCTGGAAAGTCCAAAGGCATGGCACTGGCAACTATTTCTGGGGAGGGACTTGTGCTATGTCATAACATGGCAAAGATGCAGAAGGGGAAGAGGGTACATGCAGAGAGAGAAAATAAGAGAGCAGCCTTGCTTTATAACAACCCATTCTTGCAAGAACTAATCCATTTCCAGAGAACTAGCCTAGTCTCTTGAGAAAGACATTCATTTGTCTTACCGACCTAATCACCTCTTAAAGGCACCATCTCCCAACATTGGCAATTAAATTTTGACATGAGTTTGGGTGGAGACACTTGAACCACGGCAAAAATCCAGGGTTCCTATCAAAATTAGAATGTGTTGGGAGTGGGGAATCAAAAAAAATTTTTTTAAATGAAGGCCAAAGGGATAAACAATGTATGGAGGAGGAGAAGGAATGATCCTGGGGGCAGAGGAAGCAACAAGTTGAAAGGGCCAGCAGCAGGAAGTAAAGGAAGGCCCAAATGTTGGGAATAGCAAGAGCAAAAGCTGGAGTGGGAGGGAGGAGATTATCCTGTGCCTTGGAGGCCATGTTAAGGATTTTGTTCTCTCTTAGAAGCAATAGAAAACTGTAGGGAAAATTGTTCCCTGACCTTGAACATAGGCTCGCTTTCTGCTTGAGAGACCTAAGGAGTCACGAGAATGGCATGTGACATTGTGTATGTGCAGGCAGGCAGAAAACTGACCTCTAAGAGAGAAAGTATATGTGAGGTGTGGCAATAAAGATTCTCTAGAGGCAAAGTTTGTGCTCAAGGTATGTGATTTTGCAAAAACAAGGTGGAGATATTCTATCTGATATCTCCATGTCCTCCTTATCAGTGCTGATGTCTGATAAGCAGCTTCTATCTGCCTCTTCCTGTTTTATGATAATAAATACAGACTTGAGGTTTGCTCGAGAGGAGAAAACCACTGGAGTGCTTGAAGCAAGAGAGTGACAGTGGAAAACAAGAATGAATTGGGACCAAACAGTCAGGAAACAAGAGAAAATGGGGGCCTGGACAGGGTGCAGTAGTGGAGATGGAGAGAAAGTGATGAACTTTACGTTTTGAACATAGAATCAATAGGACTTAAGGCTGGGACGTGGAAAGTGAAGAAGAAGGCTTCAAAGATAACTCTTGGTGTTCAACTTGAGTGATTGCAGATGTTGGCCATTTTGCAGAAGGGCTTTGGAGAAGGAGCAAGTTTGGAGGAGAAATGGTGGGTTCAGTTTTAAATATATTGAGTAGGTGGTTCCTTCAAGACTTCCAAGGATGACTTTGAACATAGAGGAGAGGTCTGAGCTGCAGATACACATTTGGGATCAGCCATGGAGAGAGTGCAGAAAGCCTAAGACTAAACTCTGGAGAATGTCAGGATTTTGTAGGTTGGGTAGGAGAGAGTGAGGCAGCAAAAGAAGCTGAGAAGTGGTCATTGAAACAGGAGAGAAACTATGAGCATAAGAAGATCTTGGCAGTGATGGAAGAGGATATTTTAGGAAAGTAATGGTCAACACTGTTGAAAGTTGCTGCCAAATTGAGAAAAGGATTGAGACACCTCTGTTGTTTTTAGCAATTCCTTGGCCAAAGCAGGTTTTCTAGGGTTGTGAGTCAGAAGATAGCACATAGTGGGTTGAGAAATAATTGAAAAATGAGAAAGTTTGACTACAATAGAGAGAAGAGGTGAAGCGTGGAACTAGAGGCAAGGTGAGACTGAAGGAAAGACACTAAAGATGAAAGAGATATGACAGGGTTTTCAGTGCTGATCAGATGGATCTACTGTTTGACAGGAGGAGGTTCAAGACAGCTATACTGGGAAGGCCAAAAGAATTGTGTATAGGGCCTAGGAGGAAGGCCAGCCTGAGCTTCTGGCATGTCAAAGGAGTTAAGGGGCATAAAAAGATGGTCAAGTCTGGATTGATCAGCTGACTAGACCTTCTGTACGGGGGTGGAGGTGAGGGTGGGTGTTGCTGGCTCTTAGCCTCTCAGTAGGGTGACAAGATTGGACATCAGTACCTTTGGGTCACTCTTCTTGTGGCATTTGATTCCTCTGGAAAGAAGATTCCAGCATCTTACACAGAGGGTAAAGACCTGCCTGCCTGCATTCTGGGAGCTGAATGACAGAAGAGGCTTCCCACTGCAGCTTCCAGAGAGCATAATGCATTTTCTTCCCTCATGTTTTTAGGATCTTTTCTTTTGTCTGTGTCCTAGTGTTCTAGGTCCTGAGACTCTCCTTTTGCTCTCTAAGTAGACTGACTCTCCACTATCTTGAAAGAGCTGGGACAAGGGCTGGGGGAAACTGCAGACCCCACTGCTTCTCCAACACTCTTCGCATCCTCTCCTTCACCCCCAGTGTCAGAAGTGCCTGGGGCAGTGGTTTCCTAAATTGTTTGGGGGTGCTGCAATGAAAATCGCATTGAAGCTTAGCTTTCTATACCACCATATTTGCCTCTCATCTGTCTTCCAGTTTCCAAAACCTCAATGTTCTCTCTCCTGTTCTCTTTCCTGTGGTTTAGTAGGATTTCAGGAGAGATTAGAATTAGATGCATGTGTGTCCAATCTCCTATCTTTATGCAGAAGTCAGCACCAAAGCCCTTCCATTGGGAAACCATATTTGGGTTTTTGTAAGAAAGGAAAAGGCCCCAGAGTATCTTGTCCCCTCTGCTGTTCTGTGGATACCAAGACCCCAAACCCAACTTGTCCACTCAGCTACATCAAACCAAACCAACCAAAACAATGGCCACACACAGATGGCAAACTACAGGGTCTAAGGCTTAGGGAACTCATGTTTGGGATTATATGGCCCACTGCATCAGCCAGCAAAAACAAAATGAGATAAATTTAGGAAATGCATCTTCCTAGTATAGTAATTAATGAAATGCCCTTTTATTTTGGAGAATTTCTTTTTTTCTGAAGTCTAAAAAGAAACTTTATAAAAGACATTAGCAGAAATCCAAATACAAGAGAAAAACAATTTACCATATGCAATCCTAGCTGCTCAACACATGGTTCGGTCTGCTTTGGTTTATTCTAGATTCTCCATCAGTTCTGGTCTGTAGATATTCATAATTTTACAGAAAGAATCTATTTCTATGTAAATTCTTGTTGGTGCATAAAAGTGGGCATTCCCTTGATCCTAAGCCAGGCCTCTTTGGGAAAAACATTAATTGTTTCAGGTCAGTAGCATATAGAATAATGCTTTAATTGTCTAAGAAAGGGATAAATGTGTTATTCTCCTTTTCTAAGAAACCCCTTAGTCAAGTGCTTTAGCAAACTAGAGAGGCAGACATTATTCTGATGGTGATTTGTGGGTTGTAGAGAACCTTGGCCCCCAATTTTTCCTATCAGTTGGCCACAGAACCTTTCCTGGGTAGAGTCTCTTTGTGGGAGGTAAAGACACTGAGTCTTGAGAGGAGAGTGGTGAGGGGGAAGGGTGATTGGTGGGAGGAGGGAGGGCAGTTGGCAGGATCTCACTTAATGAGCACAATATGAGGGTGTTCAGCATGCCCCCGGGTGAAGGGCTCAACTACAACTTGAACTTTACCTTAAAACTCAAAACAAAGTAACTTAAACATCTGCACACTCATATTAATTTGAAATAAAAATGCCTTCAGAAAAACAAACCAAAAAAAGCTGCCATCTTGGAAGGAGATAAGTGAGTATGGGGTTTGGCACTCAACACCGAAAATATTAGTTCTTGGCTTGCACAATTCCATGGCTTTGAACTCACTATTGGAAGATTCCAGTGAAGTTCAGATATATCCTGGGTCTAACTACAGTTGGCTCTTAAAAATCACAGGGGTTAGGAGCATCAACTCCCTTTGTAGTGAAAAATCCATGTATAAATTTTGACTCCTGCAAAACTTAACTGTTAATAACCTTACCAACAGCATAGTCAATTAACACATATTTTGTATGTTACAAATATTATATACTGTATTCTTAAAGTAAAGTAAGCTAAAGAAAAAATATTACTAAGACAATCATAAGGAAGACAGAATATATTTACTATTCATTAGGTGGAAGTGGATCATCACAGAGGTCTTCATCTTTGTGTTCTTCATGTTGAATGAGCTGAGGAGGAGAAGGAGGAAGAAAAGGGGTTGGTTTTGCTATTTCAAGGGTGGCAGAGGTGGGAGAAAATCTAAGTGTAAGTGGACCCATGTCTTTCAAACCCATGTTGTTCAAGGGTCAACCATGATTTATTAAGCCCTCAGCCCCTCCTTTACATATTCATACTATTAATTCTGTTTAAGAAACCTGCTCAGAAAGGGCCAGATCAGGTTCGGTGCTGCAGTGGAGATGTGAGGAGTGAGTGACCAGACACAGGCACAGAGAGAAAGTGAGTCCAGAAGGCTCTGCCATCCATCATCTCAAACTCCAGCTGGATGTGGAAGTTTGATATAGTTCCTGCATGATTGTGCTATCTGCATCTCCCAGAAACCTTCTGCTTTCCAGTTACTCACACTTGCTGATTTATCCCTACTCACCATTCCCCCATTCCCACCTTGCAGTCTCTGCCCCAGAGGGCATAGTAAAGACTCACAGCCTTCGGTGGTGGATACTATGGACTGTCTCCTGTCATTCATTCCAACCCCTTTCTAGAGCAACTTTCTGATCTGTAGCTGCTGGAAAGCTAAAAACTACATTTCCCAGGTATCCATGCAACTCAGATTCCATCAGTGAGACAGGCCAACATGAGACTCTGAGCTTGGACCTGAGCGCAGAGCACTGTGGAGAGGGCAAGGCAGGCATTTCACCAGCTTGGGTAGCTGAGGAGGGCAGTGAGTTCAAGAAGGTCACCACTTCTTGACAGATGACTTTCTGTAGGATTGCACTTCTGAGTGGACTTTTGAGGGAGGAATTGTTCCTGAAAGCTCCCCCTAGAATTGAGTGCTCTGCCTCTTATAGTGATTCTGTAAACCTACTAATCATAATGAATCCCATGAACTGGCCAGAGTGGTTTCAGTTGTTTGCAAGAAAAATATTTTTAAATGTACCCTCAGACAATGGCAACATAATATTGAGTAGGCATACACATATTAATACTATCCATTTATTGGTGTATTATGACACCAATAATTGTGACCCGATCACACATGATACATGTATCCCTATATATACATATATATGCATGTATGTGGTGGTATGCATGGATATGGTTCCATGACTCCCCCTTATCAAATCTGTGGATGTTCAGGTTCCTGACATAGTCTGTGCATATGACCTATGCACATAACTAGTGTACTTCAACTCATCCCTGTGATTATAATACCTACTACGATATCAATGCTTTGTAAATAGATCTTGTACTGTATTGTTTAGGGAATAATGACAAGAAACAAAAGTCTGTACATGCTCAAGATAGATGCAATTTTCTTCCAGATATTTTTGATCTACCTTTAGTTGACCACAGATATAGAAAGCCAGCTACATATGTCTGTGTGTACGTAGTCTCATTTAATATCAGAACAACCTAGTGTGTAGCATTATCTTTATTTTGGAGTTAAAGAAACTGAGACCTAGGGACTGTAACAACTTTCCCGAGATTTCGTAGTTAGCAAATGGCAGAACCAGGATTGTAGAATCAACCCAAGTGCCATCGACCCATGAATGGATTAATACACTGTAGTGTATGTATACCATGGAACACTATTCAACCAAAAAAAAAAATAAAAATGGGGACTTTACATCTTTTGTATCCACCTGGATAGAGTATGGCAAGAAAGGAAAAGCAAATATCCAATGTATTCAATATGACTATGAAGCCAGTAGGTGAACTGATACAGGCCCACCCAAGAGAAAAACTCAATGCAATTCAAGTTGGGGGGAGGGGCAAAAGAAGGGAGCAGGAAAGGGGATTGCTGTGCTCCCACCTAAGGGGCACAATGTGAGGTATATGGCACATCTGCTGGATGAGGGGCACAACTACAACAGGGACCTTACCTAACAAACGCAAACACTGTAGCCTAATTGTTTATGCCCTTATAATAACCTGAAAATAAATAAACAAACACAAATAAATAAATAACACAAATTAATCCAGAGACTTTGTTCTTCCCTACACTGTTCCCTCAGACAGTCCTCTGCGATGCCTACAGTAATGGCCGCGTGGGAAACCTCACTTCCTTCCACCGGGCACTCCACTCTCCCTGATGCCAGGCTTCGGGTCAGTCCAGTTACATCTTCTAACAGCCCGACAGTTCTGTGCTCCTCTTGTCCAGCAAGTGTCAATTGAGAAAAGGGGTTTATGGGTCAGTGCTCCATAAACCTTCACCTGCATGTGAAGCTCTGAGGTCTTGTCAAAATGCAGACTGTGGTTCAGGAATCAAGATTCTGCCTTTCTTTTTTTTTTTTTTCTTTTTGAGATGGAGCCTCAAGCTATCCCCCTGGGTAGAGTGCCATGGCATCACGCTCACAGCAACCTCCTGGACTCAAGCGAGTCTCCTGCCTCAGCCTCCCAAGTAGCTGGGACTACAGGCACCCGCCACAACGCCCGGCCATCTTTTGGTTGCAGCCATTATTGTTGTTTGGCTGGCCCGGGCTGGGGATTCGAACCCGCCACCTTAGGTGTATGTGGCTGGCGCCTTAGCTGCTTGAGCCACAGGCACCGAGCCAAGATTCTGCCTTTCTTACCCATTTCCAGGTGACGCCGCAGCTGCCACTGGTTCATGGAGCACTCTTTGAGTAGCAAGGGTGGGGCAGCCTAGCACCTCACACTTGGCTTTCAATTTTATTCCTACCTTTTATTAATAGTGCAACCTGGGGTAACTTATTTAACTGAGTTAACCTCTCTGAGGCCCAGGATCTTCATCTGTAAAGTGAGGAGAATAGTAACAACTCTGCTAGAGAACTTAAATGAAAGGAGATGATGGATAACACAGATAGCTTCTAACATATTTTGGTTAGAGCTGGAGTTGATGCCCCCATTGACATATAAGGTGAGACAGTTATGTAGGCAAAGCTGTTAAACTTTACATCGAGGCCCAAATCCTTTAGATTCTAAGCTCAGCTCTCTGCATCACCCAGGACAAGTGGTCCTAGTGAGAGCCATCTGGCCATATTGGCCTAGACATGTTTCAGGTGGCCTGGAGGGCGTGTTTATTTGTGGCTATTGTTTTAAATGTCACCTAGACTTTAAGTGGGTGCACATGACTCATTCCAAGTCCAAGGCGTTCCATCCATTATCTGGAGTTTCAGAAGGAGTTGTCCCCAACTGCAGGTGTCCGAACTCTCCCTCTGACATACTGAAAAAAGAAAGCAAAGCTAGTTCCCCTTTTATGCTCAGAGAACAAAAGGGTATGGCCACGCTTCCCCACACTCATGAGAGCAGAGGAGCCTTCAGGCGTGGGTCTGGGCACCGAGCTCCAGGCTGGGATTGCCCAGTGCAAGGCAGGTTGGAGTATGTGCTCCCCTGCCTCCATTGTTCCCTTTCCTGGCATAGCTGTTTGTTCTCACCAGTTCGCCTAGTCAGCATTTCCATTCAAGACCATATTGTCAGGGCTTTATTTTTAAGTCAGGCATAAAAATGAGCCTTGAACTGAAACTTTGGAAGCTGGGCAATTAGCATATTTGAAAGGAAGCCAACTGGCCTTTTGTTATTCTGAGGGGCAGAGGGGCTTTTCCACATGCTCTTCTAAAAGACAAAAAGGGTTTGTGTCTGGGGCATTTTAAAACTAAGCAGTAGGCATGGACTTGGGCTGTTTATACACAGAAGTTCTTGGGTTGGGGCTGCTGGGATGGTGTCCATACAGGGGGCCTGGGGGACTCGCAAGGATGTTCTCTGCTGACCAGAAGGAACTGGAGCGCTTTAATGTGAAAATTGGAAGCCAAGGAACTCAGTGTTTGAAGTAGAACTGGTGGAAGTCGCCAAGTCCACTGCTGCTTTCCAGAATGCCCTTAGAGAAAATGCTGACCAGGCAACTGGCAAATATTTACTGAGTGTCTTCTCTCCACAAGACACTGGCTGGTCAGACATGTGGAACTAGGCTGGAAGGTGACAAGGCGAGAAGAATGCCGTCTGAGTCGAAGAGTGACAAGGCCTGTGATCCTGGCACCCCGCGAGGCTGAGGCAGGAGGAGCCCCTAGGCTCAGGAATTTGAGACCAGACTAAGCAAGAGCAAGACCCCATTTCTACTAAAAATAGGAAAATTAGCTGGATGTTGCAGCAGGTGCCTGTAGTCCTAGCTACTTGGGGGGCTATGGCAGGAGGATCCCTTGAACTCAGGAGTTTGAAGTTGCTGTGAGCTAGACTGATGCCATGGCACTCAAGCCTGGGCTACAGAGTGAGACTCTGTTTCAGAAAAAAAAAAAAGAAAGAAAGAAAGAAAAAAAGGAGGATAACAACCACAAGACTAATAAAGGTGCCTCACCAAAGCAGGAACCGGAAACAAAAGTGACATAGAAGTACAGACAGGGAGAGATGGACTGGGAAGGACTGGGGGAAAAATGGTTTGGGGAAGGAGGAAGCAGGTGGGAAGAACAGTGGCTTTGGGCCCCTTACCAGCTGTGAGACCTTGGCAAATTTCAGAGCCTTGGGGGAACACAATTGTAAGAATTGTGAGAATTCTTACAGAATTTCTTACAGAATTGTAAGAAAACTAAGAAAAATGCCACCAGGACTAGGTTTTGTAGAGGTTAAATGAGATAATACATATCATGTGTACAGCATATAGTAGGTGGTAATTATCATATTTAAGTGACAGGTACTTTGGGTTTTAGAATTAAATAATCAGAGAAAATGAATCTAGTCGTAAAGCCTTGAAGATACAGGCAGGAACAGGATGAGGGTAGTACAAGCTGGGTGTGGTGTCTGACACCTGTAATCCTTGCCCTTTGGGAGGCTGAGGTGGGAAGAAGATTCCTTGAGTTCAGGAGTTCAAGACCAGCCTGAGCAAGAGCAAGAACCTGTCTCTATTAAAAATAGAAAAATTAGCCTGATGTGGTGGCGGGCATCTGTAGTCTCAGCTTCTTGGAAGGCTGGGGCAATAGGATCTCTTGAGCCCAAGAGCTTGAGGTTGCCGTGAGCTACAACACTACATCACTCTGCCCAGGGTGACAAAAAAACAAAGAAACAAAAAAAACGATGAGAGCGATACAAGGCTCAGAGGATTCCGTAATCATCCCCTTTCTTCATTTTGTGGATACTAAGTACATGATTGCTCATTAATTTTTCATAATAGGACAAAGATTTTTCTTATATTTCAGATACAGAGATTCTTTTTTTTTTTTTCTTTTGAGACAGTCTTAAGCTGTTGCCCTGGGTAGCGAGCCCAGCTACAGATACGGAGATTCTTATAACTAGGGTTGCCAAATAAAACATAGGCTGGCTCAATGGGAGGGATGTGGTTATGCTAAACATTATTTATACTAAAAAATTGTTCATTGTTTATCTGAAATCCAGCTTAACTGAGTATCCTTCATTTTTGTGTGTGTGCGAATGCTCACACTAACTATAGCAACCCTAAACCTAACACCTATATCCCCACTGCTCAGAGTTAACAAATAGTAACACTTCGATATTCTAGCTTAAGCTTGTCCAATGTTTTAAATAGAAAGTTACAGATCATAATTGAAAACCTTTTATAACCTTTTCCAATTAATGCTCTCCTCCCATTTTTTCCCCTAAAATACCCATTATTTTTACATTAACAAGTAACTTACATGTGATACCAAGAAGTATAATTTTAAGTCATGCATCTTCCTGTTGGTATTTTTCTGCTTTTTTTTTTACATGCATATGTACCCAGAAACAAAATACTCTTGTTTTCTCCGCTATATCTTGCTGTATTTTTCTTTCTTCCACATAATTTTATTTTAAACATAAAATATTTGACAGGCACTTGTATATATCACAGAAGATAGATACATCATCATAATAAAACCAATACCCGTGTGCCCACTAGCCAGCAGAAGTGGCTCATTGCCAATACTTTTGAAGTGGTCACGTGTCCCCTTACAAACTGCATCTTCTCAATACCCCGGGAGAGGTAACTCTTCCTAGAGTTGAGTGTTTATTCTTTACACATCTCTGTAGTTTATCATAACATATGTAATTCTGAGTGACATCGTTTCATTTTGAGTGTGTTTAAACTATGTGCAGAATAGAGCATCATGTCGAACGTGTCCTCCCGAGCCTAGGCCCTTCTGACGTGTACTTGTGAGCCTCATCCATGTTGATGAGTGTAGCTTTGGATCATTGTCCATCCCCCTGCTGACCCCCTCCCCCCCACTCTGCTGCTGAATACTTTTCCATTGGATAAACACAACACATCTTGCATGCCTTGGGACATTAAGTTGTTTCAAGGTTTTGCTACTACAAACCGCTGTTGTGACATTACTGTATTTTTTTCTGGTATGTATGCATGTCACTTGGAACTCCTTTTCTGTGAAAAGACTGTCCCAGTCATTTGTCCATTTTCCTACTGAGTTTGTCTTTTTTCTTACTGTTGTGTAAGAACTCTTTACGTAGTCTGGTTATGAATCCTTTGTTGGTTATATACATTGCACACATTTAGTTTGTGTTCTGCCTTTTCATGTTTTGTGGCCTCTTTTGATGAAGAAACAATTTTAATGTAGTTAAATTTATCAGCCATTTTCTTTTATGGTTAGCTTTTTAAGGTTTTATTTTAAAAAATCTTACATTTTGCTGACATCATAAAGATATCATCTCATATACTCTCATCTTAGAGTTCTAACGTTTGACCTTTCATATTTAAGCATTTAATCCACCTCAAATTGATATTTATGTATGGAGTCAGGTAAAGATCTAGTTCCACTCTTTCTCCTCCTAATGGAGGACCAATTGTTCCGGTGTCATGTGTTGGGAAGCCTATTTTTCTCCCATTAATCTGTGGTGTTGTTCTTTGCCATATGTGCATAGGTTTGCTCCTTTTTCTTTCTTTCTTTCTTTCTTTTTTTGAGACAGAATCTCACTTTCTTGCTCCTGTAGAGTGCTATGACATCATAACTCACAGCAACCTCAACCTCCTGGGTTCAAGCAATCCTCTTGTCTCAGCCTCCCGAGCTGGGATTATAGGCACCTGGCTAGTTTTTATGTTTTTAGTAAACATGGGATCTTGCTCTTGCTCAGGCTGGTCTCTAATGCCTGAGCTCAAGCAATCCACCCAGCTACGACTCCCAAAGTGCAAGGGTCACAGGTGTGAGCCACCATGTCCAGCTGTGGGTTTGTTTCTAGGTTTCTTCTGCCCCATCAGTTTGTCTGTCTGCCCTCACAAATTCCGTGCTGTCTTAAGCATCTAGGTTCATAACAAATTTTAATGTCTGAATAAACAAATGTCCTGACTTCTTATTCACAGTGTGCTACATATTCTCGGTTCTTGGCTTGTGATACAATTTTTGATGCAACAAATTTTTATAGGATTTTTCTATATTAGTATATATCATTCTATACCATTCATTTTAAGTACCATTATTTGTATTTATGTCATATTTATACATTCCATTTATAAATATGCCATAATGGATCATCCACTTAATGTTCATTAGTGGGGCAATCCCCCCACATTTCCCATTATTTCTTAGCCCCTGTTAGCAGAGTTGTTGGGTTACTGGGTCTGGGCATCTTCAAATTTAATATGTAGTGTGGAACTGCCCTCCAAAGTGGTCGAGCCACCAATAGTATATGTGTAAGAATTGAGACTGATCTGCCTCCTTTGAAACACTTTAATTCTTTTTTTCAAAATGAAGAATGTGCAATGTTCTCTCATAGATTTTTTTTTTTTTTTTTTTTTTGCAGGTTTTGGCGAGGGCCAGGATTGAACCCGCCACCTCCGGTATATGAAGCCAGTGCCCTACTCCTTTGAGCCACAGGTGCCACCCTGATTTTTTGTTGTTGTTGTTGTTAGAGACAAAGTCTCACTTTGTCACGCTCAGTAGAGTGCTATAGCATCACAGCTCACAGCAGCCTCTAACTCCTGGGCTTAGGCAATTCTCTTGCCTTAGCCTCCCAAGTAGCTGGGACTACCAGGTGTCTGCCACAATGCCTGGCTATTTTTTTGTTGTTGTTGTTGTTGTTGTTGTTGCAATTTGGCTGGGTCCAGGTTTGAACCCACCACCCTTGGTATATGGGGCCAGGGCCCTACCCACTGAATCACAGGCGCCGCCCTCAATGATGTTTTAATTCGTATTTTCTTCTTTCCATATAAGAGCTTGTATTATATGTTTATTAGCTATTCAATTTCTTGTTCATATCCTTTGCTTGTTTTCCTGTTGTATTGTCTGTACTGTTGTTAATTTATTCATAGATAATTTTATATTATAAGTACTAAAAACTTTGCTATTAATGCTGGTTGAATCAATACCAGTTGAATCTCCAATACTAAAGATCTGGGGTTGGTAGACTCTGGTCCTCGTCCATGGTCTATTCTGTACACCCCTGCAATAATTTTAATGTAGCATAATGTTTTTTGCATTTTTGAAAGTTTCTAAAAATGGAGGAAGAAGTTAGTAGCAGTAGTAGCCACAGAACTGTATGTGGCCTGCAAAGCCTAAAATATCTATTACCTGGCAATTCACAGAAAAATTTCGCGACCACTGCCATCAACAGTTTTTCGTAACTTAGTGTTTGTTACATTTTTGTTGTCTTTGACTACTATTATTTCATTACAAGGTAGTATAATGTATTTTTTCTTTATAATATGATAGAATATTATGTGGTTCTGTTTCTGGCTCTCTGGTTTCATCAGCCTATTTATATATCACAATGTTAATACCCCTTTTAAATTTACCAGTGTTCCAAAGTAAGTCTTGATATGCAATAGGGCAAATCTGTGGCCCCCGACTCATACTCTTCCTCAAATTGTCACTACCTACCAGCCTCCCCACTTAGTCATGATGACCAAAGTTGATTCAATGCCTGCTCTGGCTTTATATATATTTACACATTTCAACTGCCAGTATAGAAGAATTGAAAGATGGGTTGTTTTTTCTTTTCCCCTGACTGATTATGTTTACTGCTGTTCCTGAACCAAAGTGAGTGTTTTCCAACCCATGGCACATGTGCGCATGACTCATAACGAGGTGACGTGCTCAAAGAACCAAACTCATTTTGAGGACATCTGTTTGTCTTTCTTTGCTTCTCATGCAGAAGCTGAGCTCTTAATTAATTTCTGCTCCTACTGAGTAGTGATTCCCCTTGAGAAGTGAGGCAGCATGTATTGAAGAAAGCATAGCGAATAGTAAATTTCTGTAACTAGACAACAAAATGTACTGAATGTTTATTTCCTTAAATATCATTATGTACATAAAGCCAGTCTTCTTGGAGATATATCCATTAAACTCATGTAATTATTCCAAATTCTAACTTAACTTCAGCAGCAGAAATGACTCATTGAAAAGTGGATCCAAGTGGGCTATAGTTGGGTTTTATTAATAGATTTCTATGTTTCCTGTTTTCAAGTTTATCCATTTGCTTGAGACAGGGTCCATTCTGTTGCCCAGGCTAGAGTACTGCAGCATCATCATAGCTCCCTGCAGCCTCTAACTCTTGGCTCAAGCGATCCTCCTGCCTTAGCCTCCTGAGTAGCTGGGACTATAGGCCTTCACCACCACAGCCAGTTAATTTTTTTTAAGAGGTGGGGTCTTTCTATGTTGCTCAGGCTGGCCTCAAACTCCTGCACTGAAACAATCCTCCCACGCCAGCCTCCCAAAGTGTGAGGAGCACAGGTGTGAGTCCCTGGTGGCACCTGGCTGTGGATACTGTCCGGTGTGTCTTTTTCCACCTTCACTTTCAAACTTTTTGTGTCTTCAAACTTTTGTATCTTTTATCACTTGTAGCAAAAATATAGTTAAATCTGGTTTTCACTCCAGTGTGACAGTCTCTGCTTTTGATTAGAATATCTAGGTTCAACATAGGCTTTGCTTAAGCAAAAGTTAATAAAGCTTCTATCTTTTGCTGATGTGTCTGTGAGTGGAGTGGGGGGGACACGTTCTTTTGAATTCAGGTCATTTTCAAGTCTTCCCCAAGTTTTTAATTTTCTCCTGACCTTTTGGCCTTCCCTCTGTCTCTTGTGTATAGCCTCATGGTTGGCCAAGAGTGTGTGGCTAGCTTGGGTTGTCCCAGGCTCTGCTATGCACCCGCACAGACTCAGCCGGGAGTATGCCTGCCCTGATCACAAATACCACTTTGAGCTAATGGGTCCACTTCTCACCCACTGCCAAGACTGTCATTTTAGAGCAGTTAGCTGGGTGTGGCTGTCCCCCACTGCTTTAGATCAAGCAGGCACCTTTGAGCTTGGCTATGACGTTGCTGGGCCTCAAGCTGGCCCTGCCCTGGCAGGACATTCTCCACCACCCACCTGGCAGAAATGCCACAGACTTCCCCTGCTGTGAGTAGGTTTTGCATGCATAAGTGTTTCCTAGATTGTTATATGCCTTTGGCCAACTTCCAAGGCACTGAAATCATTATGTTTGTCAACTTTGTCCAAGTTTATAGTTGATTTTCAAGGAGAGGATTTCTTGACCTCTTCACTTGGCTATGGCCAGAAATCTCACTAAGCAAGGCTGGGAGCACTAAAACCCATTTCCTTCCAGGCAATTGGAGATTTCAGTGCTGAATGCTACCTCTTAGATCCTGAAGGCGGCTCTTCCCTCACTTATTCCAGAGCAGATTTTCACAGCACTGGTTTTTCTGCAATGCCCATCTGAGCGAGTTCAGTTAATAAAATGGTCAAAGACCTCACACAATGATCCTCAGTAAAGACCTGGTGTTCCAATGAATCAGTAAATATATTTTGAGTGTTTTAACGTCCATAACTTTAAGTTTTATAGTATCCCCAAGTGGAAAATAGAGTAGAAGGTGGGATTTTTCATGACCACTTTACAACTTGCATAATGATGTCTTTCAAAGATAGCCAACAAAAACCCTTGTTCAGTGCTTAGGGAGCCAGCATTGCACTGTTTCCCTACATTCACTTTGAGTTAGGTGTTATGTCAGTCACATTCTGTAGTTGGGAAAGTAACCTACTAAGGGTTATTAGTTAAGAACTGGTCTGTGAAGCCAGGTGGCTGAACATCAGAACCTGAGTCCTTATTTAATATATTCTGTGGCTTTGTGTCCTGGAAGTGACCTTTTAGGAGTAGTAAAGAGAAAGATGGTCATAACTTATTGCAACAGTAAAGAAACAAACAAACAGGCACCGATTGTGCTCAGCTCAGATACTAAAAGCGTAATTACCTTGATATAACTAGTTCTTCCCTAAATGTGCTTCACTAGAGTCACTGATGATGACTAAGCAAGTCCAGCCCTTGAAGTGGCTCACGCTGAATATGATGGTGGGGTTGGGGAGGGCTCCCGCTTCCTAGGATGGCACCTTCTGCATTCCTTATGAGGAAAACCCTTCCCTTGTCTATGGGTAGAGCTAATAAAGAAATTGTGGGCCATCCAGCTTCCTCATTTAAAAAATGAGGAAACTGAGGTTTAGAGATGTGAAACACTCTTCCCTAAAGACACCGAAGGCCTAGTTGGATCATCACCTCTTCCCCGAAGCCTTCCCCGTTAGGGACGCTACTGTTCCGCCTCTCAAGTCCTCTGGTGTGACCCACGTGCGTGGTTCGGGAACCTGCTCTTTGATTTTCATGAGGTAGGTTAGAGCCAAAACATAGATCCAAGTCCAAGCTGGGCAGTTTCCTATGCCTAGAAAACAACTTCACCACCTCCGTCAGCCCGTCCTGCTTCAAGGGAGACATCTCAAATGCCGTGTGATAGTGCGTACGTATCATCTTCTACTCACACGAGCATATGTTGTACTTTCTCTCTCTCTCTCTCCACCCAACCCTTAAAAAGATAGAGACAGAGGATTTGGGGTAACATAAAAGCTTCCCCAAACTGAGCCTCACCTCCTTGTGGCACTAGAAGCCTTCCCTATCCTTCTTTTCTTTTTCCAAATTGAGAATGGGCTGTAAAACACATCACGGGCATCACTACTCTGATGTCTAGTTCAGGTCCCAGAATTAGAGCCCAGAGGGATCTGTTAAGCAAAACTCCATCAGAAAACAGGGATTTGGTCCAAGTTGTCCAATTACAGATGTTCCCTGACTTGAGATTTTTTGACTTCTTGGTGGCGTGAAATGATCACAATTTTGGTGTAATGTACAATATTCAGTAAAACACAAGATAGTCAACACTTCGTTATAAACTAGGCCTACGTTAGACAGCTTTACCCAATTTTAGGCTAATATAGGTGTTCTGAGAACATTTAAAGTAGGCTAGGCTAAGTTACAATGTCTGGTAGGTTAGGTATATTAAATATGTTTTTGACTGACAATATTTTCAACTTACAGTGGGTTTATGGAATGTAACAGCACTGTACATTGGGGAGTGTGTGTTTTTATAGTCAGTTGGTGTTGCTAATGCTGCCTTAATTCCTCCCTTCCTTTTTCTCTTCTTGAGTATTTCTTTTTTTTTTTTTTGAGACAGAGCCTCAAGCTGTCCCCCTGGGCAGAGTGCCGTGGCATTACAGCTCACAGCAACCTCCAACTCCTGGGCTCAAGCGAGTCTCCTGCCTCCGCCTCCCAAGTAGCTGGGACCACAGGCGCCCGCCACAACGCCCGGCTATTTTTTGGTTGCAGCCATCATTGTTGTTTGGCGGGTCCAGGCTGGGGATTCGAACCCGCCACCTTAGGTGTACGTGGCTGGCGCCTTAGCCGGTTGAGCTATAGGCGCCGAGCCTCTTGAGTATTTCTTAACCTCATGTGATGATGGCTAGCAGTGGAGAAGAGCTTTTTAAAATAATCCTCCCCATAACACACTAGAAGTTCTACAATTATTACATATACACTCTATAGATTTAATAATGATGAATCTATGCATATGTATGGCTAAAAATGGCTCACTCACAATTTGTACTATTTTCTGCACTAGATGATGTTGGTTCCACAGTTTCTGGCTGTGACTTTACTCTGCAGCCGACTTTTTGCATCATCATGGATTAAAGATCAATCTGCCCCATCTCTCATTGGAGCAGACTGTGGTTGACTTTCATGCCTGGGACAGTGTGGGCACCTCTCCCACATTATGAACCATTTAGAAAGCCATCAAAAGTTCATGGACAAAAACTATCTCTGCCTAATCTCTCTCTCTGCTCTCTCTCCTTCCCTGGGCTTTTCCCATTTTGGAAAATAAAAGTGTTTGGTACTAAGCCCAAACTCTAAAGAATAGTGGTGGAACAGAGACTATTCATGGAATGGAGGTTGCCCACTGGTATCCAGAACTTTGAGCCGAAGGTCACTGCACCATCACCAGGAACACTTCTGTGCCTGGGGAAGCCCCAAGAGCCTCCAAGTGGCCTGCCCCACCTCTTGCCACCTTGTCCCATTCTTGTGTCCACATCTCTAACCTGAGCTGTACCACTAAAAGTATAGAATCTAGCCATGGAAGAACTTCTAACCCAAACCAAACGTTTTCTTCTAAAAATTGACATTTATTAAACTTTCAGAGTAAGCAAGCCACAACCTGGATTCTTCTGGCACCATAAGATGTCTGTCTTAAACAACTCAAGAATGATGAATGAGTTACCACAGCCTCGACTAAAGCTGAAGGAAGAGCCAGCATGGCCATGCTCTCCCCACATATCTAGTCATGGCATTGATATGTGTAAATTGTTGTTTATTATTTAATAAATTATACAGACAGACATCAAGAAAAGCCAAATGTGACCCATCCCTGTCCATTCTCTTAGAAGACCTGTAGGTGTTGGTGATGTAGCTTCTTAGGGAGGAAGAAAAAAAAAAGACACATTGATACGAATGAATAAAATTCAAGATGGTGCATGGCTGGTTCCAGTTTTCTCCCAAGTAATTATTCTCAGAAGAGAAGATCAAACAGTCTTAAGTGTTTTGGTCATGTCAGCCTAAAGGCATCCATCCTTGTGAAAAGATTCACTGCACTAGTACAGGGAGGACTGGGTAGCATTAGACCCACACGATGCAGTGGGATAGGTACGGGGAGGACGCCCCAGCCAACAGGCAGAACACAGCATTCAGAGGGCAGGGTGAGAGATGACAGATGGCGGAGTGCCCTGGGCAAGTGAATCATTATACTTTGCTGTTTCTACTGCTGGTGGCACAAGCAGAGATTGTGGGGGAGGTGTTGTTTATGTCAGGGGTTGTCTAACATAAACTGTGACAGAAGAAATATGTATGTTTAGTCTCTGCCCCCAGTTTCTGGCACAGAGCTTTTAAAACTCTTGTAATTTCCTGAGCGATGGGTGCTAGGAGCATCTTTTTTTCTAATACTTGCTCTTTGGTCTCAGTTCCTGACAGACAGCTCCTAAATCCCTTGGGATGATTACCTGGGTGATAGGAATCACCTTTGTTTCAGTGAGGTCCTGGGTGGGGGCTTGTCACCAGAAAGACCAAACCAGGATCTGAAGCTTAGAGCTTTCAGCCTCACCTCTCACATGAGATGGGAGGAGCTGAAGGTTGAGTTAATTACTGAGCATGCCCATGTATGACACCCTACATTTAAAAAATCTCTAATGGAAGAGGTTCAGAGAACTCCTGTGAACACGTGGAGGTGCCTAAAAGGTGGCACACCTGAAGAGGGCGTGGAGGCACCACACTCCTCCCTCATACCTTGCCCTGTGCATCTTTTCCATCTGACCATCCCTGAGTTGTATCCTCTTATAACAAACTAGAAATTTAGTAATTAATCTGTCTTCCTGAGTTCTGTGAGCTGTTCTAGCAAATTATTGAACTTGAAGATGGGCTGTAGAAACTGTGATTTATCACTGCTCAGTCAGAAGCTCAGGTGACAACCTAGACTTACCATTGGTAAGTGTGCACAAGGGGGGACTGTATTATGGAACTGAGCCCTTAACTGTGGGGTCTGTGCTAACTCCAGGAAGACAGTGTCAGAAATGAATGAAATTATAGGACCCAACAGTGTCAGAGAACTGGTGCTATGAAAAAAAAATACATTTGGTGTTAATACAGAGAAAAGAAAAAAAAAGGTTTTATTTGTTTATTTACAAACTAGTGGATGTTATTTGACAGCTATGGAGAGTACTGGCTAATCCAGAACTGAGAGTTCTTAAAACTCCAGGTAGCAGCAGGAAGGAAGGTCAATGGGCCACAGTCTACCATTGTTCAGGGTCATTTGTCAGGCCTAGGGCATAGGCTGGGGAATACGGTTCAAAAAGTTAGAAAAGTGGGGCACAAGGTCAGATGGCAGGTGAACAGCAAGGTGGGCAACAAGGGGGATTTAATGCTGAGATGCTGAGTGTTGTGGTAAACTTCCTCAGATCTTGTTAAATGCAATCTCCAGCTGGTGTGATCTAAGTTCTAAAGAGGAGAGGCTACTAGAACTGAAGGAAGATTGACAGACAAGTCTCAATCCTGCATCACAGTGCTCTGATCTCATGCATTTTCACATAACTGTCATGACCTTTATGGAAGGGAGTTAGCACAGAAAGAAGCTAACTGATCAATGGTCAAAGATGGATAGACAAATACAAGTTGAGCAAAAATACAGTTAGCTAAAATGAACTCTGAGTTGGATGGATCAGTGCTGAGAAGTCACTGCAGAAGGAGAAATTTAAAGCAGAATGTTGTTGCACAAAACATTTCAAGAACAGAGGCTTATTGGGTGGAGAAAGAACTATTACAGACAGATATTATGGATTAAAGGATTACAGAACAACTGTATTTTTTTTAGATGTACAACATAGTTGGGTCATGTTTTCCTTTTTGTTTTTAAATGTTTTCTTTTTTAATCCACTCTGCAAGTCTCTGCCTTTTAATTTTTGTATTAGACCATGTATGTGTAATGAATGCATTTAAATCTATTATCTTACTACATGTTTTATATTTATCCCATCTGTTCTTTGTTCTTATTTGCTGCCTTTGTTTGGATTAGTTGAGCATTTAAAAATAATTTTGTTTATCTTGTTTGTTGATTTATTAGCTAAAATTCTTTTATGGTGGTTGCTTTGTGATTTAGCCTATCACATCCTCCCTTCAAGCAATATTATACTACACCATTTAAGAGTATGAGAAACTTATAGAAGTATCCCTTTATTTCTCCCCTCCCAGCTTTTATGCAATTGATGTCATACATTTTATTTCTACACATCTCAAAAATCCATAATATATTACTATTTTTGCTTTAATACTGCCAACCATATCTTAAAGAGATTAAAATAACAAGAAGAAATCTGTTAAATTCACTTATATATTATCATTACCATTATCCAGTGCTCTTCTTTCCTTTGCAGGGATCCAGATCTCCACCTGGTATCATTTTCCTTCTGCATAAAGGACATACTTTAATATTTCCTACAGTGCAAGTTTCCTGGTGATAAATATTGTCAGCTTTTTGTATGTCTGGAAGAGTTTTTAGTCAACTTTTGCCTTTGTAAGATACAAATAGTCCCCGGTTACAAATGAGATAGGTTCTGTAGGTTTGTTCTTATGTTGAATTTGTACATAAATTTGAACAGGTATATTTACCTGTTATTTGTCATAGCCCCTGTTCATAAGTGGCAGTCATATGTCAGTCAGATGCTTGTAACTTGGAGGTTGCCTGTATTCTTTGAATGTAGAATTCTAAGATACTTTTTTCCAGATGTTTAACCTACTGTTTTCTAACTCCCCGTGTTTCAGACAAGAACATCTGTTGTTCTTTGTTCTTCTGTACAAACAACTGCCTTTTTCAAGGAGAACCGTAACTGATCAGCAGCATGCAAGCCTTCAACTCAACAGAACAATTTAATGCAATATTTCAAAGGGGAAATATATATTACTCAATAACGTGGATGAACCAACTGTTATTACTGACTCAGTGCAGGTTTTGTACTTCATTTGGATCATAACAGAATATTTTCTTTCTTTCTTTCTTTTTTTTTTTTTTGAGAGAGGGTCTCAAGCTGTCGCCCTGGGTAGAGTACTGTGGCGTCATAGCTCACAGTAACCTCCAACTTGGGCTCAAGTGATCCTCTTGCCTTAGTTTTCTATTTTTAGTAGAGACAGGGTCTCACTTTTGCTGGCACTGGTCTCAAACTTGTGAGCTCAAGCAATCTACTCTCCTTGGCCTCCCAGAGTGCTAGGATTATAGTCTGAGCCACTGTGCCTGCCTGACATAATATTTTCTTTGCTGCAAAGAGTTACTTGCTTTGGAAACTCTTACAAACAGAACACAGGGATTAGATCTCTTCAACAAATTTCAAGATAAATTCCATGATGTTGGACTGAATTTGGTAAATTTTCTTTTCTTTTCTTTCTTTCTTTTTTTTTTTTTTTTTTTTGAGACAGAGTCTCACTCTGTTGCCATGGGTAAAATGCTGACATCATCACAACTCACAAGGTCACGGCAACCTCAAACTCCTGGGCTCAAGTGGTCCTCCTGCCTCAGCCTTGAGAGTAGCTGGAACTATAGATACTTGCCAGATCGATGCCTGGCTAGGTTTTTAAAAAATTTTTGGTAGAGACAAGGGTCTCACTCTTGTTCAGGTTGATCTCAAACTTCTGCCTTGGCCTTCCAGAGTGCTAGGATTACAGGTGTGAGCCACCACACGCAGTCTTGAATTTGGTACATCATTCATGGACTTTGGTAAATTTAGTGAGTAATATACAGATAGTGCATCTTCCATAACAGGAAAACATGAAAGGTTTATTGCACAGATGAAAAAAAATTAACAGATACAGATGTTCTCATTTCCTTTCATTGTATCTTGCGTCAGCAAAATCTGTGTGCTAAAGCCATTTAATACTATGTTAAGTGACATTTTGCAACAAGTTATAAAAAGTACTATTAACTGTATTCATGCAAATGCAACACGGAACGGTCAATTTCATAACATGCTAAAATTGAACACTGAAGTGTAGATTTGCTGTATCATCCTAAAGTGCATTGGCTATCACAGGGACAGGTATAAGCCAATATTTTATCTCTGGGAAAACAGATAGCTAAATTTTACACAGAACAGCATCAGTAATGTGAATTATTGAAAGAAGATTTCTATAGGAATCCAGCATTTCTGTATGATATCATGCCAAATCAAAACAACATGAGTATTTTTTTGCAAGGCAAAACTAAGTCTATATATGATATGTGGCAAAACAAAACAAAACAAAAAAACCCTAAGCACTTCAAAAAAAGCTATCTTTTAAAAAAAATACTTCTTCAAAACAAATTTGCAGATGAACTTTTTCCTGTTAGCAAAGGTCATTGATGAACAGGATGGTGCATGTGAATCCTTTGAAGAATGTGCAGCTGTTATAGACCATTCGTTGGCGCACATGATGAAAGGTTTATTGACTTTGAGAATCATGACATCACACTCAAATTAGCATTTCACCCTCACCTAGTTCATATCTCCAAGGCACTTAAAAAACTACAGATGGAATTGGCCTGCTCGCAGTAGATGGTATTCTAAAGTCATTGTTTGCTGCTAAGAATGATCCAATTGAGATCTGGAAACATGTGATAGAATACTTACGCATTTGGCAACATGCCTGAAAAATGCTTGCTTGCTTTTCAGCCACTTATTGCTAAGAATCTACATTCTCCTACATAACCCAAATCAAGCTGTGCTTAAGGTCACAGGAGACTGATCCCCATCTAGAGGATCAACTGAAACTTCAGACCTCCGAAGATTCAAATGCTTTCCAACAAAAAGCAGACACAACAATATCATTAGAAAGAACATTAGTTAACTTCGAAATTAACAAATACTTTCATTTTTGAAATTATTAAGTACATAGTAGTTAGATTTTTAAATAATAATGTACTCTTTCTAGTATATCTAAAGTTCTTGAGTCTTGCCTTATTTGATTGCAACTAAATTAATGACGTCTTCCACCATGAAAAGTTTCCTCACCCCTGATCTCATCTCTTAAAAGGCTAGAAGCCCCAAAGTTCCAATCTTTCTTCTTCCCTGTGTGCCCCAGACCAGTGCGAGGCACAGTCTTGGCTAAGAAGGAGAGCTTGTAGATCCATGCTTTCCCTGAAGGTGGGCTTTTCATGATCCTAACTTGGGGGTAAGAGGACTCATGTGATGGAGGAAGGAACAGTGTGTTAGCAAGCTCATTTGAGTTGATCACCAAAGCTGCATTCTCCAACCTAGCTTTTATCAGTTATAGAGCTGGTGTGCAGATCTCTGTCTTCCCACTTTCGTCATCCACCATTCAATCAGGTCCATGCTCAAGAGGGGAAGAAAGCATCTCTTCCGAAGCATCACCTACGGTGGACAGGTGATCAGTGGCAGTAAGCAGACAGGAAAGGTCTTATACAGGTGACGTCCAATGAGATTCATGTCTGCATGGATGTATAAGTGGGGGTCAACAAAATAAAGTGCCTCTCCCACTGGGAAGCAGAAATGTTCCCATGAAATTAGCCCCTCCTTTGCTGTGGCTGCTCCTTGTGGGTGGGTGGGTGGGAGAGGGAGATGCTGGAAGTTTAGACAAAGCAGTGATGGAGCTGCTATCCAGGAAACATCTTCACCCTTTGATCCCACCCTGCACTCCCAGGGCCCCGCTTCCTGGATCCAGCATGAGGGAATCTGGGTGAAAAGCTCACTCTAGCTTTGGAGGGAGTGTCTCTGGACAGGACATGGGTTTTGAAAGTGAAAAGGATATCAACATATTGACAAAGGAGACACAGTCATAAAAATCTAGCCAAAGAAAAAAATCAGAGGCTTTGTTCTGAATACCTGGAAGAGACTATTGAAGGTGTGTTGGGGGTTTTCATTTGTTTGTTTCTGTTTTCATTTTAGGGCAGCCTAAAGCAGGATGTGATGCAGAACTGGAACAATCCAAACTGCAGTTTTCTTGGAGCAAAGCACCACCCTGGACCTAGGTAGAAACTGCAGAAACAGAGTATTTAACAATTTTTAAAATAACTTTTACATCACATTCTGGGGGTGTCCATTTCACTTTGAAAAACCGGTACTTTTATTTCATTCTAAACCCTGGCATGTGAAGGCTTCTGATGGTAACAGAAGTTACACAGCTTTCGTCTGTCTTTAAAGACACAGTTTCTTTCTACGATAGCCTTATCTCTGCACAGCCCATTCTCCAAAGCGTGTCTCTTATTCTCCATTAATCATTACAGGATGGGCTAATGCTAAGTCATAATACAGATGTGAATCAATAACTTTATAATCTTACTTTTTAACTTTCTACCCTGGAGAACATCAAACGTATACCAAACCAGGGAGGAGCCCCACCTGTCTGCAAGCAGCCTCAGTGATGAGGCTACAGCCCCACACGCTCCCCCTGCCTCCTTCCCTTTGAGGTGAGTCCCAATTATGGGAGATATAAACATCTGACTTACATACAACTCACACAAATGGTGGCTATTGCTGTACATAGTTTCTCTGTAAAGATGTCATGATGCATATCAAAAACAAAGACTCTTTAAAAATTATCCGGAACACCATGTTCACACCAAAAATCTTCACATTAATTCCCTAACATTTCCCATATCTCCCCAGGACTGTTTTGAAGCAAATCGCAGTCATTCTAACACTTCCTCTGTGAATAATCCAGCCGGCATCTTTTTAAGAAAAACCACCCTTTAAATTTTTTCAGTAGCCATTAATCCCTCAATATTATCAAATATCCAGTCTGTGTATGTATTTTCCTGCTGTCTTCATAAATAGTATTTTACAATTAAGTGGTTTGAATCTGGATTCAAATAAATGTGCTCATTGCATTTGCTAGGTCCTTTCCATGCTTTTAATTTAGGAGTTCTCCTTCCCTCTTATCCTCTCAAATTATTAATTTGTTGAAGAATGTGTCCATTCCTGGATTTTTAAAGATTATAGTCTGATACTGAGTTGGTTTTCCCCCTTATTTTGACTTTTTTTTTTAAGAGAAAGCTTTATTGAGGCATACTGGACTTATGATAACTTCACATATTGAAAATACATAATTTGATGGGTGGATGTACATGGATGTGCTGAGAAGCCATCACCACAATCAAGACATGAATGTGTTTGTCACCCTAAATACATTTCACTCTCTGCATCTGGGCACACACAGCCTCTCCCGGCCTCGGGTTCTTTTCTGTGAGATGAGGGCACGTACAGGGTAGGTATATAGAACTAGATGATGATCAACGCTCTTCCCCGTCTGAATGTCTATTATTTTTTCCTTCTTGACTCCTCAGTCTATCAGATATTAGGAGAGGACATGGGTAGTAGATGAGTCTAGAGTTTCATCTCTATAAATAAAATCCACAGATGGAATGTGTTGGTCAAATTAGTTTTTACAGGCCATAGGTCATTTCTTTAATTAAACAGAAATAAGAAGCTTTCTTTCCTGCCAATAAGAAAGATCTTTACATTGGTTGCTCAGTGCTGAAAACTGACATATTTCTATTTCTGTTCCAGCATCTCACCGCTCCCACCCGAGCCTTTTTGGAGCATGGCCCTTCCTCATTCTAGATAGAATATATCGTAGGTTCAGGGCCTGGGAAGCTCTAATCATTCTCTAACACAGGAAAGGACATCAGGAAAGGAAGGATCAGACTCCTCCCAGGGAGAAGTTCAAGAGGTGCTGATTTTAAAATGTTCAGGCGATGATCAAAATCAACCCAGCAGGAGAGGGTTTAACACGGACAAAACTGAAGCAAAGGCAGTTTGAATGAAATGGTTTTTATACCACTCGGGTCTAGGCAGAGACTGGCAGGGGGGTATGAGCAAATTTGGGCCTAAAGCAGTAATAACAGATATGGTGAAAATGGTTCTGGAAACTTAAATTTTTAAGAACTCTAAACCATTTTAAGAAACACATTAGCTTGTTCTCTTACTTGCCTATTTGGTGCTAGGTACCTGGTAGGTCTAAGAATATTAAAATAAGTAATCCATGATCCCCTAAGAAGCTTATTTTCTCACAATGGACAGAAGACGTGTACGTGAATATCTACGATAAAGAACAGCATATAGTTAGGACCACAGTTTGTCTCCTGGAGAGGGTTAGACTTCAGGATCTGAAACACAAAATATCCAAAGATAATTCAGATGGAAGCTAAAAGCTTCGTTTTATTGCATCCTTGATTATATATGTCCTTCATTGTAAGGGACTTTGACTCAAAGATGACACATTGAAAATTCACCATCCCGGCTCAGCGCCTTAGCCCAGTGGTTAGGGCATCGGCCACATGCACCAGGGCTGGTGGGATCGAACCTGGCCTGGGCCTGCTAAAACAATGACAACGATAACAAAAAAATAGCCGGGTGTTGTGGCGATGCCTGTAGTCCCAGCTACTTGGGAGTCTGAAGCAAGAGAATCGCTTAAGCCCAAGACTTACAAGTTGCCATGAGCTGTGACACTACGCAGTTTACTGACGGTGACATAGTGAGTCTCAAAAAAAGAAAATTCATCATCTATTCATTCATTTATCCATCTATCCATCCATCCAAATACCTCTGGCCTTCTGGAAACAATTCCTTCTCCCTATAAGTCTTTCCTCATCTTTTCTTTGGCTAATTCCTATTCACTTTCAGGTCTCAATTTAGGTATTTCTTAATCTGAAAACTACTCTCTGACTTCCAAGTCTTGGTTGTTACTCTTCTCCATGCCCTTACCCCAACACTGGGGTATTCCCATTACTCCTCTGTACCACCCAACCACACTGTGTAGGAGAAAAGTAATTGTAGACTATATTCTTGGTTGTTCCTGCATTTTCAAACACCTCCCAAGTGAATGCCTTAAAGCAACGACTGTCTAATCCAGCTCAGAACCTTGTGGGATGGTCCACCGGTTCTGGTGTGCACTGGCCCAGCTGGTCTTGCTGGGATCACTCACAAGTCAATGGCCAGCTGGTAAGTCAGCTGGGAGCTGGGTGATCCTGGGGCCTTGCCCTCAAGGCTCAGTTCTGGTCCATGTGATCTCCCTAGTCAGCAGCTGAGCTTGGGAATATTCCCAAAGAGGCCAGGTTCCAAGAGAAGCCGGGTAGACACCCCAGCCTTCCCTGGCTCAGAATGTGCACGGCGTTACACCAGCCACTCTTGGTTCCAAGTCACAAGGCCATCCAGATCCGAGGGGTCTGTGAATGGATTCCACATTTTGAAGCTGCAAAATAAAGTTTCCACTTTTGCAATTTACTGCCCTGATTTAAAAACTGAGACTGTCTGCCTCAGTACAAGAGCTTTGCTTTGTAAAATTAGGAAAGGAATCCTCAGGGAATTGTCATGATAGACTTAGAGTGAAGTACACTGCTTTGAATTAAAAAGTTTTTAAATTTCCATTGTTGCAGAAAAGGTCTGAGTGCCCTGGGGAGCCAGGAGGGAGCTGAGAATAGCAGCTTCTCCTGAGCGAGAGCAGAAGCAGCCCCCAGAGCCCTCCACACTTTGCTGCAGACTTCACCAGCGCCTCCCTGTGAGGCCAGGGGTGAGGTGGCACCTGGTGGCAACCAGGACTTGTGAAGGTCCAGAATCCTACCCCCATGCCTCTTCTGATCTGTTCCATTAATATGGCAGCAAAATTTGGGGACACATTGTTGGTTTCTAAATTTTTGCTTTAAGCAATGCTATCTTTTTTTGTTTGTTTGTTTGATCATGGAAAATTTCATACATATACAAGAGTAGGTGGAGCAATGTAACGAATCCTCAGGGGCCCAAATCCCTGCTCCCACTGTGTGCAATTCCCCACTACCTTGTTCTGTCTGTATCTTCATTTATCTCCTGCCTACCGTGGTGTTTGAGGCAAAACCAGGATTTAAATATGTATCTTTGAAAGGCAGGATTGTTTTAAAAATGTGTAGACACAATACCGTTACCATGACTTAAATAATTGACAATGATTCCTTAACATATTCAAGTATCCACCGTCCAGATTTCCAATTGTCTCCATAATAAGGCCTACACATTGCAAGTGATTGTTATGTGTTAAGTCTATTAATCCACACGATGACGCTCTCATTTTCTTTCTGTCTCTTCCTTCAAATATATTTATTGAAGAAATCAGGTCATCTGTCCTACAGAGTTTCCCCCAGTCTGGATTTTGTGGATGGCAGCTTCTTCCTGCCATCTCATATGTTCATCTGTCTCTTGCATTTCCTATCAGTAGGTAATTGGATCTACCAATTGGAGGCTTGAGTCACATGTTTGGGGAAAGCGACATCAGAGGTGGTCTTAAATGCTACCCCTTTTACTGTAAAAGATCCTCCCCCACCCTCCAGATTCCTAGCTTTCAAATGCTGTGACTCAAATTTGTGATTTGGTTTCTGGAATAAATAAAATGTTCTCAATCTTTTCCTCTCCATTAATGAACAGTTTTTAGCTTTTCTATGTTTACCAGCTCTGGCAAGAAATAGCAAGTGAGGAGTACATGTGATTTTTGAAATGCCAAAGCAATAAATTTTCCAAATCAGTCTGGTTTGGACGAGCAACTGGTGTACATGTGATCTGATTGCCGGCACTCACCAATAAGTCTGTAGGAGAAGACTTCAGCGAAACGTCTGACACAGTGGTGTGAGCGGGGAAATGGAAGCAACGGGTTAAAGGAAAAGAAAATTGCCGTCACAGGGAGGCGTGGAGATTGGCTGAGGGAAGAGTGAGAGAAATAAACTTCTGGCAGCCGCTATCAACATCACCCACCCACTTAAACAAGGTATTTCTGTCTCTGTTAACCATAGTTAATACCCGGCTTAGCTAGCAACTATTCCTGATCTTACAGTCACTTACCAGCTGGAGACTTAGACATAACACATGTTTGTAAACACATGCCCGGAGTCATAGCATTTCTTGAAATAGAATCACCTTCCAGATCTGAATTATGCAGCCATGCAGGCTGTGAAAGCGATACTTTTTTTTTATTATGCACTTGAAGTAACAATCTGGAAAGAAAAATTCGTGACTTCAGGACTGGTTAGAGCACCAAATATCAAGAGAGAGTGTGCAAAATTAGAGCGGCCCCTCGTCTCAAAATTCCCACGGGTGGGTATCTATTGCAGCGTGCAGCTGGCCTCCGAGAAAAGGCCAGGCTGCCTGACATGCCTAAATATAGAAGCCAGGAAGAGAAAGTGACCCGTGGACCTTGATCTGACAGCTAGCAGACAGCAGGCCTGAAATTTAATATGCCCTTGGCCTCACCGCCTGGGCCTTTTGTTTGATTTTTATGAGAATATGTTTCAGGGCTCTCTCTCTTGTTTCCCTTTTTCTTTCTTTGTTTTCTTTTTTTTAACTATGCTATTGTCTTATTTTTAGGATATAGAAAGCCGTGGCTAGAGGTGGCTTCCACGGAGGAGCTATAAAAAGTTCCATTTTAACCTGATACCATGAAAGTTTGGAAACTAATGACACTGCTGTTTAATCACAAATTCCTGCCTAAAACAGCCTGGGATCTGAGTGGTGCAAATGAACATGCCCTCTAGCCACTACCACTCCCACCTGCTGCTGGAGGAGGGGACGGTGGACAGCAGGAAGTGTCACACGTGGCCATGTGAGTGGACTTGGGTTTCCTCAGTCATGAAAACTGGCTTAAATCAGGTACAGCAGGCCATCCTATCTGCAGGTTCTGAATCCAGATTCCACCACTGCAAATTGAAAATATTAGAGAAAAAGTACGCTATAAATAAAAATGCAACAATAAAGAAATGCAAATAAAACAGGAGAGTATAACAGCTATTTACATAGCTTTTACATTGCATTAGGTATTAAAAGTAATCTGGTGATGATGTATGGGAGGATGTGCTTACGTTACCCCATCCCCCTTTACATCAGGGACCTGAGCATCCGTGGATTTTGGTATAGGCAGGGGTCCTGGAACCAATCGCTGAGGATACTGAGGGCTCACTGAACTCCTGAAGGTCCCCTGCAGTCCTGCCCGCCCTCCCCACTCCGAGACAGTGTACAGATAATCTACTCTGAATTATTAAAAACACAATTTCCTACTTCTGCTGTAACAAATTGCCACAAACGTAGTGGCTTAAAACAACACAAAGCTTCCTGCAGAACATTTGGAGAATTAAAAAACAAAAGCAAAACCCTCACAAATTTGTTGCGTTGTGTCCTCCCTGGGAAGCAGAAAACTGTGGGGTCCAGGTAGGACCATAAAGAAATAGGTTACAAAACAGCTGGGACTCATCACTCCCCCACAGCGACTCGGTGGCAAGTTGAATTGTGTCCCTCTCCAAACTGACATGCTGAAGTCCTAATCCTGAGAACTCTCTAATACAGCCTTCTTGGAAAGAGGGTCATTGCAAGGGTAATTGAGTTAAGATAGGGTCACGCTGGAGGGTGGGCCTTTAATCCACCATGTCTGATGTCCTTTAAGAGGGGGAAATTTGGGTCCAAACAGGTGCATGTGCTTATGTACACACACACACACACACACACACACACATGCACTCGGAGAATGTCACATAAAGGTTGGAGTCACGCTGCCAGGAACCAAGGAACTAGCAGAAATTAGGAGAGAGCTAGAGCAGATCCTTCCCAAATGCCATCAAGGGGATCCTGGCTCAAATGACACCTTGATCCTGAGCTTCTGGCCTCCAGAACTGGAAGCCAGTTAGTGTCCATTGTTCTAAACCACCCAGTTTGTGGTGCTTTGTTATGGCAGCCCTAGGAAACGAACATACACGTAAACTCTTTGGGGTTGACTTCCTGTGAAAGTACATACTTTTCTGTAGAAAGAAGAAACTTCAAATGCTTCAGGAAAAACCACTACTGACTAAATACTTAATCTTTCTAAACCCCAATTTCCTCATCTGATGGATGCGGGATAAACATGACCTTGACCACAAAACGTGGAGCTCTGGCCCCTGCCCATTGGAAGTCCTTGGTAAATTGTAGGGGGCCCCTTCTGCAGCACCTGGCCCACAAGTCCCTCACTTGCTCCACCCCTCCTTCATCACCCCTTTTCCTGCTGGCTGTTGTGCTCGAGAGGAAAGGGAATGTATCCAAATTTATAGCTCACAGAAATTTTATCCATAAGCAAAATGGGGCCTAGCTTATAATAAATAGTACTTGTAAAACAAGTGGATAAATAAGTGGGTGAGTAAATGAGCCAATGGACCTAGGAATAAATGAGTGTCCCACGGATTTAGAGCATTTATTCTCAGAGACCAGATGAGACAGCACCGGTTGGCCCCCACTGCCATCATGCAAATGGCAGCCACCTGCCCTTCCAACTTGGATTGGAGAGGTTTGGGCCATTACATGAGAAGAAATGATGTGTATGTGGCAAGAATGCCACTGAACTTAACCTTTTGTCACCTGAACAACCTCAAAAGCTCGACATTCCTTTTAAACCTGATTTTGCAGGTGCATAACACTTTGTCCCCCCCTTTCTCTCATCCCATGGCAGCCCTCACCCCAGCTTGCCTGCTGACTGACCTCGTTGCCTATCCACACATTTGCTCTCTTAGCATAAATCCTGGGCAAATACCCGCTTTGACAACCCCCATTCCCAGACTGCCACACCAGCAGGAGGCATAAAATAACAATTTATGCCAATTCCTCTCTCCCTTAGGATCAGATCCACCCTGATATTTTTTCCTTCTGGATGTTTTAAATAGGTTAAGCATCCTAGTCCCATATCCCTGCACTCCGGAGCTGTCAGGGCCTGTTTGCTCCATGCTAACTCACTGGCAGCCCATCCATGCTGGTAAAACCTGCAGGTTTCCTGTGTGTGTCACTCCCACCCTGTAGTTCCAGAGCCCTTCTCTACAATCGGACTAGCCCGATCTTGCTGCCCATGATGTGTGGGGCCTCATTCCCACCTGGGCACTCAGCCTGGTCTTTCTGCTGGGCTCAGATGATCTCTCCTCTACCCCTAGATCTGCTCTTCCCTCCTTTCAAACACGTGCCCTCCCCACTTCCCCTTTCAGTTCACCCTGCATTCCTTCTCTGCCTGGAGTCAGCTTGCAGTGATCACATATGCCTTTATTTATACAAAGCCCCCTCACGATTACCAGTGTCTCCAGGAGAAGATTCATTTTTACTTTGTTCTCAATTATTTCACATCTCTGTGCTGACTAGAGAAGAATCTAAGTTGGTCAGTGTGCTCAAGCAGACTTGGTCCTGGTTCTAATTTCCCATCTGGGTGTCAGCCCTGGTAGTTGGCGAGGCCACCGGAATGCTGGCTGCTGGAGATGAGGAGAGTCTAGGCTCATATCAAAGCTCAGTGGAGGGTACAGCGACCACCAAGTGACACCTCCAGGCCACGGCAGAAGGGAGCTGCGTGCAGGTCATGTGTTTTTTGACCCTTCCCACTAGCTCTATCTCCCTCTATGAACTCACTTTAGGAAAGAGGGATTTTGTGATTCCTATGGGTTGGGAGTCTCTCTGGGTTTGCCAGGAAGCCACAAGAGTCACTTAGCTGAAAATGGCCTTTGCTTTTAATGTTGAACTCACTCTTGTCTGGGGCCTAGGGCTGGCTGAAAAGTGGATGAAGCAGGAGGCAGAATGGGAGCCCAGGTAAGTCTCCTAAGACCTGGTCATTCATCCAGGGGCTTTGGGGCATGGTGGCATTCTAGACAGAAAGAAGCTCTGACAAGCTAGCTTCTTTGTTTGTTTATTTATTTATTTATTTTTGAGACAGAGTCTTATTATGTCACCCTCTGTGAAGTGCCTTGGAGTCACAGCTCACAGCAACCTCAAACTCTTGGGTTTAAGTGATTCTCTTGCCTCAGCCTCCCAGGTAGCTGGGACTACAGGCACCTGCCACAATGCCTAGCTATTTTTGTTGTTGTTGTTGCAGTTGTTATTGTTGTTTTAGCCGGCCTGGGCTGGGCTTGATTCCGCCACACGGTGTATGTGGCTGGCACCCTACTCACTGAGCTACAGCCACCGAGCCAAGCTGGCTTCTTTAAAGGGAACTTGTCTCTAGATACCAGAATCTGACTGTCTACCCAGCCCAGATATCTCCATATAACAATAAAAGTATTAAGTCAGGGATTCTTTAAAGTGACACCTTAATAAAATTAAGAATGACTTTTACTATCAAATAAGACTTGGTTTGTGTTTTACTCTAAATCTTAAGTACCTAAAACAGACCGTCAGGCTCTTAGGCATTGGCTCTCAACCTCTCAGTGAGGATGTTTTGCCTCTGGTCCAGCTTGGACCTTCTTCAGGCTGTGCTCCTGCCCTGGCCACCTGCTCTAGTGTCCTGCTATCTCTTTGCTCCTGGCTTCGAGCCCTCCTTCCTCTTGACTCTCACTTGAGTACAGCCAGTGTGGTCCACACAAAGTGAATTCCTATTAGTTTATTTCGACAAAATGTTGCTTCCCTCCAGGGTCCTCTGCCAGCTCCCGCTGCCGCATGGGTAGAAGAAACAGCCTCTTGAGGGCACAGTGTTCACATTCTTCCCCAAAATGCTATTCTGGGACAGGTGGTAGAAACTCCTCTCGGCAGGGATGATCCTTGTCTCTTTTGGGAGGTCAAGGTGACCTTGATCCTACATTTGTGCGGTACACTAACACATCCTCTGCCATGCTGTGAATGTCCCCTCCACCCCTAAGCACCCCCTCTCCTTTATAAAAAAGTCCTCCCCATCACTGGTGACTTAAAGCACAAGGCTGAGGCCAGGATGTGTCACTCCCACTTCCCCCGTTGCCACACACCGAGGAAACGGGTCTGAGGCTGGCTGATGGAAACAGGTCTGGGAAGAAGGAGGATGAGCTGATCAACAAGAATTCCAGAGAGGGGGAAAACAGAGACAGAGGAGCCCTCTTTGCCACCTCTTAAATTCTCAAGCAGCAAAGCAGGACATAGAAAACTCCCTCACCCTAACTCTGATCCTAAACCCTCCCACTTGTGAAATATTTCTCCTCAAAGATCAAAATTTCTTTTATTCGAGTGTTTCTAATTAAACCCTAAAAATAAATGGAACTTTTTGATGTCTTTCCGGTTTGTAAAGGAATATTACCTTTCCATCAATCTCACCAACAGAACCTAGAAGTCAAAACTGGTGCCCTGGCTCCCCACTGAGGGGGAGGGACGCGGCTAGAGAGGACAGAGAGGGGCCCAGGAGACCAGCATACTGGCCGGGGTTGGGGGAGCAAGGGGTATCTGCTTGGACCTGTCGCACTGCTTCCAGGCAGCTTCTAGGGACTTTGGGGGGGGCGGGGGAATGTAGTGTGATGCAGAGCACAATCCTCTAAGCACTCTAGCAATAGGCAAAATAGCTGTTTAAAAGGTACTCTGGTCCCCCAGGGACATGCTGGGGCACCTTGGCCTCCTCCTTCCCTTCTCCAAAAGGCCTTGCAGTGGGAGGAGCAGTCAGTGCTACCTGGGGCCGGGAGAGCGTGTCTCCACCCAACCCGCTTTGAAGATGTCCTCAGGTATCCGAGATTCAGGGTCCCCTCTGCCTTCCTGCTTGAATTACCTTTGTTCTTTAACAATGGAAATAGACGCCGTCAACACACTCACATTTTCCCTAAACCAAAGACCTCATTGTGGAGACAAAATGGGTACATTTCCCATCATGCAGCAGCGTGAGAAGGCCTTGATGAACTCCCCACACCTCCTGAGCCAGTGTTGTCATCTGGACGTTGGTGGCTATGACTGTCAACTGCATGTGTCAACTCGACTGGGCTGTGTGGTCCCAGACATTTGGTCAAACACTATTCAGGATGCTTCTAGGAGGGGCTTCCAAACGAATCCGCAGACTGAATAGAGCACACTGCCTTCCCTGGTGGGGGTGTCCCCACCCAATCATCCGAGGGCCTGAATAGACAGAAAGGCTGACTTTCCAGGAGTAAGAGACAATTCTTCCCACCTGCCAGCATTCGAACTGAGACATTGGCTTTTTCCTACCTTCAGACTTGAACTGAAACATCGGTTCTCCCCAGGTCCTGTGCCTGCCAGACCTCAGGCTGGAACTCACACCGTTGGCTCTCCTGGCTCTTGCACCGTCAGCTCTCCCGGGTCTCCAGCTGGTGACTCACCTGCAGGTCTGGGACTTGCCCTCCTTCATCATTGCATGAGCCAATTTCTTATCTTTATATAAGGGACTTATATAAATTCTGTCTGGAGAAGCCTGATATTGTACTAAATGAGATTAAATGAGGAAAGTCAAGGGCCTGATACACAAAACACAGATAACTTTCCTCCTTCCTTTATTTCCAGAGCTCCAGAGAGAACGGGCAGCCTGACCTCAGCCCACAGTTTCTTGAGAGGCTCAGCAAGGGGCTCAGATCTGTGGGGCTTTCCCCACCTTCACCCCCGGTTGAGCCCCTTGAGGGTGCTGGGAGTTTCATTGTTTGTGAGGGGGGCAGAACTGCTCTATCAATAAGGATTGTTTTCAAAATGTCCTATGGGAACAGCATCCTTATTGTTTTGATAAAGCGACCACTGTGGTGACAACAGCCTTGTGCATGGCCCCTCACTGGCACGGTGGTGAGAGCCAGCCTGATACCAGAGGAGAAGCAGAAAGATCCTGGGTTTGGGTGGCCTCTTAGTAACAACTGCAAAAGATAATGCAAGTTCACAATATGCCTCAATTTCTTTTCTTTTTTTTTTTTTATTAAATCATAGCTGTGTCCATTAATGCAGTCATGGGGTACAGTGTGCTGGTTTTATATATAATTTGAAATATTTTCATCAAACTGGTTAATGTAGCCTTCATGGCATCCTCTTAGTTATTGTGTTAAGACGTTTATATTCTACATTTAGGAAGATTCTTTTTTAATTTTCAAATGATGATCTATAAAGAAAAATTAAAAATTCCCCTAAGCCTGAAGTAAAGGATTAGATCAACATATTTATCAGAGACAGAGACGAAATCAAACATCTGTGTATCAGAGTCACAGATTTGCAGCGTCCTGATTTGAACTAATTAAGAGAACTTTTAAGCGATTTCATTTTTCTCCCAAAACACACTATCTCATGACATGAGAATATCGTCTCCACTTCAATTTTGGATTTGTTTGATTTTCAAAGAGCACTTAGATCTCTTCTGTGGTTGCACGAGTCTGTGGCCAACTTCAAAGTGCTCTGAAGGGAGACTGAGTGCTGATGCCATCTGACTCATTGGGCCTGATGTGAATGATTTTTCCCCCTTGCAGCAACTCCTGAACTAATCGACCCAGTGTTTGGAGATTTCTGGGGAAAGTCGATTACTGGTCATTACCAGATGGAAAGACACTCTCCTCCCTCCAGCTACCTTGGCAGCTACCCTAAAGGCAGAACTGATTGACCCCAAGAATCTCCTGCTGACTGTGTGCCTGCCCTCCCCATGGTAATTGGGGCCACAACCCACCGAGCTAAGTCTCTGTCCTGGTGGGCTACCCATCCTTAGTTTAATCTGCTCCACTTCTAACCGGTAACAAGCAGTAATTCTATTTCTAAGCATGGAAAACCAACTTCTTGTTCTGACTTTTCCAGTTCCTGGTACCCAAAACGGAGTCCAAGAGGGAATAACTGGAGTCATCCAGGTTTGAGCTGACAGCTAGGCACTGGCCCAGAGGGGACTCTGGGTCTGGGTTACGGGGTGTGTGTATTCTCACTTTTCAGTCTGAGCGAGCAGCGCTGAATTGGAGAAATGGAAAGACGCCACGAGAGTAAAACACGGTAGGTAAATAGGTTACCTTAGGTAAGAAGATTAGAATTCACAGGCACTGAGAATTTATGAGATTCTTCATCCCTTCTTAGAAGGGAAGTTCTCAAACTTGGAATATTGCGTAAATAGGTCCCAGGAAGGAGGACTGATAAAACCTAAAGGGCCGGAGTCAACTCTGCTCACAGATAGCGCTGAAAGCACAAACTTAGTGTTCCTAAGCCCCGAAATGCTTTCTGTTTAGACTTCAAAGTGGCTCAAGGGCAGAGCAGCTGCGCCTGTCAGTTTCTCCCCTGATAACAGGACCCCTTGCCCTGGTGCGCCAAGGGCACGCCAACAACCTGTGTGCAGAAGGAAGGGCAAACATCACTGATTAAATGTCTCCCAAACGACGGAGAGCGAGCACAAATATGAAAAATCAATACGTAGGTTCCATCTGATCGGGGATCAAAGCAGACAGTTTACACACAAGCAAATACCATGAGTCAATGCACAGCAGCAATCTTAGAAATGTAAATACAGAATTTTACCATAGCCTGAAGGACCTAGAAAGCCAATAAACAGGAATGTAAACACCCAGCCTGGGCAGACTTTTAAGTCGGTTTGACCTTTTAGGACAACAGTGTGGCAATGTGTGTAAGAAACAGATAGTTTCATGACCTCTAACCCAATACTCTGCTTTGGGAATTACACCACTCACAGTGCATAAAAATGATTTACTTACGATCACAAAAGATAGGCATTATTCTAGAGGCTCAAGAACGGGGAATTGGTTACATAAATTACGGCGCCTTAGCCTAAACGCATATAGACCTATATCATTATTTTGTAGATGAAAACATCTGGAAAAAGATAAATCTGTGATGATAAATAGTTTTCATCTTACTTACTAATTCCCTTGATGGGAAAGGGCATCTCAGAGTCCTGAATCAAAAGGCTCTATCCTCTCCGCTCCTGCCAAAGCGTAATTTTCTCTCAAGAATCCCTGGAGAGCAAAGCAAGAGACAGCAGTCCTAAGAAATATCGATTATCAAGAAGAGATTACTTTCATACTTAAATATAAACTACTCAGAGTCTCAGCCGTTATCTATTCCCATTCTTGGGATATGCCATTATCTGGAAAGAAACGTATCTTCAAATAGCCAGAGAAGGTTATTGTCACGATCGTTTTCCATGTAATCGTAATGTTTTCTGGCACTGCCAAAGTTTGCATGATTCACGGAAACAAGATAAAACTGTAATATAAATTCTTTCAGAGTTGATGTAGAATTTTCAAAGTAGTGGTTAAAAATTGCTTTTGTACGTATTGTGAAACACTCAAATAAGTGGATCCTCAACTTAATTTTATTTTATAATATTTTTACCTCCTAGTAGCAGGAAAAAATTAATAATATTTTAGCCATTACTAAACTTTTAGCATTGTCTACCTTTCATTAAATGCATAGGAAATATTGGATCATGATATATCTGACTTAAGCATCAATTTCTAATAAAAGCTTGACTTTTATGTTTATCATATATTAAAATTGGTAATATACTTTTGTTGTAATCAATTATGTTCTAAAATAAAAATTATCATGAAAACTCAGTCTAGAAGAAAAGTCGCTTATACTATCACAAACACATTGAATAGTAAAATTCTAGTTTCTGTACATTTATTCTATAATAAGACACTTTCAACCACAAACAACACGGCACGAGGAGAGTAGCTATGGGGAAAGTAAATTGTAAATACAGGTCCAAGAAGAAAAAACTTCCTTAGTTAATTTTTGTTTTTATTGTTAGGGATTCACTGAGAGTACAAAGAAACAGATAACATTGCTTGCATTTATTAGGTAAGGTCCCTCTTATAATTGTGTCCTGCCCCCAAAAGGTATGTCACACACTGTGACCCCCTCACCCCTTTTCCCCCGGCCCCCCACCGTGCACTAGGTCATTATTTGTCCTCATATCAGAATTGAGTAGATTGGATTCTTGCTTCTCCATTGTCATGATGCTTTACCAAGAATAATGTGTTCTTCTTTCATCCAGGTTTATACAAAGATGTAAAGTCTCCATCTTCTTTAATGGCTGAATAGTACTCCCTGGTATACATATACCACAGTTTGCTAATCCATTCCTGGGCATTTAGGCTGCTTCTACATCTTGGCAATTATAACTTGAGCTGCAATAAATAGTCTAAGGCAAGTGTCCTTATGGTAAAAGGACTTTTTTTCTTCTGGGTAGATACCTAGTAATGGGATTGCAGGATCAAATGGGAGTTCTGGTTTGAGTTTTTTGAAGGTTCTCTATACTTCCTTCTAAAAAAAGTTACATTAATTTGCAGTCCCACCGGCCCTTGGTTAATTTTTTTTTTTGCAGTTTTTGGCCGGTGCTGGGTTTGAACCTACCACCTCTGGCATATGGGGCCGGCGTCCTACCCCTTTGAGCCACAGGCGCCGCCCCGATAATTTTTTAAATAGATGTTAGTAAATATTAAATTATTTCCAGTTTTGAAATTCCACTGGAAACTTTTTACAGTGATGTAACAGTTTTATTTTTGATGTCAAATATTTGCATGTATCTACCTTATGCAAAAATTGTAAATATCAACATCAGATATACATACAATGAAGTAAGTAATTGCAAAATACTTTTAGGGAATATGTGACAAAAAGCCTTGAAAACTACTGTTCTTGGAAATGTGTCCTGTGAGAAACGTGTCCTCACAAAAAGAATATTTTGATCTAATAAATTTGGAAATGCCTCAAATCCTGTTTTGAAAACTTAGACTACCCATTGAATACTCTGAGAAATATTATGGTAAAGAAGCATGTCTTTGTTTAACTCAGGGACTCCCAAACTTGTCTGATCACTGATCGTTGACTTCTCAAATACCTGTTCTAAAGTCCTATTGGGATAGTTTTGGAGGAAAAAGTGCCCTGTTGTAGCCCCCTAGCTACTGAAATTAAATTAATGTCCTAATAAAAAATTGTGAATGAAATATTAACCAAGAAAAGAAGAGGAGACTAGGGTGGTGCCTGTGGCTCAAAGAAGTAGGGCACAGGCCCCATAAGCCAGAGGTGGCGGGTTCAAACCCAGCCCCAGCCAAAAACTAAAAAAAAAAAAAAAAAAGAAGAAGAAGAAGAAAAAAAGGAGAATAACATTGAGACATATTACAGCTAAGCAAAATTGTTTACTGGTTTAACAATTTCTGTGCCAACATAAATAGCTTAGCATTTCCTGTTGTTTTCTCTAGTACAGTTGCCAAAAACAGAGACAGCAAGTTGGAAGAAGAGACAGGAGGAATGAAGGAAGAGAGGCAGACAGGCAGTCATGATAGTGGTTGACTGACTGATTGAGGAGAACGTCCTGACCATAAAATAGGCTCTGGACTCCAAGGGTCAGCCAGGCCCTGGCAGACATACCGTGTCCAACCAAACATCAGTCCCTGGCCAACTGGCTCAACCAAGGAAGTTGTTTGAACCTATAGAGTCCAGTGCTTGCAAATAATTATTCAGTGCAATCTGACACTGGTCATGACAAGCTTTAAATTTCAGGGTCAGTTGCAAATTTGAATGTGAACAGTTTATGCCATTTGGATACGCTATCACCTGTTCCTAACCTTAGGAACCTTGGGAAGGTCTGGAAATGCTGCCTAGGTTTTATGATCTCAGAGGTGAATTGTGTTTCTTTTTCCCAGAGAATTCAGTTCTTGCAAAAGTTGGCATTTCTGTGACAGACTCAGCTTATCATACCTGAGGGACAACATCAAAGAATCTGTGAAACAAGGCTTCCAGCCTTTAAAAGAAAGAAGGCATCTTAAGTGAGAGATGCCCCGGGACAAATCCAATGTCAAGGCCTTTGCCACTGGCAGAAGTGTGAGCATCCATAGCAGAAAGTCACCAGCTTCAGCCTCCAAATGAGCCAGCCTCTGCATGAGGACAGGCCCTACTGGAATCCAACTAGGTGCAGATCATAACAGGTAGAAAGAGAGTCTCAGACTACCATCTTCACTCTAGGAAAATGTGTTGGCAGCTTCCCAGATAAGGCTGTCACTCCTTAAATGACAAAAATCTGAAGTAATCTACCCTTGATTAAATGGCAGTTTATTTATCTAATTGCAGGTTATCTATATTATTCATATGGGTGCACATATATATATATGTGTGTGTGTGTGTGTATGACTACAATTATCTACTTTTCTATGTGTTCTTTGTACTATTCTTGAGGTAAAATTTACATAACATAAAATTAAGCATTTTAAAGTACACCATTCAGTGGTATTTAGAATACTCACAAGGTTGTACAATCATCAGCTCTAACTAATTTCAAATTCTTTTCATTGTCCCCTCCCAAAATGCCCCGTACCCAGTAAGTCACTCCTCTCCCCTTTTCCTCTCTCCATTGTCTAGTAATTGCTGATACACTCTCTGTTTCTATGGATTTGCTTATTCTGAACTTTTTTGAGGATTTTCGCATCCATTTTCATAAGTAATATTGGTCTGTACTTTTGTTATAGTGTCTTTGTCTATCTTTGACATCAATGTTAATTCTTGCCTCATAAAATGCATTTGAAACTTCTGACTTCTATTTATTTGGAAGAGGATTAGTGTTAATTCTTTTTTAAATGTCCAGTAGAACTCACCAGTGAAGCCATCTTGTCCTGGGCTTTTCTCTGTTGACAGGTTCCTGATTACTGATTCTACCTCCCTACTTGGCACAGGTCTGTTGACTTCCCTGGTCTTCTGGAGTCATTTCAGCAATTTGTATGTTTCCAGGTATTTGTTCATTTCATCTAGATTACCTAATTTGTGGTCATACAGTTGATAGTATGCTCTTATGTTCCTTTTAATTTCTATGAAGTCTGTTGTAATATCTTCACTTTCACTTCTGATTTAAGTTATTTGCATCTTCTCTTAGTCTAGCTAAAGATTTTGATACAGGGTGGTGGCGCTCCAGCCAGCTCAGCCGAGCTGAGGGGAGGACCTGCTGCCTCCACCCTGGTGGTGTTGGTGGAGGCAGCAGGCAGAGGAACCAGCAGGTTGGAGGGTAGGCATGCCCCCTCCCTCCTCCTGCCCCTTGGAAGGAAGTTCTAATAGCCAGAGAGGCCAGGCAACTGCTGGAGAAACCCCAGCACCTCCCCTTCTCCCTCCCCTTGCACTTAAGGTTAAACTGGGAACAACCCTCTCAATTTCCTGCACCTAGGTCAATTTCCTGTAAGTTTCCTAGACCTGGCCAATTTCAGGAACAGACTATATCCATTCATTAATGCATTCATTCATCTTACCCCAATCAAAGGGAATGTATCCATTCATTTGTTACCAAGTCCTGGCTTAATGTAACTACACAGGGCCCATGCGACTATAAATACCCCTAGACAAACAACCCCTGGCAGAGAGGGACAGAGAGACAGAGCGACCTTTCTTCCCACTTGGGTTTTCTTCTCTGCCAGGAGCTTTGATGTTTTTTCTCTGTATTCTTTTCTGTAAAACAAATCCTGTCTTACCACTGATCTGTGGTCAGTGGGTTCATTCTTTGAACCACGGAGACCACGGACCTCCTGAAGACGAAATTCCAGCATCAATTTGTCAATTGAGTTGATCCTTTCCACAAATTCGCTCTTGGCGTGGATTCTGTTGTTTTTCTCCTCTCTGCTCTTTTATCTCTGTTCTAGTCTCTGCTGCTGTTTCTCCACTTCCTTTTTTCCTTCATCTACCACACAAAAGGGTTGCCACAGAAAAGGGGAAAATGTGCAGGTTAAGTCTTCCGATGATTTGATTTCATTCTATTTACTAAGCCTAAAACTAAAACGGTAAAGAAGGTACAGAGTGCTCCAACATCTTAGAGGAGCACTTTGTTGAGACTTTAGAAACATACTAGACGTGCTGAAACATGGAATCAGCCAGATGAATCACGAAATGTAAATTATGATTCTAGGTATTTCTCTTGAAAGTGATAAAATTACAAATTATTTTTCAAAATAAAATAAATGGAGAAAAAGTCTTACATGAAAGATGACATTATCTGTCCTTCTGACTTCACAGCCACCTGTCAAACGTCCTTTTTGCACACACATATGCGTGTATGTGTGAGTGTATGTACATGCATGCGTGCACGTGTCTGTATGTGTGCGTGTAAAGCATGTACCTGCGTGCTCATGTGCACATACACATTTAGTGCACTTGTGCATGGGTGTGCAGGCCATGTGTGTACACGTTTATGCATATGTGTATATGTGTGCATATAGTGCATGCATGCACACATGTATGTCTATGTGTGGGCATGGTGTGTGTGTGTGTGTGTGTGTGTCTATGTATGCATGCATGCATCTTCTATTTTGGAATGCCCTAGGCCTAAGGTGTTAGTGAAATCATTGAAGACCAGGAGAGAAAAAATTTGATCCTGTCTTGTTTGTGCCACAATCTCAGTGTACGACGTTTACAGCAGGTGTCTTTGGGTTCCAGCATGGTTCTTAATCATTCTGCCCTTTGCTGTGCATTCTTCCTTGCCATTCCTCAACTGCATGTGCAGCCAAGTTTGTCTTACGAGTCCCCTGCCCTCCAGCAACAGCTAAGTCAACTAAGTTAGACAGCTGTCCCAAACTGAACCAATCAGATTCTTTCCTCCTAAAATTTGGATTGGGGACTAAAAAGAGTCAAAGAGCCAGCCAGTTACTTTGCATGACTGGAGTTGGAATGTGAGTGAGGTGCTCTCTAAACAGCGGGGAACCAGGGTCCAAGACACCAAGAAATGGTAGACTGAAAGATGCAAAGAGAGAGAATTCTCCGAGTTCTCCATGGCTATCCATAGCCTTATTTCTAGCCCAGCTCTCTCTATCCTTTCCTTTGGGTTTCATAAAATCCCTCTGAATGCTTATAATAAATTGTTTGTCTGTTTAAAAGAACTGAGGATCAATTTCTGCTTGCCCCCAAATATTCCTTACCATGCCACCTTGGACAAATCGCTGACCTTCATTGTGTTTCCTTTTCTTTACCTGAAAAACAAGGAGCATTGGCCAAACACCTTCCTAGCTCAAATTTACGTTAAATGGCACCTTCCCGGAGCCTGCCTCCTAGAGGACTCGAGGGTGGTGCTTACCTTCTACAGAGAGATTGGAGAAGCCCATGGGAATCTTTTACTGTGAGCTGGCTCTCCAAGAGTTGATGGAGGTGGAACCTCCCTCCCTCCAAACATGGCGGCTGCAGAGACAATCTTATATATACTAGAGAAGGCCCACGTCACCAAGAGAAATAAAAACTCTCTGGGTAGGGGAGGCATCTCTGCAAACAGGAATCTGGAAAGAATATTTTTCCAGATGAGAATGTGACCCTATAAACATAGAAACATTCTGGTCTGTCTCCTTCCTATATATTTAGTCAGCCTCACATAATTACATATTACATAGTGAACAACAAACATTCTTATATCATAAAGTATGGTTTTGTGATCATAAATCTTGTCTTTTATATTTAGATTAAATGTTCCTCAAGAGCAGAGGTCTGGCATTCAGAGG
>NW_003852474.1:6053494-6057071 GCF_000181295.1 Otolemur garnettii | reverse complement strand
TTTTTTTTTTTTTTGGTGACAGAGTCATACTCTATTGCCCAAGCTTGAGTGCCATAGAGTCAGCCTATCTCACAGCATCCTTAAACTCCTAGGCTCAAACAATCCTCCTGCCTCAGCTTCCCAAGTAGCTGGGAATACAGGCACCCACCACAACCCCCAGCTTATTTTTCTATTTTTAGTAGAGATGGGGTCTCACTCTTGCTCAGGCTGGTCTTGAACTTCTGAGCTCAAAGGATCTCCCCTGCCTCAGCCTCTCAGAGTGCTAGGACTACACAGGTGAGCCACCGCACTCAGTCTTCCCAGACCCATATTTAGTATGTGGTAGTTACTCATGAAAAGTTAGCTTGAATTCACCACTGAAATAAATAATTGCTTAAAGATGCTCTTACTGACATCGAGCTTCTTAGGAGAGACAGCTAGCTGATTGAATAATTGATTGGATATAATAAATACATGAATGATGACAAAAAGAAAATTCATTGTGTTCATGCTAAATATCAAAGTGCACCCACTCCCCCTGCCTGGTGCACCCAAGCTCAGCTCTCCAAAAGCAAGAGAAGAGGCAAAGGGGTGTGAGCTGTCTTTCTATTTCTGTTGACGGAGGTTTGTTTATCAAATGTGTCACAGAAGAACCCTTTGCACACACTAGAAAAAGCAGACAGGATTAAGTGTGCAAGGAGAAAAGAAGCTGGAAGAGCCATGGGGCCACGATACATGCCTGAGTCTGAGTGAAGGAGGGGGGAGGGGAGATTGGGTGGCAGCCTCTTGACCTGCCATGTGGTAAAAGGAAGGTTCAGCAAAGCCAGAGGCGGCCCTTGGTTCTAGGAATGGGCCTGCCTTGGTATGCTTGCCCTGCTTACGTGCTAACTAAGAATAGCCCTTGGGGGGGCATGACCTCGGCACAAAGCAATGATGTATTTCAGAGTGCAGCAGCTGGGTCCTTGATCAATTACACTCCCTGTGGCTGGTGATCTGAAAAGCATGGCCGCCACAGATGTTAAATATTTGCTTCATTGACTGATAAGTCATACCTGAAAGAGCCGCATCCCTCCTCTTTTCTTACCATGTCCATTTTCACCAGGACAGATAGATTACAGATTCCAAGAGGTTAGGTGACCTTGGTCATTCAGTTTTATAGTCTGGGAAAACTTCCATAATGCCAGCCGATTGGGAGGTTTCCGGGATCCATCCTTTTTTTCAGTCTCAGAAAGTTCAGATCACTGTACAAACATCTTACTTCCTTGATATAGCCCAAGATTCGTTCCCCAAAATATACAGGGTGCAATAGAATGTGTGTGCATATGTGTGTGTGCATGTGAGAGAGAGAGATAGACAGAGAGAGAGACAGACAGACAGACACCTGATCCATTGGGTTTTTGAGCCAGCCAAGCTTCAAATCTGAATATTTCAGTACTTATCCTCCTTTGATGAAAATGAAAAAGCAGAGACAATGCACCCCAATCCACTTACTCTCAAGTCATCAATAAAAAACCTGTTTCATGGATTTTTTTTCTCCAGACTGGCAATTTGGCAAAAGTACAATACAATTAGCCAGATACTTACTGCATCAAAACATCATCAAGGTTAGTTTTCAGTAAAAAAACATTGCTTTCTGGGACTTAAAAAATATATATATATCAACAACAAAAACCAAAACTTTCTATCAACCAAATCAAACAACCTTTAATTATTTTGTCAGAATAAATGTAAACCTGCCATTTTGTATCTTGGTTATACACAATAACACCATTTAATCACACCAGGGTAACAATATCAATTCTGCCCAATTAAAGGCTGAGAGCTGCTCCAGCTTTGAATGATGTCAGTTTCTTCTACTTTTATTTTTAGAATCCCTATCTACATTCCTCTGGAAGAAGAAGTCTAATTACATTTAAATTATGTTTTCTAGTAGTTCTTAGCAGATTAAGCCAGACTTGCAAATGGCTTGAGAAATAACAAATTCAATAATATTTGCAAAAGACCTATCTTTAATTGGAAATGACTGGGCTCATTCTGTGTTCACATCTGAGCTTCCTACACGGCCATGGCAAGAAAAATAAATACTGTTCAGGGAAAAGCCCTTTGGCTATTTTCCTCAGACCTGTGAGTTCTAATCAAATTTGGTCAAACTCAAAGGACACAGGAAGCCAAGCACTAATTTATATATATCAGTTAGATCAGCTTTAAAAATTACCTTTTGCTCAGAATTTCCATGACTCCTTTCTTAGCCTTTTCTTCTTGAACATCCCTTTAGCCGGCTGTTTCTTCCGGCTTTGACTATTCTACTAGGTCTGTGAAGATACACAACATAGAAAACGCGTCTCTGATCTCACAAGAGTCTTATTTTAGTGGGAGAGATCAGACATCTACGTGCACACCTACAACACACAGCCATCTGCAATCAGTATAAAAGAAGTTTAAGGGGCCGAGATAGGGATTTTGAGCTGGATTCTGGGGTGGGATTTGAGGTGGGGGTTGGGAAAGATGTAACCACTGAAAAAGGCAAAAAATATTCCAGGCAAGGAGAAAACTACTAGGAGAGATAAGAAAGAAGGAGGCTGAAAGTACAGTGTTCTGTGGAAGGCAGGGCGCAGTTAGGGAAGCAGTGAGACACCGGCTGGGAAGGATGGAGGGGCCCAAGGTTTTAATTTTAATACCAGATGCGGCAGTCTAGGCTGTTAGGTAGGCAACAGGCACCACTGCAGACTTTCAGCTGGGGAGGGACTGAAACAGATTTTAGGAAGATAGGAACCTAGTGCGGAGTCCTGGAAGAGGCCAGGAGAGGCTAGAAGCCAGCAGGGCAGCACAGGGATCGGCAGGAGTGAGGGGCCACATCAGGGCTATGGCAGAGGAATGGGGGCACAGGGGCCAAAGGAAGAGCCTAGAGGCCCCTCAAATGGAGGATCACATGAGAGATAAGGATCCCATTCCAGCCCCCTGATTTATCCACAAAAGCTACTCAGACAAGGCTCTGGGGCATGTTAAAAACTTCAGTAAAGTTTGGGGATAACTAGAGAAAATTATAATGCAGAAAAGAGGAAAACTGGAGTCCATCTGCTGAATATGAGTCCTAGAGAAGACACAGGGCTGACTCGACACCCTGGTCTTCCTTTCATGACTTGAGGCCCATCCTCTTCTTCCCTTCAGTACAGAAAAGCTTGTGCTGTCATTTACTGTTTTGCTGTGGAAATTTCCACATCTCTGTTCTGTACCCAGTAGGTCTCTAACGCTGAGCCATAAGCTCACCCCATACTGACCTGCGATCCAGAGAAGTGGTAACTACTAGGACACTCTCCAGAGTGTACGCTAACAACCCAGAGTGACAATACAAGTGGCTTCTGTCCTTGGGGCTTTCCCACTGAGGTTCAGCACCTACTCAGGTGTCTTCATGGTGGCAGATGAGGGGAGCCCTCCAAATTGTTCTGCAGGCAACATGAAAACACAGCATCACACAGCCCTTTCAAGGTCAAACTATCATACTCAGGAACTATGTAGTTCAAATACACCTTAAGGAAGAGAAACATTTTCCTAAAGGCCATATAACTTGGCTTGGCACCTGTAGCTCAATTGGCTAAGG
>NW_003852474.1:6033976-6053262 GCF_000181295.1 Otolemur garnettii | reverse complement strand
AAAAAAAAAAAAAAAGGCCATATAACTTGCAAAAACATTCCCATCACTGAAAGAGCTTTTTACGTTTTCAGGCAGAACAGTTTGTTTCCCTTTCTTTTCCCAGCTCAAGGACATGCCTTGGGCCCACCTGCGAGGTGCTTGGCTTTCCCACAGCAGAACCATCCATCTGCCCAAAGACCCTGCAGAAACTCTGCAATTATATTTGTCTTATGAGGAATGTGAGAAAAGCAGCTTGCTCAAGTAGGAGAGACATATGGACAGAAAGGTGGAAGGAGGCGGAAAATAGAACTGCAATTCAGGCAAAGGGAAAGAAGAACGCAGGGAACTAGGGGACAGTTTTGTTTTTATTTTTTTGTGCTCCAAAGAAATCAACATAGAAGAAAATGACCTCCCCTCTTTTTTTAATTTCCAACCTGATGTCACTGGTGACCATCTGCAAAGGCATTTCAATAGAGAAGGGTGGGAGTGGAGCCGAAACCCCAAGTTTTCTTTTCAGGAAATAATATCGGTGACGGTGGAGATTTGGGGTAAGGTTGGGTGAGTCGAGGACTCCCTGGGAATGTTGGTAAGCAGAATGAAAACCTGTATGAGGTGAGATCAAAGACAGACTGTCTCTAGTTGATGAAACAACGGACATGGGAACTGGGAGAGATAAGGGAAAGAAAGCTGAAGCCTTGTAACACTTTATTTTGATGAAGGGGAGATATAGGCAAAAATATATGGATATAAAAACAAACAATCAAAGAGGAAACTTCAATAACACTGAGGCAGAGAAGAGGGCAGGGAGGAAGACTGGGCTCCTCAGTGAAGTAAAAAGCCAAATCTTGGGTGGAGACTAAAGAACTCGTCCTCTCAGAAGCTTGGTGATGTGACTGACCTGCATAGAGGTTGGCAGAGAGTGGCACAAAAGAATGTCATAAAAACCCACCAGACTTCCTTTTCCAATAACTTAGACCAGCATTCCCAGTGTGTACAATGAGAAAAGCTAAACATACGTAAGAAGTATGGTGATAAAGGCAGAAGGAACTTCCCAGCTAGCTCCAGAAGACATTAATCCAGCGAGGTGAGTCTCACGTTGTCCTGGTGAGAGTGTCTGCCAGTGCCTGTGGGGCATCTGGGCAGTGCTTCTGACAGCTTTGTGGGGTTAGAAGGATAAATGTTCTTAATGTTTATGAAGTCCAATTAATTGTGTCTGATACTAGTATAGCCACCACTGTATCTTGGTTACTATTTACATGGAATATCGTTTTCTGCCCTTTCACTTTCAACCTATTTGTGTTGGAACTGTCTCACATTGCTGGTGGGAATGTAAAATGATGCAGCAACTCTGAAAAATAATTCAGTTGTTCCTCAAAAAGTTAAAAATAGACTTATCATATGCCCTAGCAATTCCACTCCTAGGTATATACCCCAAAGAACTGAAAACAGGGACTCAAACAGACACTTGTTCTCAAATGTTCATAGCAGCATTGCCCATATTAGTCCGAGTTCTCCAGAAAAACAGAACTAGAAGTATATATACACCATATATAGTATACTACATATAGTGCAGAGTGTGTGTGCCTGCGTGCGTGTGGGGAGAGACAGATTAACTAACAATAAGGTATTGACTCACTCAATTATGGAGGTTGAGAAGACCCAAGATCTGTAAGCTGGAGGCCCAAGAAAGCTGGAGGTGTAGTTCAAAGTCTTGAGAGCTGGACAGTTGATGTAGATTTCCATACAGGTCTAAGGCCTAAAATCAAGAGCACCGATGGCATTTTTCCCTTACAGAGAATACATGGAACTTTGCCAAAAGAGGGTGCTGGAGAGACATTGCAAGAGAAAGGTGGCTTCTCTTCCTGGTTCCAGTGTTCAGTGTTTTGCTTTTTTTTTTTTTTTTCCATAAAATGATACATAACAATTATACATAGTTATGGGGTACATGTGATAGTTTGATACATGCACACAATATATAATGAGCAAATTAGAATAACCTAAAACATTTATCATTTCTTCTTAAGGGGGGATTTTAAATCTTCTTGCTTTTTTGGAAATTTACAATAACTTATTGGGATTAGGATTTGATGGGTTTTATTTGTTTGTTTGTTTTTGAGACAGGGTCTTTATCATCGCCCAGGCTGGAGTTGCAATGGCATAGTGGAATCATAGTTCACTTGAACCTCAGACCCTTGGGCTCAAGAAATCTTCATATCTTAGCCTCCCAAGTAGCTAGAACTACAGGCATGTGTCACTATACTCAGCTAATTTAAAAAAAATTTTTTTTTTTTTTTTTTTGTGGTGATGGAGTCTTTCTATTTTAGTCTTGAGGATGGACCCCAATGCCTGGCTTCAAGTGATCCTCCCACCCAAAGTGCTGGGATTATAGATGTGAGCCACAGGACCTGGCCAACTGTTGTTAGCTATAGTCACTTTACTGGGCTTATTCCTTCTGTGTAACTGTACGTTTGTATCCTTTAACCAGTCTCTCTTCATCACTATCCCACCCCTCCTTCCAGCCTCTGGTAACTATCATCCTACTCCCTACTCCTTACCTCTATGAGATCAACTTCTTTAGTTCCCATGAATGAGTGAGAGCATTTGATACTTGTCTTTCTGTGCCTGACTTATTTCACTTAACACAATGACCTCCAGTTCTATCCATGTTGCTGCAAATGACAGGACTTTATACTTTTTTTTTTTTTGCAGTTTTTGGCTGGGGCTGGGTTTGAACCTGCCACCTCCAGCATAAGGGGCCGGCGCCCTAGTCCTTTGAGCCACAGGCACCGCCTGAGGACTTTATACTTTTTAATGGATGGATAATATTCCATTGTGTATGTGTACTACCTTTTCTTTATCTGTTTATTCATTCATGGACACTTAGGTTGGTTCCCTATCTTGACTATTGTGAATAGTTCTGTAATAAACATGGGTGTGCAGACACTTCTTTCATACACTGATTTTCTTTCCTTTGAATGTATACACAGTAGTGAGATTGCTGAATCATTGGTAGTTCTATTTTCAGTTTTTTGAGGAACCTTTATATTTATATTCCCACCAGCGGTGGACAAGTATTCTCCTTTTTTTGGAGCCTTGCCAACATCTGTTATTTTTTATTTTTTGGATAATATCCATTTTAATGTGTGGTTTTGATTTGAATTTCTCTGATGATTAGTGATGGTGGGCATTTTTTTACATGCTTATTGGCCAATTGTTTCCTCTTTTGAGAAATGTCTATTAAGGTGTTCTGCCCATTTTTTTAATCAGATTTTTTTTCGCAATTCCTTGAGATACACATACACACACACAATGGTTTTTAATCTATTATTGAATGGATAGTTTGCAAATACTTTCTCTCATTCTTTAAGTTGCCCCTTCACTTGGTTGAGTGTTTCCTTTGCTGTGTAAAAGCTTTTTAGCTCAATGTAATTCCATTTGTTTATTTTTGTTTTTGTTTCCTATGTTTTTGAAATCCTACCCAAAGTATCTTTGCCTAGACCAGTGTCCTAAAGCATTTCCTCAATGTTTTCCTCTAATAGTTTTATAGTTTCAGGCCTTACATTTACATCTTTAGTCCATATGAATTTGATTTTTGTATACAGTGAGAGATAGGGGTCTATCTTCATTTTTTTACATATGGATATCTAGTTTTTCCAGAATCACTTATTGAAGGGACTGTCCTTTCCCCATTATATGTTCTTGGCACTCTATAAAAAATCAGCTGACTATAAATATGTGAATTTATTTTTGGGTTCTCTATTCTGTTCTCTTAGTCTATGTGTTTGTTTTTATGCCAGTAACCAAAACCATGATGTTTTGGTTACTATAGCTTTGTAGTATATTTTGAAATCAGGGTTCTCTATTCTGTTCTCTTAGTCTATGTTTTTATGCCAGTAACCAAACCATGATGTTTTGGTTACTATAGCTTTGTAGCATATTTTGAAATCAGGGAGTGTGATGCCTCCAGCTTTGTTCTTTTTGGTCAAAATTGCTTTAGCTATTCAGGGTCTTCTCTGGTTCCATATGAATTTCTGGATTTTTTTTCTGTTTCTACGAAGAATGTCATTGGTATTTTGATAAAAATTTTATTCAATCTGTAGATCACTTTTTGGAGTATAGTCATTTATACAATATTAGCTCTTTCAATCTATGAACACAGTGTGTCTTTTCATTTTTGTTGTGACCTCTTCAGTTTCTTCCATCAGCATTCCATAGTTTTTTCTGTAAAGATATTTGACCTCTGGTTAAATGTATTTGTATTTTTTTTGTACCTACTATAAATGGGATTGTTTTCTTTTCTTTTCAGAGACAGAGTCTCACTTTGTTGCCCTCAGGAGAGTGGTGTGGTGTCACAGCTCACAGCTACCTCCAAATCTTGGGCTTCGGGGGATTCTCTTGCCTCAGCCTCCTGAGTAGCTGGGACTACAGGTGCCTGCCACAATGCCCGGCTATTTTTTGTTGCAGTTTGGCTGGGGCAGGTTTGAAATAGCCACCCACTGAGCCACAGGTGCCGCCCAATGGGATTGTTTTCTTGATGTCTTTTTCCACTGTTGATATATAGAAATGCTACTGATCTTTGCATATTAATTTGTATTTAATAACTTTACTGAATTTTTTTATTGTCAGTTCTAAGAGTTTTTGGTAGAATTTTTAGGGCTTTCTATATATAAGATCATGTCATCTACAAATAGAAACAATTGACTTCCTCTTTTGCAGTTTGGATGCCCTTTATCTCTTTCTCTTGCTTAATTGCTCTGGCTAGGACTTCCAGTATTGTGTTGAGTAAGAGTGGTGTAAGTGGCCATGCTTGTCTTGTTCTAGTTCTTAGAGAAAAAACTTTCAGCTTTTCTTTGTTCAGTATGTTGGTGGTTATGGGTTTGTCATATATGGCCTTTATCATTTTGAGGTATTCCATTTTTATACCTAGTTTGTTGAGACTTTTTATCATAATGGGATATTGAACTTTATCAGCTGCTTTATCTGCCTCTATTGAGTTGATCATATTTTTGTCTTTCCTTGCATCCTCAGTTTAAATCCTACTTGATCAGGGTAAATGATCTTTTTAATGTGTCACTGGATTTTTTTTTAATTAAATCACAGCTGTGTACATTAATGCAATCATGGGATACAACGTGCTAGTTTTTTATACAGTGTGAAATGTTTTCATCAAACTGGTTAACATAGTCTTCACAGCATTTTATTAGTTATTGTGTTAAGACGTTTATATTCTGCACCTAGTAAACTACACATGTACCCTTGTAAGATGCACCATAGGTACGATCCCACCAATTACTCTCCCTCCATCCATCCTCCTCCCTCCCCTCTCTCCCCTTTCCCCTTCTTGGGCTAAAATTGGGTTATAGCTTTCATAGGAAAGCTATAAATTGGTTTCATAGTAAGACTGAGTACATTGGATACTTTCTCTTCCATTCTTGAGATACTTTGCTAAGAAGAATATGTTCCAGCTCCATCCATGTAAACATGAAGGAGGTAAAGTCTCCATCTTTCTTTAGGGCTTCATAGTATTCCATGGTGTACATATACCACAATTTATTGATCTAATCATGGGTCGATAGGCACTTGGGCTTCTTCCATGACTTAGCAATTATGAATTGGGCTGCAATAAACGTTCTGGTACATATATCTTTGTTATAATGTGATTTTCCGTCATCTGGATATATACCTAGCAGAGGAATTGTAGGGCAGGTTTATTTTTAGATCTCTAAGTGTTCTACAAACATCTTTCCAAAAGGAACGTATTAGTTTGCATTCCCATCAGCAATGCAGAAGTGTTCCCTTTTCTCCACATCCATGCCAACATCTCTGGTTTTGGGATTTTGTGATGTGGGCTAATCTTACTGGAGTTAGAGGATATCTCAAACTGGTTTTGATTTACTTTTCTCTGATGATTAAGGATGATGAGCATTTTTTCATATGTCTATAAACCTGTCTTCTTCAGAGAAGTTTCTCTTCAAGTCCCTTACCCCACCTGAGATGGGATCGCTTGTTCTTTTCTTGCTAATACAGTTGAGTTCTCTGTGGATTCTGGTTATTAAATCTTTGTTGGAGACATAACCTGCAAATATCTTCTCCCATTCTGAGGGCTGTCTGCTTGCTTTACTTACTCTGTTCCTGGCTGTGCAGAAGCTTTTTAGTTGATCAGGTCCCAGTAGTTGTGCTGTTGGATTTTATTTGCTAGTATTTGTTGAGGATTTTTGCTTCTATGTTCATCAAGGATATTGACCTATAGGTTTCATTTTCTGTTGTATCCTCATCTGCTTTTGTTATCAGGGTTATGCTGGCCCCATAAAATAAGTTTGGAAGAATTTCTTCCTCTTCAATTTTCTGAAAGAGTTTAATAAGAATTAGTATTAGTACTTTTTATAATGCTTGATAGAATTTACCAGTGAAGCTATTAGTTCCTGGACTTCTTTTTGATGGGAGACTTTTTATTAATGATTGTCTTCTTACTTATTATTGACCTGTCTAGGTCTTCTATTTTCTTCTTATTTAAATAGAAAATAGAAGACCTATTGGTTCAATCTTGCTAGGTTATATGTGTCCAGGAATTTATTCATATCAATTAGGTTTTCTAGTCTATTGATATATAGTTGTTTATAATAGTCTCTAATGATCCTTTGTATTTCTGTGGTTTCAGTTTTCATGTCTTCTTTTTCATTTCTGATTTTATTTACTTGGATCTTTCTTATTTTTTTTCTTGGTTAGTCTAGCTAATGGTTTGTCTACTTTGTTTATCTTTTCAAACAACCAACATTTTGTTTCATTGACCTTTTGTATTTTTTAAGTCTCAATTTTGTTTATTTCTTCATTAATCTTTTTATTTCTTTCTTTTTGCTAAATTTGAAGTTAGTTTATTTTTTCCTTTCTAGTTCCTTGAGCAGCATCATTAAGTTGTTTATCTGAAATCTTTCTACTTTTTTGTATTGGGTTTATTGCTATAAACTTCCCTCTTAGTGCTACTTTTGCTATATTCTATAGGTTTCAGTATGTTGTATTTCTATTTTCATTTGTTTCAAGAATTTTTTATTTCTTTCTTAATTTTGCATTGACTCATTGATTGTTGAGGGATCATGGTGTTTAACTTCAATACATCTGTACAGTTTTGAAAGTTCCTCTTGTTATTGATTTCTAGTTTTTCCATCATGGCATTGTGTTAAAAAAGATATTTGATATCATTTCAATTCTTTTAAATTTCTTGAGACTTGTTTTGTGGCCTAAAATGTGGTCTATTCTGAAGAATGTCCTATGTGCTGAAGAGAAGAATGTGTATTCTGCCACTATTGGATGAAATGTTCTCTAAATATTTGTTAGGTCCCTTTGGCTTAAAGTGCAGTTTAAGACCAATGTTTCTTTGTTGGTTTTCTGTCTAAATTATCTGTCCAGTGTTGAGAGTTGGGTGGTGAAGCCCCCAACTATTATTGTATGTATCTACCTCTTCCTTTAAATCTAATATGTGTTACATTTTAGGGTGCTGCAGTGTTGGGTGTATATATGTTTACAATTGCTTTATCCTCTGCCAAACTGATCCTTTTTCAATTATATAACAATTACCTGTCTTCTTTGTTTCTTTTTATAGTTTTCTAAAGTCTATTGTATCTGATAAAGGATATCAACAAAATATCTATAGCAAATGTTGTACTTAATGGTAATTTTAAAATTTTACTCTTTAAAACCAAGAACAAGACAAGAATGCCTGCTATTATCATTTCTATTCAATTTCTTTCTTTCTTTCTTTTTTTTTTAGAGATGGCATCCCATTGTGTTGCCTAGACTGGTCTTTAACTCCTAGGCTGAAGAGGTTCTCTTGCTTCCTGAATATCTGGGATTGCAGGCATATGCCACCATATGCAACCTATTCAACATTTTACTTAAGATAAAATTGTAGTAAGATAAGAAAAAGATTATTAAAATATATATGGATTGAAAGGGAAGGACATTTTCACTATTAATAAACTATAGAGATAATGTACATTTAAAACTCCAAAGCAATTAAATCAAATATTAGAATTAATAAATATAATTACCAAGATTCTTGGGTACAAAATAGTACATAAAAAACAATCATATTTCTCTATAACTAGATGTTGGAAAAAACTTATGTAAAAAGGCCACTTATGGCAGCATCAAAAACATTAAACACTTGGCAGTGCAACAGAATGGGACTGTAACAAACCAGTCAACATATGGAGATGGTCAACATACAAAACTAGGCCTCCTGTACTGATGTGTACATGTGGTGCATGTCTATTCTATGAAAATTAAGTTGACTTAAGGAGGTGTTCAACTATTGAGTATATTCTACTGTATATGTAACAAAAGATGTCAAAAAATAAGACAATATTCTGAAAAATTTAAGAAATTTTTAAAAAGCTATTCATGTTCATGAAATTACAGAGTCAATATTGTGAAGATGTCGATTCTTCTCCAAAACTGATGTCTAAATTTAAGACAATTACAATTAAGTTTCCTAAAGGTATTTTCTTGTTCATATAGAAAACTGGCAAACATATTTTTAACCTTTATAAGTATTCCTCTGGCATAATCCAGGTTTGGTTTCAGATCACCACAGAAAAGTGAAAATCACAATAAAATGAGTCGCACATATTTTTTAGTTTCCTAGTGCATATAAAAGTTATGTTTATACTATATTGTAGTTTATTCAGTATGCAATAGCATTATGTCTAAAAAATGTAATACCTTAATTTAAAATACTTTCTTGCTAAGAAATGCTAACCATAATCTGAGCCTCAGGGAGTTGTAACCTTTTTGCCAGTGGGGGATCTTGGTTCAATCTTGATGCCTATTTACTGATCAGACTATAGGAAATTGGGGTGGCTTTGATACTTATTTTAATTCTTAAAATAAGACAACAGTGACATTTTCTCTCTTAATTAACTCTTCCTTTCACAAAACATTTCTTTGTAGCATGTGATGCTGTTTGATAGCATTTTACCACGGTAGAAATTCTTTCAAAATTAGAGTCAATTCTTTCAACCCTGTTGTTGTTCTACCAACTAAGTTTGGTAACATCCTACATCTTCTATTATCAGTTTAATAATATTCACAGTCTTGTCACCAAAAGTAGTTTCCATCTCAAGAAACCACTTTCTTTCCTCACTCGTAAGAAGCAACTCCCAATCTGACGTTTTATCATGAGATTTAAGCAACTGAGTCACATCTTCAGGCTCCACTAGATCTATATTATTTCCACGACATCTGTATTTGTTTCTTCCACTAACATCTAAACCCCCTGATGTCATCCATGAGGATTGGAATCAACTTCTTTCAAATTTTTAATGTTGATATTTTGACCGCCTCCCATGAATACTCTTAATGACATTTAGAAAGATAAATTCTTTCCAAAATGTTTTCTATTTGCTTTGCCCAGATTCATGAAAGGAATCACCATCTATGGAAGCTATAGTGTTACAAAATGTATTTCTTAAATAATAAGACTCAAAAGTCAAAATCACTCCTTAATTCATGGGCTGCAGAATGGATGTTGTGTTATTAGGCATGAAAACACCATTAATCTCCTTGTACCTCTCAATCAGAACTCTTGAGTAAGTAGGTAAATTGTCAATGAACAGTAATATTTTGAAAGGAATCTTCTTTTTCTGAGTAGTAGATCTCAAAAGTAGGCTTAAAATATTCAATAAATCATGCAGTTAACAGATGTGCTGCCAGTGGATGTGCTGTGATCCAGACTTTGTTGTTCTACTTTTATAAAACAGAGTGGATTTACCATAACTTTTAAAGGTTCTAGGAATTTTGAAATAATAAATGAGCATTGGCTTCAACTTAAATCTCCCAGCTGCATTAGCCACTAACAAGAGAGCTCAGCCTGTCCTTTGAAGCTTTGAAACCAGGCATCAATTTCTCCTCTCTAGCTGGGAAAGTCCTGGGAGGCAAAATCGTTTTGTTTAGTTTAGCCCCCTTCATCAATGATCTTAGCTAGATCTTCTGGATAACTTGCTGCAACTTTTCCATCGGCACTTGCTGCTTCACCTTGCACATTTATGTTATAGAGATGGCTTCTTTCCTTAAAACCTATGAACCAACCTCTGCTGGCTTCAGACTTATCTTCTGCAGCTTTCTTATCTCTCTCAACTTTCACAGAATTAAAGAGAGTTGAGCCTTGCTCTGGATTAGGCTTTGACTTTAGGGAATGTTGTGTCTGGTTTGATCTTCTACTCAGACCACAAAAATTTTCTACTTATCAACAAAAAGGTTTTTACTCTTTCTTATCATTTGTATGTTCATTAGAGTAGTACTCTTAATTTCTAACCAGAACTTTTCCTTTGCATTTCAAATTTGGCTAATTGTTTGGAACAAAAGGCCTAGCTTTTGCCCTAACATGAGTTTTGACATGTCTTCCTTGCTAAGCTTAATAATTTCTAACTTTTCATTTAAACTGAGAGATACTCTGCTCTTCCTTTCATTTGAACACTTAGAAGACATTGTAGAATTATTAATTGGCCCAATTGCTTGCTTGCTTCCTTCCTATCTTCCTTCCTTTCTTTCTTTCTTTCTTTCTTTCTTTCTTTCTTTCTTTCTTTCTCTCTTGCTCAGGCTGGCCTTGAACCTGTGAGCTCAGGGCAATCCACCCACCCTGGCCCCCCAGAGTGCTAGGATTACAGGCATGAGCCACCATGCCTGGCCTAATTGGCCTAATTTCAATATTGGTGTATCTCAGTGAATAGGGAGGTCTGTGCAGAAGGAGGGAGATGGCAGAATTGTCAGTCAATAGTGCAGTCAGAACATAAAGACATATATCCATCAAGTTCACCATCTTATATGATCACCATTCATTGTACCCCAAAACAATTACAATAAGGAACATCAAAGATTACTGAACATATGTCATCTTAACAGATATAATAATAACACAAATGTTTAATATTGTGAGAAATACCAAAATGTAACACAGAGACCTAAAGTGAGAACATGCTGTTGGAAAAATTTTGCTTGTAGACTTCTCAACACAGTATTGCTACAAACCTTCAATTAGTAATTAGTATAATATCTTCAAAGTGCAACAAACTGAGGAATATCTGTATATGAAAATGGAAATGAAAATGTCAACAAAGAGTCAAGACACCTTTGAAGAAGAAAAACATGCTGGGAAAACTTGTTCTATCAAATATTGAAGCTTACTATAAAAATGCAATAATTAAAATAATGTGGCATTGGCATGAGCATAGAAATGAATAGAACAGAATAGAGAATCTGAAACCAGACTCATGCATATACGGACAGGACAAACTTTACACTACAGAGAGTGAGTGAACCATAGTACGGTAGAATGCCATAGCTGACCACCTCCCTACAATGACCACCTCCTTGAGTTGACTTAATTTCCATAGACCAGACATATACCACATGTACATTATCAGTACAGCAGGCCTAGTTCCTTATGTTGACCACTTCTGTACATTGACCAGTTTGTTACAATTCCTTGAATGGTCAACTTACAAAGCTAATGTGTAGGAAAATATCTTTATAAGTTTAGGATGAGGAAACATTTCTTACACAGGTAATAAAAAGCACTGACCAAAGGGAAAGATTGAAAAACAGGATTACATGAAAACTAAAAACTTCTGTTTATCAGGAGATACCATTAAATAGTGAAAATTCAATGCATATGATGGATGTTGATATGTGAAACTCATAAAATCAACCGAAATGTACTCAAAAGAATTTCTACAAATTCAAAAACAAGATAGACAACTCAATAAAAAAATAGAAATTGGGAAAAGCCAAGGACAGGCAGTTAACAAAAGAGGATATCCAATGACCCAGAAACATATAATCAGAAAAATGCAAATGCAAACAATAATGAAATACCACTGCATAGACAATAGCAAATATAGATGAGGACATGGAACACTGCAACCCTCACACACCACTGGAGGAGTATAAATTCATTACAAAATTTTGCAAAATATTTATAAAATATTCTTTATGTGTCAGCCACCTCTTTCTAAAATTTTGTAATAAATATGCCTTGTATTTTGTAAGTGAAGGTACATTTAGCTATAATTTCCCATTTATCTGTATATGGCAACTTTATGGATGACCCTGGGGACACTTTGTAGTTGGTCCTATCTCCCCTGTTCTATGACTGAGAAGTGGAATTCCCAACAAAGATACATGTACATGGGCACCAAAAGACATTTATAGGAATGTCCACAGTGGCATTACTCAAAGTAACTTCCAAATGGAAACAACTCCAGTATCTAACAGTTACAAGAAGGATAAGTAAATTATGGTATATTCATATAATGGAATACCAAACCCTGAGAATGAATGAAGTATAGCTTTGTGCAGCAACATGGGTGAATTTCACAAACAAAATATTAAGTCAAAGAAGCCCCAGTGCGTGTTTTCTGTACAATCCAATTGGGCCACAGCCATTTGTGCTCTGTCTCCTGATGAGTCCAAGCGCTTTCATCTGTCTGTGGCTTTGGATAAGCTCTTTGTGGACTTCTTCTTCCTCAAACCAGCTTGAAGGCTGCCTTTGCTGTGTGGGTCTCCACGCCACCTCCTCCTGCCTCCATGCCTTATCTTTTATGGGCCTCTTCTGACCTGTTCCTGGACGTTCTTGAGGACAGGGATTAGGACCTATTTGTCCATAAATCTCCTCCAGAACCTGTCACATATGAGATCACAGATAACATTGAATGGCATCCAAAGGAGAATGTAATTCTCAAATAAGTGGTATTGATATGAAGGGGCATCAAAGGTAGAAGGCAGAGAGCCCTGTAACCTGGTAGCTCAGCAAAGGCTTCCAGAAGGAGTAGCTCTTGGCTAGACCATGAGGGATGCCAGAATGTGCATAGCTGAAAAAGACCAGAAAGGTGCCCGAGGCAGGGAAAAGCATATACATAGACTTGGACCCTCCCTTCATTAAACCAAACCCTTCAGTGCAGAGCTTCAGGGATGGCAACCAGCGGGCAGGGGGCAAGAACGTCAAACTCCTGGTGCAAAGCCCTCCCAAGAACCCTCAGAAAATCTGAACCTAAGTTGAAGAAAACTAGTGGGGTGTGGGGGTGTGGTGTGGTGTTTCAATTTACCCAGACTGAGATTTTTAAAATACTTTTTACTGGATAATAAGGTCTATAATTAACCACAGGGCTGGAATTGCTCCGAATTAGATCCTATTTTAAATGAATAAATATTGGTGTGGGAGGTGGGCAGTTACTGCATTTTCTTCACAACCAGGTGGTCTGAATTGTTGCCATGGGTCAGGTTCCAGCAGAAGATCCCAGCTGGTGCCCATGGGATGCTCACAAAAGCCAAGACCAAGCTTCTTCCCAAGTTTCACACAGCAGTGATACAAACAATCTCACCACATGCAGAACCCAGCCAAGAAAGAGGACACTGGCCACACTAAAGAGGTATTTCTTGAGGTGGACATGGGTTGACTTCTGTAGGGTCCATTTTGGGGACAGGGATGGGACGCCAGCTGGAAAATACCTGCCACGGCGCTGCTGCCTGGATGTCCTTGTGAGACAGACCAAATGGATTAAGGGAGTTGAGCCAACACTATCTGGATTGCACAGTTTGTCCTGTTTAGTTTTTGTTCATAATATTACTGTTCTTTTAGGTGATTTTCAGGAACATAGAAATACAGGTGTTTTTGTTCTTGTTGAGACAGAGTCTCACTCCATTGCCCAAGCTAGAGTGCCATGGTGTCAGCCTAGCTCACAGCAGCTCCAAACTCCTAGACTCAAGTGATCTTCCTGCCTCAGCCTTCTGAGTAGCTGGTATTACAAGCGCCCACCACAACACCTGGCTAGTTTTTTCTACTTTTAGTAGAGATGGGGTCTCACTCTAGCTCAGTGTAGTCTCGAACTTCTGAGCTCAAGGAATCCTCCTGGGCTCAGCCTCTCAGGATGCTAGGATTACAGGGGTGAGCCATCATGCTAGGCCCAGGTGGAACATTCTTAATCTGAAAATCTGAAATCCAAAATGCTCCAAAATCTAAAACGTTGTAAGCACCAACATGACTCTCAAAAGAAATGCTTGTTAGTGGATTTCAGATTTTTGGATTAGGGATGCTCTCTCTCTCTCTCTCTCTCTCTCTCTATATATATATATATATATACTATTTTCAATTGATGTCTCAATGGGAAAACTTTCCACTTTTCCTCAGAAGACCCCAGACCCACCATAACTTCCTTGGGGTATATGAGAGGGGCCCCTTGCCCCCACCTCTGCTCTTTCACTAAGAAAGAATCCAATACAGAAGTAAGGTCTTCATATGATGAGAAAATGTTTCCTTTTGCTGCTACAAATTTGCTTAGATTCTTTACAAACTAAAAAAACAAAAAACATTTCTTCGGCACTTTCCCATTTACAAATTACCTGACTGACCTTGATCTCATTTAAACTCATTTTGCAAATGAGAAAACCTTGTTCTGTGAGTTTTATTGATTTGCCTAAGATGGCAAAGTTACAAAGCAGTGGAATCAGGCCAAATCTGGGACTGCAGTGCCCAACTCTGTCCTGGCCGTTTTAAGACCTTCGCAGCTCTAGATCCCAAGTCATTTGATAGCAAATACATTACAGCATATTTACATTCCACAGACATATACATTTTTGCTATGTAATTTAACTTCAAGTTGGAGTTTTGTTATAACATACATTTTTTCCTCATTTTTTTTTTTGTGTAACCATATAAGGCTTGAGTTGAGTGGCAGCTAACTCATTGAGATTACATTACATTTTGCAGACTTTTAATTAAATATTTATTTCCATTTTACTGTTTTATTTTCTTGTTTAGGAGCCAGTACATTTTTCCCAGGTCTGAAATATTGTCGTGAGCCCTTGAAAGGTCACAGGGCCTGAACACTGAGCCAAGAATGCCTAACAGCAGAAAAATCCCTGCTCCAGCTGCCTCAGCACAGGGCTGTGAGGTGAGCGATGCCTTAGAGCAGTGTTTTTCAACCGTTTTTATCTCATGGCACACTTGAACCTATAGTGAAACTTCCACAGCACACTTAAATTATGCTGATAAAAAAAAAGATTATAAAAAAGAATATACTTACTGTGCTTTGAACTTCTGAAAATAATTTATGATCTTTAAAAATTTTCACAGCACACCTAGGATTCTCTCATGGCATATGGGTTGAAAATCACTGCCTTAGAGGCTGGAGTTACAGAAGGTAGGTAGAGGTGGCTATCCCTGACCCAGTTGGCCAGAGCAGAAAGAACAAAATACAGGAAGTCCCTGGCCTCCTGACAGCAAGTTTCACCTTCATGGATCTTCTCTGGGACAGAGAAGTAGTTGTCTGCATTCTGAAACAGGCTGGGCCCTTATGCTAAACCATGACATTAACCCACACGTTGAAGTCAACCTTCAGGGAAACATCACTGATAGACAGAGGAAGAGTTTTACTCCATGTGTTGGTAGACCTCCCCAATGCAAACCTTACAGGCTGTTATTTGGGATTCAGGTGTGCTGGGTTTATACCCAGAGACAAGCTGGTCCTCACTGACTCATGACTAAAAACTCCCACTCAGGGAGCTGGGACTAGGAAGGAACTCAGGGAGGGCAGAAGGGAGCCCCTCCTTCTGTTTCCATGGGGACACTCAGATTCCTTGCACCAAGCCAGGATTAAGGCTGTTTTGTACTGAACTTCCCACTATACGCTACACATAGTATATGCCACATATTCCCCCAAATTTTGCCTAAGTTGAGTTTTGGTAAAGTGCATTTTAAATGCTGGGGAAACCTAACTAAGAGTCATACTGCTTCAAATCCTTTGGGGCGAAAAAGAAAGAAATCTTTAGTGATGTCAGCAGTCACTGTTTAAATACTCTCTGGATGTCCACAGTTTTATGTTCTGTGGGTTTTATTCAATTAGGACACATTACCACACTATTTGTAAAACATACTATATTGAGTCTTGGAGTTCAGAAAGAAAGGCAAGCTGCTGTTTGTCATGCCACTTTTCTTCAGTAATTGAGACAAATTTGAAGATATGGAGAAACCTGGGGATTTGGGTGAAGCTCCCTTCATGTATTCCTCCAGTTGCTATGGAGAATAACAGTTTTAAAGGCACTTTTAAAAGGAAGTCTTCCCTGAGCTAAAACCTCTCTTTTTGTGTGAGAAAAGATTCTCAAGAGGGAGGACCTGTCCCTTTGCTTTCCCATTATTATGGCAAATAATCCAAGGCAGACACAACAGAACCTCAAACCTATTAAGAAGTGAAATTCATGTGGGACATAGCCAGAGTTCTGGGGACAGTGTGCCCTTTAGAACTTCCTAGGGCCTCCCTCCCACTCTCAGAATCTCATCTTTCTGTTCCTCAGAGTTACAGGTTTCTGAGAATTGGTTCTCTCTCCAAGTTCAAGGTTAGGTTTCATTTATCAGGTTGGTCCTGGAACACCCATGAACTGGGCTTTACCCTCTGTCCACCCTTACCCATTGCCTACCATTGACTTCTTTTTCCCTATCTGTCCAACTTCTTTCTCTCCCCTTAAAATTCCTCCTCATCCCTCATCTCTCAGGGTGCATCCTTTGCTTTGTTTATCTTGAAGAAGGAGGAAACTAGCTAATAGCAGTAATAATAACAGACATTTATTATGCACCTCTGAAGCACTTTACATGGATTATCTCATTTTACCTTCCAGCAATCTTAAGATAGGTCCCATTTCTACCCCATTTTACAAAGGAGGAAAAAGTCTTAGGAAGCTCAAATAATTGGGTCAGTAAATAATGGTTGGCAAGTGGGGTCCAGCCCAGACTGTCCAACTCCTAAGCCTCCACCCATATTGTCTCGCCATCTAATCATTCATTCATTCATTTGTTGAGTCCTTGGTGTGTGCCAGACACCGTTCAGAGCATACAGCATCAAGGCAAAAGAGGTTTCCATACTCATTATGATTCCTTGAGTCTCACAGAGGGGTGGGCAAGGAACAAACCAATAAATCAGATAATTTCCCTATCTGCAGATGACCCAACCTGATGTATTAGAAAACCCTGAAGACTGTTAGAAATAGTAAGCCAAAAAACCTGTTAGAAGTAATAAGCAAATTCAGTAAAGTTACAGGATACAAAATCAAAACCCCAAAATCAATAGTGTGTCTATAGGTTAATAGTGAACTACCTAAAAATGAAATCAAGAAAAAAATTCCATTACAGCTATTGTATTCCATACAATAGCTACAAAAAGAAAGATACCTAGTAGTAAACATAACCAAGGAAGTAAAAGATCTCTACACTAAAACCCATAAAACATTGATGAAAAAATTAAAGACACAAATAAATGGAAAGATATTCAATATTTCTGGATTCAATATAATTAAAATGGCTTCCCTGTCCAAAGTGATCTGCACATTTAATGCAATGCCTATCAAAATACTAATGAGGGGGGCTGAGCCAAGATGGCAGACTGCAGCCGGCTTTTTACAGAAGCTCCCGTCCAGAAGGAGACTTAAAGGACAGAAGTTTAGCAAGTTAGCTGATGATTTGGAGCAGAGCCAAGAGAGAAGATTGAAGAGCACACTTCAACCTTCCTGAGGTGAGCTGCGACCTCAAAAATACAACCAAAAGGTACAAAATCCACCACCAATCGGTCAGGAGTCCCCTCCCCCACAACAAGGGCTCGCAGTTTACTCCATGCAAACAAGTGAGCAGAGTTCAAACTTCCTCCCACTCTATCCCACGGAAGAGACCCCCTAAAAACTGGACCTTCTACCCCTGCTGGCATGCCATGGCACCCTCCGGCCAGGCATAAAACTGTAAAACTGTATAAAACTGTATATATTCCCCACCTGCAACTTTGAACTCTGAGGAGTCCCCACCCACCCACTCCGAGGTCTGGAGGTTTGTTACCTATGGAATTCAGATTCTTGGGCATCTCTTTGAGAGAAGTGGAGGGGGAAAGGGCTGGTGCTGTTCTGCGTTGACTGTGGTACAGGCATGAGGAGAAGAAAATCGGCTCAGGGGACACCAATACAACAACAGTGGCATCCTGAGCTGCAAACTGACGCCATTCCAGCCCCATCTCTCTGGGCAAACAGAGGTTCCGGACAGCAGACACAGGCAAAATGCAGAGAACTTTCTTAAGTAAAGCACCAGCCCTCAGGGTGTAATCCCACCCCCCCCCGAGACAAAGGCAGTGGGCAGGCAGAGGCTAGAATTGACACCTGAGCGTAAATTGCTATTTGTCTGCTGCCCAGAGCTGACTTGCGGAGAAATCTAGCTGGACAGAAGCCTAATTTAAAAAACGCAAGTTTCCCCTGACGAACTCAGATTTCTGGCTGATTTTGCCAGTCATAAACCCCAGGAACAGTGGCCTACTGGAGTGAATAGGGTCACAGACCTGGGGGATTACGAGTGACTGGGTGCAAGGTGGGAAAGGAGGTATTAACCTTCCCAGACTAACCCATTTGCTGGGTGGGTCCCTTTGCCCTCATGGAGCACTGGAGCAAGCAGACTCTTCTTATCTAGCTCCCAGAGACATTTGAACTCTTCCACCTGAAATGGGTGCTGACTGGGACAACTAATTTGGACCCCTTAAACCTGGCAGACCACCCAAGGACTATTCAAAGGGGCACCCCAGGTGTATGGTTGAAGGAAGGGCAGTGGTGAAGGAGTCCCCTGTTCCAGGTAGACCCAAAACAGCTTGCTAGAGACACGCACACCCCACGGGGGCCGGGGAGGAGTTCCCTGCTCCAGGCACATAAGCTGGGTAGGCCTAGAACTGCTTCCTAGAGCCATGTGCACCCTGCAGGTGGTGGTAGAGGGGTCTACCACTCTGGGTGGACCCAGAACTGTTTGCTAGAGTCACGTACGTCCCATGGACGGAGGAGGGGGAGTTCTCTGCTCCGGGCTTCCGCGCTGGGAGGGCACAGATCAGCTTGCTAGTGCTGCATGCGTCCAATGGGTGATGGTCAAGGAGTCCTCCACTCCCCCCTAGCTACTCTGGCAGGGCTGAACTAGGACTGATCTGGTCGCTGTCATACCCTGCGCTACCGCTGCCATTCCCCCACCCACTGGCTTTTCCAGGGTGCTGAACTAGGACTGATCTAGTTGCTACAGTTCCCCTGTTCCACCAGTTGCCCCGGAGGGACCAAACTAAGACTGATCCAGCTGCTGCCAGTCTCCTGCCCCCTGGTCACCCCAGCAGGCTGAATGAGGTCTAATCCAGCCACGCACACTCCCATGCAACTGCTACTGTTCCACTGCACCCCAGTTGCTCCAGCACCCGAGAACTGGGAGAAGACAACAGACACACTCTGCCGGTCTCTCTGGAAAACCAGAAGAAGCCACC
>NW_003852474.1:6010080-6029265 GCF_000181295.1 Otolemur garnettii | reverse complement strand
AGGAAAAAAAATACTAATGACATTTTTCACTGAAATAGAAAAAAAAAATCCTAAAATTCCCATAGAACTACAAAAGACCCCAAAGGGCCAAAGCAATCCTGAGTAAAAAGAACAAAATGGAAGCATTAGATTACCTGACTTCAAAATATGCTATAAAGATATAATAACCAAAATGATACTAGCATTAAAAACAGACACATAGATGAATGGAGAGAACAGAGAGCCCAGATACACATTCTGGCACCTACAACCAACTTATTTTTGATAAAGATGCCAAAAACATACATTTGGGAAAAAAAAACCAAAACAGTCTCTTCAATAAGTGGTGCTGGGAAAACTGTATATCCATATGTAGAAAAATGAGACCAGACTCCTATCTCTCACCACATGCAAAAGTCAACTCAAAATGGACTGAAAACTTAAAAGTAAAATCTGAACCTATGAAATGACTAGAAGGAGGTATATGGGAAACACTTCTTAACACTGGGCTGGGCAAAACTTTTAAAGTGAGACCTCAACAGCACAGGCAACAAACCCAAGAGTAGGCAAATAGGATTACATCAGACTGAAAAGCTTTTGCATAGCAGAAGAAACAATTCTCCCCATTCTGTAGGGAGAAAGCTATACATCTGACAAGGGGTTAATATGTAGAATATATAAAGAACTCATTTCAACAGCAAAAAATCCCAAATAACCCAATTAAAAAATGAGCAAAAGACTCTAATAGACATTTCTCAAAAGAAGACATACAAATGGCCAATAGATGTACAAAAAAAATTTTCAGTGTCATCAGGGAAATGCCAATCAAAACCACAATGCAATGCAATCTCACCCCAGTTAGAATGGCTGGTAACAAAAAGACAAAGGCAGACAAGTGTTGGCAAGGATATGGGGAAAGGGAGCACTTCGACACTGGTGCCAAAACTGTGAATTAGTACAGCCTGTTATAGAAACATGTATGGTATAGTTTTTTTTTTTCTTAAAAAGCTAAAAATAGAACTACCATACAATAATTTCTGAAGGTAATGGGAACTATGGAGAAAAAATTTCAAAGAATGGGACAGAGTTGTTGTCTTCAAACTTGAATGTGCCTCAGATCACCTGGGGGGCTTGCTGAATCATGGACAGCTGGGCCCCACTCCCGGAGTTCCTGGTCCAGCGGGTCTGGAGTGAGACCCGGGGATTTGCATTTTGAACAAGAGCCCAAATGAGACTGATGCTGCTGGCCTGGGGACCACATCCGGAGAATCAGTGGGGTGGAGACAGCTGCGATTCGAGTGGGGAATGTGGAAAGGCTCTCTATGGATGTGTGGCAACTGAGCTGAGACCAGAATTATGAAAATGAATGAGCTACTGGAAGATAAGAGGAAAAAGGATTCCAAGAAGAGGATACTGCAAATGCCAAGTCCCCACCGGGGGTAACGAGTTCCTGGCATTGGAAGGACAGCACAATTCTGCTGTCCCTTGAATGAGGGAAAGAAATAAGAGAGGGGGCAGCTTAGACCGAGCACAATTTGGTTCTTTCTTCTCCTCCTGTTCCTCTGGGCTGTGCTGTATTAACATGAAAATCAGAACGTCTTTGACCAACCCGGGAGTGGCAGTAGGCTGACTTAAAAAAGAAAGATCTAGTACAAGATTACTTTAAATGGACACCTCCTCCGGCACATTTAAATTATTTCAGTTGCCCTTCATTCTAATCCAATTGCAGTTTTTCAAGTAAAAATCTATTTGTTATACACAATGAAAGCTGGTGTTGTGTGTCATTTAGTTGTACACATATATGTGTGTGCGTTTGTGTATGCATATATACTGTTGTTGTTGTTTTAATCTGGGTGATTGCTGAATTTAATCTGAAAGTTATTTCAAAAGATCAAAGACAAGATCGGTCCCTTTTCTTCCCTCTTTGCTCCACCCTAGTGTTTTTCAAATATGATTATGTCTAGAACCGAATTCACTTACCAGGCTCCCGGCAAGAAATCTTTATAAGGAAGAGTGGTCCAGGGGAAACTCTGATCTAACCAGAGCACCACATCTACCCCCAGCTCCGGAGGTGCTTGAGAACCAAGTTGGGAAAGAAAGAGGTCTAGATTCCACTGGGTTTTCAGCCAGCATGAGCGTGGTCTGTTAGAAGGATGGATTCCTTTCTTTCTCTCAGCAAGCTTGCCTGGGGCCACTTCTGTAGCAAGGTAGGCACCATCTTCCTTTGTTAAAATCTGCTCCATTAAAGCAATGATGTTCTACGTGATTGCTAAACAGAGCCTGCTCTTCTCATTCCTAAGACAGACTATCAAACATCCTATATTTACTAAACACTGCATAATCCATAATTGGCTGGAACATCCAGAAATTTGTTACTGAGTGAGTGTCTTGAACTGAATCTTATCCCTCCAAAATGCATACATTAAAGTTCTAGCCCACAGTGCCTGCTTTTGGAGGTAAGGTCTTTCAATAGGTGATGGAGGTTGAATGGGGTTGTCAGGGTGGGCCCTAATCTAGCATAGCTGGCACCCTTATAAGAAGAGATTAGGACACATACACACACAAGGGAAGATAGTGTGAAGACACAGGGAGATGGTGGCCACCTACAAACCAAGGAGAGAGGCCTCTGAAGAAACTACCCTGCCCACACTTTGACCTTGGACTTCCAACCTCCAGGACTGTGAGAAAATAAATTTCTGTTGTTTAATTTCCATAGTTGAAACCATCGGTCTGTGGTGATTTGCTATGGCAGCCCTTGAGAACTAAAGCAATGAGTATATGTTAGATTCTTACAGAAATTTTGTTATACTTTTCACCCCATACTTAAAAAAAATTTCCTTCTATAAAATAAAAATGAAGAAAATCAGTTCCCTCTTCTGTGCCTATCTTGCAGGTTCCAATGCCCCAGAGCTAGAGGAAGGGGACAGAGCTCCCGGTCCTCCTCTCCTTGAAGCCATTGGCTTCTTTTGCCTCCTGCTGCAACTTTTGCAGCCTGTCTCCCTGCTCCAAAAACAACTCCGTCCCTTGACTGCTATTTTCCTGATTCTGGCCTGGTGAGTAAGCAGGGTATTTTGTGGGTTGTTGCTTCTGTTTTATATTTCACATTTGCTTGAAATATACCCTGATGCAGAAGAGCCCACTTAGGGAGCGTTGAAGAAAAATGCAGATCCCTCAATTCCCTCTGAGGTTCAGAGAGTGCTAAGAAGGAATATCCTTCTCTATGCCACCCATGACAGAGCACTGGGTTCTGTACAAGGGCCTCGAGGGTACGGAGGGACCACACACCAGGTAGGTCCCTTGAGTCCTGTTGGGGGAAATTCCTATCTGGATAAATCATGATAACTTTGATTTCAGGTGACCAAAACAACAACTCAGACTAGCTTAAAAAAAGGAAGAAGAAGAAAGAAGAAGTGGATTAGGCCTACATAAGTGGGGTGTTCACAGCATGATAGTTTCAGGTATGGTTGGATCCTGATTTAATTTGTATCATCGAGAGTATGTATTTCCCTCTTTCTTTCTTTCTTCCCTCCTCTCCTCTCCTCCCCTTCCCTCCCCTCCTCTTTCTTTCTCTCTCTCTCCTTCTTTTTTCTTTCCTTCTCTTTCCTTCTCTCTCTCTCTCTCTCTTTCTTGTCTCACTCTGTCTCCCTGGGTAGAGTGACATGGCATCATAGCTCACAGGCTCAACCATAACTCCTGGGCTCAAGCAATCCTCTTGTCTCAGCCTTCTCGGTAGCTGGACTACAGACACTGTCACAATGCCTGGCTAGTTTTCCCTTTTAGAATAGACAGAGGTCTTGCTCTTGCTCTAGGTGTTCTCAAACTCCTGAGCTCAAGCAATCCACACGCCTCAGCCTCCCATAGTGCTAAGATTACAGGTGTAAGCCCCTGTGCCCAGCTTCTCTTCCCTTTTCTAACTCTTATTCCCTAGTGTGTTGGCAAAGATGGCCACAGATTTATTATCTACAGAGATGCTGATCTCTAAGACAGAAGACTGTCTCTCTTCCCAGAATTACAGCAAAATTCCATAGGAGAAACTGGAGTGGTCCAGCCTGGGTTGCCTACTAATTTCTAAACCAGTCATTGCAGCCACATGTCCCTTTCTGGGCCTGGGAGGCGAGATCAGGAGGTTAGCCCCAGCTGAGCCACTGAGAACAAGGAGGGTTGGCACCTCAGAGTGAGCACGTGCGACCTTTATCTACACTGCACGAGGCAGGCTTACATAAGAGAACGTGCTCAGCAATGGCTGGCTTAACGAAGTACTTACCTGACAATTCCGTGAGAAAAGGAAAAGTGCGATTCCAAAAATTTGAAAGGCTGTTACGTGAAAGAGAAAGTGGAACGGAAAGAGGATGAAACTTGAAATCACGGTAGAAGTTACAGGAGAGGCAGATTTCAGTTCAATGTGAGGAAAACCCTTCTAGAATTGAGGACAACAGAAAGGGCTGCTTCCTGAAGTGGTGAGCTCCCCGTCCCTAAATTGAGTCCTTACAGGGATGAAAGCCCACCCACCAGCAGGCCAGAGAAGGTGGGTGCCAGGTCAGGTGGGTCAGGGGCTGGACTGATTCCCAAAGACCTCTTTCACACCTCCACGTCTGATGATTCCCAAACAACCTATTTCTAAATTAGAAAACACTGAAGCGGCAAAGAGGGGGCAAACCAGAGGGAAGGACATGGGGCAGCACTGAGGGCCTTTGTTTTTTTTTTTTTTTTTTTTGAGACGGAGCCTCAAGCTATCCCCCTTGGGTAGAGTGCCATGGCATCACGCTCACAGCAACCTCCAACTCCTGGGCTCAAGCGAGTCTCCTGCCTCAGCCTCCCAAGTAGCTGGGACTACAGACGCCCGCCACAACGCCTGGCCATTTTTTTTTGGTTTTTTTGGTTGCAGCCATCATTGTTGCTTGGCAGGCCTGGGCTGGGGATTCGAACCCGACACCTTAGGTGTATGTGGCTGACGCCTTAGCCGCTTGAGCCACAGGTGCCGAGCTTGTTTTTTTTTAAGTTAACATTTCCCAAGGCCTTACTGTGTCCCAGCCCCTGGCTATGGACTGGCACCCTTGCCTCATTTAATCCTCCAGTGAATCTTGATAAATCTTTGGTGACCCCACTTAATGGGCTAGGAACCTGGGGTGCAGAGAGATGTTATTTCTTTTTCTGTTTCTTCAAAACAGAATGTGGCTTGCCCAAATGACACAGTAGATAGCACAGCTGGGACCTGAAAGCAGGCCAGCTGCAAGTGAAGTCCCAGGTCTTCACCCCTCCTCTCTCGGGACAGAGGCAGGCCTCCTTCTTCCTCTGTTCACCTACCTCCTCCCGCCCAGCCGGTCAGGATCAAGGTCGACTTGATCCAGATGGCAGCAGGCAGGTCTAATGAGATGTGAAGGGTATTCCTCACGGGAGCCAAGAGTGGCTGGGAGAGCATCCCAGATTCATATCCCCCCCACTTGAGATGTCAGGAGCAAACATTTCAGCCATGCATTAGAAACAACAAAACTGGTATTAGAGCTCCAAGTCCAGTCCATCCAGTTGCTCAGGGTGGCAGGACATCACGTACCTTGGTGTGACCTGAGTCCCACCGACCTCCCACAGAACCCCACATACACCATCCCTGGTGCCCACACAGTGACACTGCCCACAGGCTGCCTCTCACAGATACATCTGCTATTTCCTCTCTTCTGCTGAGGCACAGAGACTTACTGAGGATTTGTACTTCTCTTTTTAAGAGAAGGTAAATCTGGAAATAAACCATAGACAGACAACATGGAGGCCTCCTGGAGACTGGCCCCAAGAGCATAATGACTTGTTAGAAAGGATTGCAAAGGGCCAGGCCACCCCTCTGAAGACAGCCAATTTCACCTCACCGCTGCAGGATGAGGTTCAGTTAGCCTTTCCTGCTTCCTTTCCCCTCTGTGTCTGACACTGGTTAGTCCTGGCTCCAGAAGTCTCACTGGGGCCTGCAGTGGCCTGAGCCCTGGATTTTTCTTTCTCTCTTTAGCAGAGAACTTTGCTATTCGTGATGGACTCAAACAGCCACCTTATCAAATGCTTCCTTCTGAAATTGACAGAAGAGTGTGATGGAGTTTGGGGACATGGGCTTTTAAAGGTAAGAATGTGATGGCTTTGACAGAAGGGCATTTTGAGTGGTTAGCATAGCATCAAAGAAAGATGGTTTATTTTAAAGGTAAGTCTTAACTCGGGCCCACAAGGTTGGACACCGAATGCAACAAAAGGCAAAACTGAGGTAGGCTCCTGCAAAAACCATTTGAAACTCTGCTCCTGTAAATGCCATCTGGTTACTGGAGAGAAGATATCTTAAAGAACTGCATAAGATGACTGGGATTTTGAATCATGTGGGGGAAAATTTTGCAGGCACATTATCAGACTATATCAATTAAACATGATGACATCAATCTGAGAGTTAAAATGAAGTTCAAATTCCCTGCCGGTAACAACCACAGCAATGACTCATCCTATCTGTCTTAAATTAAAGTTATATTTCAGTAAAATTATATATTTTAAAACCACAAAAATGGAAGGTTTGATTTTTCATTCAGTCACCTGAAAAATACTACAACATTATCCAGGAATAACGAAATTACATTTGGAGACATGACACGAGATTGTTAGAGACTGTGTTAGGAGAGTATATGGATTTTCATGGCTCTTTGCGATTTGTTCTTCACTCAAAGTTGCTGCCAGCAAGCCACTCCTAGATGATTCTGAAAGAGCCTTTTCTGTTTGGGAAAGAAATAACATGCTTCATCAAGAATTATTACAAATTTCAGAAGATGACTTCCCTGCAATCTTCATCTCTTTTTCTCCAGCAAAAACTGCATTCCTGTGATTCAAGATCTAGTTGCCAGAACTTAAGCTAGACCTTGCGTCAGCAATCAGGCAAATAGATACAATGCTCTTTTGCCTCCCTAAGGTTAATGAAAGAATATAACTGTCAAGTATCATTCATAGGATATTTACGGTGTAATTAAGGTGTGATTCCTAAGGGAATCTAATATTTCAAAGATTTTTTTTAACAAATCAGATAAGACCTGGTGCAGTGGCTTACGCTTATAATCGTAATCTGAGAGGCTGAGGCAAGAGGATAATCTGAGCAAGAGCAAGACCTAGTCTCTATTAAAAATAGAAAAAATTATCCAGGCATGTTGGCACACATGTAGTCCCAGCTACCCTGGAGGCTGAGGCAGGAGGATCGTTTGAGCCCAGGAGTTTGAGGTTGCAGTGAACTAGGCTGATACCACAGCACTCTAGCCTGGGCAACAGAGAGAGACTCTGTCTCAAATAAATAAATAAATACATACATAAGAAAAGTCACAAGTGGCTCCCTGTTATTTCCTCAGGGATCATTTTGTCTTAGAAGAAATGACTCTGCATCATCTCAGGTTGAATATAGCTAAGAAATGGAGACACCAGAATGCTCCTAGACAAGGCCAGCACCACCAGTTGTTTTTTTTTTTTTATTAAGTCATAAACACATAGATCATGTATACATTGATGCCTTTATGGAGTACAATGTGCTGATTTTATATACAATCAGGAAGGCTTACATCAAACTAGTAAATATAGCCTTCACCTCATTTACTTAATTTTTGTGTTAAGACATTTACACTCTTTACTTCATGGATTTGACACGTTCCCTTGCAATATGAGCCATAGGAATGATCCTACTGTTTACCCTCCTTCCATTGAATTTTGTCCCATTTTTAATTTTCACTGAAAATAATACCCATATAGAAAAATGCACATAGCATAGGGGACCAGCTGAATGAATTTTTCCAAACCAAATATACCTCTTTAACTAGGACACAACCAGTACACCAGGAACTTCCTCATTTTCCCTTTCAGTTACTACCCACCCCCGAGGTAACCAATATCTCAGTTTTGACACCATAGATTGGTTTCTCCTGGTTCTGCACTTTATAAAAATGAAATCATACAATCTGTTCCCTTTTGTGCCTGGCTTCTTTCACACAATGTTACGTCTGCAAGATTCCTCCTTCCTGCTGCCTGTCATTACAGACAGTGCCTTCTCTCTGTTGGCTGGTGTTCCGTTGTGTGACAATACCACAATTTATTTATCCATTCTACAGCGGATGGACGTTTGGGTGGTTTCCCCGGTGGAATAAAGAGCCAGCTGCACGAGCATCTTCCATTGGTTACAGTGTGCCAGTGCTCGTGACTGCTCCTAATTTGCGTGAACACTTCACGGAGTTGTTGGGAGCAGCACCAGCTCTCTACGGGATCATCGGCTCTGCCCGTCTCCCAGCAGATGCACATCTCAGACAAGAAAGGCCGCCGCTCCCCACCTATGAATGCTGACTTTTGTTTTCGTGAAAAAAAAAAGCGTTTTAAATAAAACATCAACAACTGAGAACAGAAGTAAATATTGTGTGCCTTAGCTTAGAGATGTGAGCAGCTGGCCACGGGGAATTTGGATCAGAGATAAGAAGGTAACTTATCTTACTGAAACAGGATATAGCCTGACAATTCCTGAACAAGGAATAGGGTGTGACCAGGGAAGTAGAAAACTCTAGAAGCTGAGAGGTAGGATGTTGCCAAGAAAATTTAACTGAACTATCTCATCTCCATAGGTTGTGAGTTTAAAACAAGGGCAAAGAGCCAAGATTACTCATCAATAAAATCACTAGCTTAGCTCTTCCTTGAGCACACAGGATTTGCATCTTGGCCTTAGGTCTTCTTGGTGCTGCTTGAGCTTCCCGCCAAGTTCTGCTTCTCATCAAAAAGGGTGATTACGGAACCCTTGCAGGGCCTCCAGGGTCAGTGAGGGAGGTGAAAGTAAGTACTGGACACTGAATAGAGGCTGATCAAATGCGCGTTCCCTCTCAGCCCCCAAGTGCTGTGGCTTAGACAAGAAATATGCATAACTGAGACCTTCTGTGCTCAGATGCGCTAGGAAATGGAGAATCAGAGGAAAGTCAGAAGGGAAATAGCTTGTTCCTTTTGAAAAATCTTACAGAAAAATGAGAAGACTGCATTGATGGCAGCCCAGGACAGAAAAGTGAGAGGGCAGGAGAACAGCATTCTCCTGAGAGGACTCAAAGGCAGGCAAAGACCAGTCCATCCTGTCTGGCTTCACTCTACAAGCATTAACACCAGACTCTGGTTACCAAGAAAAAATGCTCTGGAGTTATCTGCAGCTTGGAATATCCTTACCTCTCCAAACATACCCACCTTCTGAGTCACTCAACCTCTTGGCTAGATTAACAAAGTGAGGCCTGAGGTCTCAGGATTTGGGGTAGCTTCAAGCTGCTCCTTCCCAAAACTTCTCCTCTGCGTGACCCCAAGTTGGTGGGTCCAAGACAGCTTTTAATGCCTCTTGTGATTGGTGAGGACAAGTTTGGGTTTGAAGGTGAAAGACAATAATACCTCTGGGAATAAATGGCAGGCAACACAATGATGCTTTGAGGTCCAGGGGCTAGAGTGTCACTGCTGAGCTCCCACTATGCAGTGGGTCTCTGCAGAACGTGGAGATTCTTTCCCCAGCTTACTGGCAGCTAAGACCCCATAAGAGGCTGCAGGAAACAGCAAAAGAGCAAGTGCCCTGAAGTCATGCAGAAAAGCATCTCTAGCTCTGCTGGTTTTTCCACCTTAATGTGAGCCTGAGGCTCCTTAGGCTGCTGGAATCCCAGCCCTAATCCTTCACACTTATTCATATATGTGATGTTGCCTGGTCCTCAAACCAATGCCACTTACTTTACCCCAACATGAAAGAGAACAGGTAAATACCATCACACCCACTTTACAAATAAGCTCCAGCAAACCCAGAAGCAATAGATAACTACCACTGTAGGAAGAGCCACAGGCCATATGCCCAAATCTCCTGAACATGTTCACCAGACCACACCTTCCAGGACGGCCGTGAGCCCCTGACACAGGCATGGGCCAGACCCTGGATTTAGGCATCAGGAACAGTGGTGACTCAGCCACAGTGCTGGGAAGCTCCAGTTGTTACTTCCTAAGATGCCAAGTGAATAGAGCTGAGAGATGGTTTGGTGGTAGAGTGAACAGGATGTGATGATAAGCTGCCTGGGGAAAGCCAAGGTGCCCCTGGGTTGTGGTTCACGGTCATGCTATCACTGGCCAGCCAACCCTGAAAGTTAGCCTTAGTTATAGAGAATAACAAACTGAATTTCAGAAGTCACAGTTCATTTATTTTGTGAACAAACACTAATTGTGCACCTATACATGCCACGTGCTCTGTTGGATTCAGAATCATGTTGGGGGGGAAGCACTTGGCTGAGTGGTCCTCTTTCTGAAGAGCCAACAATTCCCTGCTCAGTTGGGCCAGGTGAACCAAAATAACCTCAGGCAAACATCAGCTCCTCTGGGTTTAGTCTCTGTGTGACTTGGCTTCGTGTTCTAGAAATTCACCCACCACATGGCATCTTTGTAGGTACTCAGAAGATACATTCTGAATGAAGAAAGGAAGAAATAATTTTTTATAACTTTTTTTTTTTGAGACAGAGTCTGACTATGTCACTGCGCTATGGCATCACAACTCACAGCAACCTCAAACTCTTGGGCTTAAGCAGTTCTCCTGCCTCAGCCTCCCAAGTAGTTGGGACTACAGGCGTCCACCACAATGCCCAACTATTTTTTTATTGTAGTTGATTAACTGGCCCAGGCTAGGTTTGAACCTGCCACCCTCGGTTACATGGCGGGTGCCATAACCACTGTGCTATGGGTGCTGAGCCATTTTTTATAATTTTTTTGTAGGAATGGGGCCTCATCCTTCTGGAAAGTGTGGTCTGGTGAGCATGGTCAGGAGATTTAGACCCATGGCCTCTGTCTCTTCATACACTGGCCTCACTGTGTTGCTGAGTCTTATCTTAAACTCCTGGTCTCAAGCGATCCTCCTACCTCAGCCTCCCAAAGGGCTGGGGTTACAGGCATGAGCCACAATGTCTGGCCAGAGATGATTTTTTAAAAAGTTTAAGTAAAAATAAAATAAAATAAAATAAATAAAAATTAAAAAGTTTAAGTAACCAAACCATGTCACTTCTGTGCTTACAAGCCATCAATGGCTTTCCATTACATTCAGAATAAAACTTGAACACCTCCCTGAAGCCAGCCTCCGAGACCTCCACCTCACCTACTGCTCACTCCCTATCCTTAGCCTCTAATCCTCTCAGGCCCTTGCACCCTTCACACTTATTCTTGCTCATAATTTGCACACTTAAAGCAGGTCTGGAGTCTTCTTCCTCCTCAGAGAAGCCTTCCTCAGCCACCCTCACTGTCACTGCCTACAGATTACTCTGCTGTATGTTCCTTCCTGGGAATTAGTATATGAAGCTACCTGATTTATTTGTCAGCATGTTTTTAAATCCTTCCTCAACCCTATCTTACATTGATCATACAGGTGGAAAAGTCAGAAGGCAGCACCTGAGCCAGGCACAGGGCCTACAGCCACCCTGGTAGGGAGGAGAGGAAGGAGCAGGTTTACTGGAGAGATGCTTCAGAGGTAGAGCTAACAGGGTATGGGGGGAGCTGGATAAAGAAGACACTCTCCAGGCCTGTGCAGATGGCTATGCTGACCTCTGGCCCCAGTCACCCTGGGGGAGGGCGACATGAACTGGGCTCTCCTCTTACAGAGTCTAGGGGCCTCTGAGGCCTCCGAGAGGACGTTCCTGTGTGTAGCTGACACCTGTGTCTGGAGCTCAGCAGGGTCAGAGCTACAGGTGTGATTTTGTGGGTCCTTGTGTGTAGCTGGCCATGGGCCTGGTGGGCATTTGTGAGATGGCCTGGTAGGGACAGAAGAGAAAGACAGGCAGGGACCTTGGTGTAGCCCTTCAGGAGGTGAGTAAGGAGCTAAGCAAAAGGAAGAGAAAGTGGGCTTAAAACAGAAGCAGAGAGGTGGAGGAAGAAAAGTCAGGAGACAACAGGTCCCAGTGGCTGAAGATGAGGAGTAGAGGTGCGGGTGGGTGTGCTCAGCCCAAACTGGACTCCTCCGGAGGGCCCCACCAACCCCGCCAGTCAGAGCCCGTCCTTCTTCAGAGGAGGAGCCAAGGTGCAGAGAGGATGAATGTCTTGCCCAAGCCCCACAGCCAGCGAGCTGAGGTATCAGAGTTCAAACCCAGCCAATCTGGCTCCAGATCCGGTGGTCATCACCACCACCCTGTGCGAACACCCCCACCCCACCCACTTCTGCAGACTCCTCTTTCGATATTGCTGATTCAATGATAGACAATGTGAATTGCCAAACTTTAGTCACCCAAACGCTAGCTTTGAAGGTAAACACAGGTATGAGTCAGTCTCTTCTCAAACATTTAGTTAAGATAATGATGTAATCTCTAATCAATCCCCTGTCCCCTGTGCGGGCGCTCACACACACTCTTTTTTATCTTTCTAAAGAATTGCTTTATCATGGTCTGCGGGGGTTTCCGAGCTCTGGGGGCCTCTTTGAAGCCTCTGAGGTCAGGCAAGAGGATACTGGGCCGGAGTAGAGGATATTGGGCCATTCAGGCCAACCAGAGGCAGAGCACACTGGAGCCATTCAGGGTGAGATCAGCGCTCAGCTGGCCCGCACCGCCACAGACACTTGTGCAGGGCGCCTCTTCACAGGGCAGCGGAGCTTCTTGCCTGGAGTCTAATTTGGGCCAGTTTCATTATGACTTGAGTGAGAAGACGCCCTCAGTCACAGAGTATCTCGGTGCTTTCAGAGTTTGTCCTGATAGGCAACCAATCTTATCTTGCACAAAACTAAACAAGAATTTTCTCTTTGGCTTGACAAAATCTCAGAGCAGCCAACCTGGGAGTCTATTTTAGTCACTTTACATCCAAATACCACTGTAGGGTTTGGGGGAAAGCCATGTGTTTATTATCATGAGGTAGAAACGTGTTGAAAACATCCAATTGTGATTCTGCAGGATCTTCTGATAGCCTATTGGAACTTCCTTCACTTCAGAAATGACACACTTTGGGGCATAACTTCCTATTTTAAAAACCACACAAACTCCCCCACCCATTCCCCTTACAACACTTCAACAGTCTGATTACGTGGGGTTTTATTTTCCCACTGTGATTGACGCTTTACATGAGCTCTGAGAAACTCGCAGAAACGTGGTCACACGAAGGGAGATGTACTTTTGTTGTTTTTCCTTGTTTGAAGGTCAGACATACATCCAGTATTTTCCCCAGCTGGGTTCATTGTAATCGGGATCTGTCTGGAAAATATATTCCTGCCCCGTGAGGTGAACCCAGAGGGAATTACGTTTGTCTTTTCAATGATGTGATTATTATGTGGATTTTGTGGTTTAAAAACAAAGAAACTCCATTCTGCTATTGCCTTCTCCATAGAAATCTGACCTTTGGTTGGGCTGACTAATCTCATCAGCCAATTAATCCCACACTGATTATTCCACCCACTCATTCTCAGCCCCAAGTTGTGAGCCAAGCTTCCATGACTTTCATAGATTCCTCCCCGGGCTCGGCAAGCTTCAGCCCCTTCCTTCCGCTCTGTGAGGTGCGGATCACGGGGGTGATTCTCAATGATAAGGCCGATTTCCCTTCTGGATTGGTCTGAGGGGCTGTGGAAGCAGAGAAATCTGGGCCCAAGTTCTTGGTCTATAGTTGACCATTTAAGCAGAAGCTTTGTGGAGTGACTTCCTCAACTTCTCTCTCTCCTTCCTCCCCAGAGCAAATCGATCCCCAAGTCCTGCCAATGCTGCTTTATTCTATTCTTTCTTTTCAGACAAGAGCCTCACTCTGTTGCTGGGGCTAGAGTGCTGTGGCGTCATCATGACTCACAGCAACCTCTAACACCTGGTTCCAGCATTCCTTCTGTCTCAGCCTCCCCAGTAGCTGGGACTACAGGCCCCTACCACCCTGCCTGGCTAACTTTTTTTTTTTTTTTTTTTGTAGAGACAGGGTCTTTTTTTTGAGACAGAGTCTCACTATGTTGCCCTCAGTAGAGTGCAGTGGCATCACAGCTCACAGCAACCTCAAACTCTTGGGATTAAAAGATTCTCTTGCCTTAGCGTCCCAAGTAGCTGGCACTATAGGCAACCCCATAACACTGGCAATTTTTTTGTTGTTGTTGTCATTGTTGTTTAGCAGGCCCAGGCTAGGTTTGAACCCACCAGCCCCGGTGTATGTGGCCAGTGCCCTACCACTGAGCTGCAGGCGCCAAGCCGTAGAGACGGGGTCTTGTTATTTCCCAGGTTAATGCTACCTCTTAAGTATCACTCAGCTCTACCTGCTTCTCTCTGTCCTATTGCACACCATGGCTCAGCCTCTGTCACCCTAAGCCTCACCCTGATCTCCTAGGTGGTCTCCCTGCCTTCATATAAGGCTCTTTTAAAAACGCAAATTCCACATCAGCACCCTCCTGCCTCAAATCGCACAATAGCCATCTGTCCCTTATGAGTTAAAGCCAAGGTGCCTCTATTATCCAGAAGCTCTTGTAGGTGACCCAGCACTGTCTGCCTTCCCAGGCTTGTCTCCTACTCTCCCAATTGCACTGGTCACCTCCAAAAATCTTGCATGGCTTGAGACGGACACACACACTGTGCCAGATCTCTCTGCCAAGGCCATCCCCTAGGTGTGCCTTCTGAGGGACCTCTCTCTGCCTGTTTCACCCAATTCCTGATTATCCCCAGAGCAGAGCTGACACCTTCTAGAAACCTGCTGTGCATCTGTGCCCTGCACCCTCCCAGGTGCCCCGGGGCTTGTCTTCTGAGCTCCCCAACCACCCTGCACATCTGCCCTTGACAGCTCTTCCCTCTGACTCCACCCCTTCTTCCAGGCCCAAATCCCTGTAGGTGAGGACAAGTTAAATTATATTTCTGTATCTCCAACCCAGCATGAAGTCTGTCACAAAATAGGCACACAGTAAACATTTATGGATTGGTAACTGGGTGGGGGCTCAAGGCAATTCCTAGCAAACTGGACTTTGATCTATATCCCGTGGAAAAACACCATTTAGGCTTCCACAAGTACTTAATTCAAATTTCACTTTTAAAACATGCTAAATTATTTTGCATACTGTAGTATAACACATTAAAATATTATTTTAAATTGCATAATACATGGCAGATCAGTAAGCTATGTATGTTGCAGAGATAAGTCATTTTTGCGAAGATGTCTGAGTAAATTTTCTATCATTTGCTGGTTACCTAAAGAATACCCCAGGCCAGGCATGGTAGCTCATACCTGTAACTTGGGAGGGTGAGGCAGGTGGATTGCCTGAGCTCACAGGTTCTTGACCAGCCTGAGCAAGAGAAAGACCCCATCTCTAAAAATAGCTGGGTGCTGTTGTGGGTGCCTATAGTCCCAGATACTTGGGAGGCTGAGACAAGAGAATTGCTTAAGCCCAAGAGTTTGAGGTTGCTGTGAGCTATGAAGTCACAGCACTCTACCAAGGGTGACAAACTGAGATTCCGTTGCAAAAAAGAAGAATATCCCAAGGTTGCAAGCTGGTTATTTTTTAAAAGCTATTACAGTTTACAGTCCTTTATCTGTATGGATTAGGAATTTCTCATTACAACTGCCAAAGAAAACTGAAAATAAACTTGACCCTGAGCCGGGCTTCAGATTACAATAGTTTTCCATAACCCCGTTTTTTTTGGGAGGGGGTGTTATTTATTAAAATACTCTGAAATTTGCATTGCTTGGCCTTAGGATGCATGAGTATAATGAGTTAGAAGATATAACGGGAATGTATTCTACTAAAATGCACCTTCACCCATAGATATTCTAGAGTTTTATTTAATGTGTTATTAAATGTCTGAAAATTACTGGCCAAGAAGAAGTGAGATGTTAAGGCTGAGGCCTTCCAGAGACTCAGTACCCATGTCCCAAAGAAAACGAGGCAACCAGCTAGGAACTGGGAACAGACAAGCAACACAAGAGCCAGGTGGAGCCTTGCAGAGTTCTTCGAAGGGGTGAGGAAGAGTAGGAAGGGCCTGAGTCCTCTCTGAGCAGGGACTCCTGCTTTCAAAAGTCTGGTGAGTCTCACTGCCTGCTTCAAAGCCAGCTCTTCTCTGCTCTGTGATTGGGGAAGCCCTTGCATAACTTCCAGCCGCTGTGCTAGAAGCTGAGAGGACGGTCCCCACCTCCACCCAGAATCAGCAAGGGCTGGGGGTCAGAGCACCTCAGGTCTCAGGTGCTCTGCAGGAACCTGGCCCCCTCTGTCTGGAACCAGGGGGCAGCACAAGTGCTCTTCTCCTTCCTCCAGACGTCATGCCGAGTGGAGTGCTGTTGGCTCAGCTGTCCACCTGGGCCTCGTGCCTGTCCCCTGGTCCCACTCACTCGTTTAATGAACGTAGACTGGGCACCAAGCACGATGCTGGGCTCCCTCTCTGGCGTCTCTCCAGCCGTGCTTACCCAGGGATTCCTCACCCTAAAAAATTCCTTCCCTGGATTCTGCCTTTACCTCCAGTCACTGCCTTTTGCATGCAAACTTCTAGAAAGCAAGGTTTCACCGCCCCTGACCACTGTGGCACGTCCCTGACTAACGTGATGCACCTAATTTTCCCCTGCTGCACTGATGACATCACCCTCTCAAAGGTCGCCAGAGACTTCCTGATTTTAAAACCCAGCAGCTCTCTATTGGGCTGTGTCCTCACTCCCTCCTGAGGACTTGCGCTGGCAAGCACCCCCCTCCTTGGGGTGCACTTTGCTACGGTGACTTCACCTCTAGCTTCTCTCTCCCCCTCTCTGCCTGCTCCTATGCTGTCTGCGAGGACTGTCCTGCCCACCCCTCTTCTTCTAGAGGAAGATGATGGTATCAGTCTACCAAAGCTGCCGACACAAGCTACCACGTAGTAATTACACAGCAATAATTCACTTCCTCGCAGCTCTGGAGGCTAGAAGTCTGGGATCAAAGTGTGGGCAGGGCTGGTTCTCTCTGAGGTCTCCCTCCTGGGTGTGTAGACAGCCATCCTCTCCCTGTGTGCTCACAGAGTCTTCCCTGTGTGCATGTCTGTGTCTAATCTCCTTTTCTGTTTTTTTGTTTTTGTTTTTGTTGTTGTTTTTTTTTTTTTTTTTGCAGTTTTTGGCCAGGGCTGGGTTTGAACCCACCACTTCCAGTATAGGGGGCTGGCGCCCTACTCCTTGAGCCACAGATGCTGCCTAATCTCCTTTTCTTACAAGTACACCAGTCAGAGTAGAATAAGGTTCACCCTGACACTCTCATTTTAAATTAATTAGCTTTCAAAGGCCATATCTCCCCCAAATAATCACATCCCCAGGTACTAGTCTTAGAGTTTCTATATTATTATTAAATAGATGATTTGATTATTAATTATTTATTTATTTTAGAGACAGAGTCTCAAGCTGTCGCCCTGTGTAGATTGGCGTGGTGTCATATCTCACAGCAACCTCCAACTCGAGATCAAGTGATCCCCTTGCCTCAGTGTTTCTAATTTTTTTTTTTTTCAGCAGAGGCGATGGGGTGGGGTCTCTCACTTTTGCTCAGGCTGTGTTCCAACCTGTGAGCTCAAGCAATCCACCTGCCTCGGCCTCCCAGAATGCTAGGATTATAGGCGTGAGCCACTGTGACTGGCCAATAATTTTATTTTTTAAATTACGAAAGTAAAGCATCTCATTAAAACAAAGTAAATAGTGTTTGTAGGAAAGATTAACAAGATAATATGACTTCCAAATTACTGACTATAGCTCAAAGTCCCCCACAAGTCATTGGCACCTCCCCACGGTGGTGGCGTGTGTATCACACATGGTATGTTCCTCCCAAACATCTTCTCATCTCCTCTTCTGCCCACCTAAATTCCCCACGGCTCCTTTAGTTCCTTCTCTCCTCTGCCCTAAGTCACAGCCAAGCATTTTGTCGTCCTCTCAGGATGGCTACACAATTTGCAAGACTCAGGTCAAAATCTGTGGTCTTCCTCCTTCAAAATCTGTTTAGAATTTCAAGACAGAGCATTAAGCCATGCGAATTTCACTGGCAGAGCATTAAGCCATGCGAAGAGCCCAGCCCAGCCCTCTCTCCTTTGTCCCTCCCACACATGCTCTTGTTTCAGTCCCCAATGCTCTGGTCACCACCTGCCTAGATTTTCATGGCAGCCTCCTGTGACCTGACATCCTTCTCATCTCCCCCACCCCTGTCTGCCACCCAAGGCCATCTGCCCTTGTGAGCCTCTGGTGTTTCCTCATTTCTGACCAAACTGGGCACAGTCTCTTGGGCCCAGTATTTTGAACCCTGATTTCCTGATTTGCCTCCTGCTCATTCCTAACCAAACACAAAGCTTGAGGCAAATGTTTTCCCCACTGTTCACTTTCCCCTGACTGTTCTCTGCACAACTCTCTGGTGCCTTGAGGCAAGCTGTGCCGTTTCTCTGAAATCCTACCCGCCCCTTCTATCATGGAAAGCTCTCCAAAGATCAAGGCTTTCCTGTCCGTAAGCGTTTCCTCACCTCCAGCTGGGGTCAGTGTACTTCCTTCCAGTCAGCCCCACACCTCAGGGTCCATGCTGAGCCCTGCTGTGGGCCAGCGCCCTGCCAGGCCCTTCCCTGCTTTTATAATTCACACCCTTAACCCCCACCGAGAAGCTTCTACTACTACCCCTTGGGGGCCGCACGGGACTGGGTGGCTGTGCAAGGCCACTAATAGTGGCAAGTGGTGGGCCGAGGGCCCAAGTCAGTGCCTGCGTTGCGCCTTGTGGGCTGAGGTCCCTGCACTCTTACTGCGCCACACTCCACTCCTAGAATTAAAGAGATCTTTTTCAACTTGGTCTTCCTTGAGCCGCTTTCCTTATCTCTGCCTTCAGCCCTTGTTATTTGTATGATGTAGCGGTGGTGGGTCTTAAAACACTGGATTAACCCAGGAAGGTGCAGTGACCAAATTGTATCACCTCACATTGCTGAAAAAGCAACCAGCTGAGGATTCCTTGGAGTGATAATAACCACGTTCAAAAGCACTATACCTTGGCCACTATTTAGGGAATTCGTATTTGTCGATCACACTTAACTAGGGCAGCTCTCTGTTGGCTCGCCCTCCCTCCTTCCCGCTGAGAGCAGTCCTCTGGGGGGGTCTCTGATTGGAAGGGGCAGGCTAACTCCCCTAACCATACCCTTTCATTTGGTTTTGTGTTACCATCTGTCTCAGCCCTGCACTCCCCTCCCTGGGTTAGGCTATCACAGGGAAAAGGAGGAGGCCGGATTTCTTAGCCCCAGTGTTCCTTTGCTTTTTCCTCCTGCTGCCAGTGGGGGAGCTGAC
>NW_003852474.1:6006108-6009880 GCF_000181295.1 Otolemur garnettii | reverse complement strand
TACATTACGGAGTGAGAGACAGCAGATTGATTACAGAGCAGTGTGTGTATGAGGATCTCATTCTTATACTTGTATATTTAAATACATGTGTGTGTTATGTTTTATCTATAGCAACTTGAGAAGGCGTGTATTGTAAAAAGGGACACATACTTTTACGAAGATAGTTGCCAAAATGTTTTCAGTGGTTGGATCCAAGTGGGCAATTATGGATGAAATCATCTTACCTTTTAAAAATGTATTTAAAATCTTCTTTTACAGATAAGGTATATTTCTTTTTATTTTTGTTTTCATTTCAGGCTCCTTTAGTCCATGAATATTTACAGAACATCAACTATAGGCAAAACATTGACATAATCATTGAAGATAACATTGGGACAAATATATCAATTTTATGAGGAAACAAAAGCATTGTCTACAAATCAATTATGAGATAAGTGTACTCATTACCACCACTCCTAGTAAAGTTGAAGATCCTAGCTAGTACAATTATGATAATTTAAAAATCCCAATGGTTTGTAAAAAGAATACAAATTTCTTTTTCTTTTCTTTTTTTTTGAGACAGAGTCTCACTTTGTCACCCTCAGTAGAGTGCTATGGCATCACAGCTCACAGCAACCTCAAACCCCTGGGCTCAAGGGATTCTGTTGCCTCAGTCTCCTAAGTAGCTGGGACTATAGGCACTTGCCACAACACCTGGTTATTTTTAGAGTCAGGGTCTTGCTCTTGCTTGGGCTGGTCTCAAACTCCTGAGCTAGAGCGATCCACCTGCCTTGGTCTCCAGGGATTACAGGCCTGAGCCCGGTCCCCCATCCCTGCAGGTGTTGGGGGAAACAGGAGGAGCGAGCACCCCCTGAGGCACTTGGCCCGCAGTCTGCTGGCGTGTGAGCACCTTGGCCCTGCAGGAACTTGGTCAGGAGTGTGCCACTTCCCCTGCACCGGGAATTCCAGTCTGATGTGCAGATGTGATTCAACCTAATAGGGTGTGACCAACCCAGAGGAACACTCAGAGCTCTCCTGAGTCACCCTCTTGTGTTTCTGCCACAGAAACAGAGGAGATGGCTCAGAGGGCTGCTTCCACCCTGCCAGCAGCAGCAGCCCCTTCTCTGCTCCCGTGGCCACCCTCTCTGGGAGTGCTCCTGACTTCTCAACTGTCCCTGGCTGGCCATACTGCTGGCATTCTACAAATGCTGGCCGAGTGACCAAGTCTCCACACGCTCCTGACTCTGCCCTGACTGCACACTGCTTGTCACCTTGGCTTAGATAGAAATCCCTTAATAACTCAGCCCTCTCCCACTCCATGCTGGAAATCCAACCTCAGGGAATAGAAAGGCCTCTCTAAAAAGAACACCACATTCCATCACCTCCACACTCCTCACCTTCACATACAAGGAAGGATGAAAAAAAGCCTGAATAGGGCAGCACCTGTGGCTCAAAAAAGTAGGGTGCCGGACCCATATACCGGAGGTGGCGAGTTCAAACCCAGCCCCAGCCAAAAACTAAAAAAAAAAAGAAAAAAGCCCAAACACAGTGAAACAAGCCAGCTGGGGAAAAGGGAGCAGTGCATCCCATTTGCCCCCCATTGCCCCAGCAGAGCAGAGACTTTGCCAGGTCCATGCTGGGGCTGGTCTTCAGCCTAGACTGTGCTCCTGCCCTCTTCCTCTGGCCCGTCTTTCTACACAAAGCCTTCTCAGCCCATTTCAGCCTACGAAAGCTGCTTATAACACTGCTTGTATGATGATTTCACTGTCCCCTGGCTTATATCTTATCTCTTCCCAGATGTGAAGCTCTTTGAGGACTGAGATCACATTCGTGAATGCAGCAAAGTATACTGGGCTTGGGCCTGAGACCTGGAAAAATGCCTGAGCCAAACCAATGTTGGTTACATGACCATGGTAAGGTGGTAAAACTGCTCAGAGGTCCACAGGAATCTACTTTGTGGGACTAGTGGAAAGATGAAATGTGGCAATATATGTAAGGGTCCTGGAAATTAGTCATGTCCCCAGCCTTTGACATCTTCCCATCCTTCACACTACCTAATGCAGGGCCTTTCATGTTGTAGATATTCAATAAATATTTGTTGACTGACTGACCAATGGTGGTTCACATTCCATTCCTCCCCGAATCTCATCTACTTCAGAGGTGGTCCTCAGGAATGCATTATGGAAGGGTTAGGATGTTATACCCTGAAAGCCACAGAAATGAGAGATAACTATTACTAATTATTGTTTAACAATCCACAGAGAAAAATAACATATTTTTTGGTTTGCCCTCATCTTTTATCTCATTACCATTCATAAGGGGCCTGGTCACTTTAGTTAGTTTAAAACCCATCCATATCTTTTATTGCCAGGGTTACTAATGAAATGGCATTTTGAATAGAGAGAGATTGAATTGGGTTTGAGGAAAAGCCCATACCAACTAGTTTCAATGGACTAGGACTTGTGTGAGCAATTAGTCGTCTATTCCACAAAAGAGATTTAAGAAAACGTGGGGTCCCCAACCTCCGGGCCATGGACCTGTTAGGAGCCGGGCCTATGAGGACTCGTTAGGAGCCGGGCCGCAGAGCAGGAGGTGAGCGGTGGGCACGTGAGCAAACCTGCCCCTGTATTTATAGCTGCTTCCCATCATTGCTGGCATCACGGCCTGAGCTCCACCCCCTATCAGATCAGCAGCAGCACTGGATTCCCATAGGAGCGTGACCCCTACTGTAAACTGTGCATGCGAGGGATCTAGGTTGCACGCTTGTTATGAGAATCTAATGCCTGATGATCTGAGGTGGAGCTGAGGCAGTGATGCTCACACTGAGACCATCTGGTTAAAGAAAACAAGATCTGGGCCCCCACTGAATGTGCATGATGGTCAGTTGTATAATTACTTCATTATACATTGCAATGTAATAAAAATAGAAATAAACTGCACAATAAATGTAATGCTCTTGAATCATCCCTGTCCCCAGTCCATGGAAAAATTATTTTCCATGAAACCAGTCCCGGATGCCAACAAGGTTGGGGACCACTGATCTACCCAATGTTAAAATCAATAGTTATGGAAACTCAACCTATCAACCCTTTTGGAATGCAGCTAAAGGAGTAATTATGGGAAAATTAGAACCTTAAACACATATATATAGGAAACAAAAAATAATATAAATTAATGAGTAGGAGTTCAACTCATGAAGCTAGTAAAACAACAGCAAATTTAGTATTTGTCTGAGGCAGTGTTATATTTCAGTGGGATTATACACACAGTTTCATACAGTGTACAGCTAATTTACAAGGTGCTCTTCCGAGTCTTGTAGCTGCTTTGCCTACTCAGAGTTTGGCACATATTAGGCGTTTAATAAATGCTTGATAAATAAATAGATGAGTGAATGGTAAAGAAATTTCACATTTTCTAGGGTGAACACATTAAAATGTAAAAACATAAAATAGGTAAAATGAATTGTAACATTATATTTTGTTTAATTCGCTATGTCAAAAAATAGTATCATTTTGACAATCAATATAAAAAAATTGAGGTATTTTGCATTCTTTTTTTTCATATCATTAAGCCTTTAAAAGTCAGTGTGTATTTTACACTTAAATCATATCTCAGGTTAGATGCTGAATTTCATCGGAAACACTGAGGCACAGTTTTTAGATTTCATAAAACGGATCACTGAAAAGTATTTCCACATAACAAACCTATTTGAATTAAATTTTTTTTTTTTTTTTTTTTTGAGACAGAGCCTCAAGCTGTCCCCCTGGGTAGAGTGCCGTGGCATTACAGCTCA
>NW_003852474.1:5988582-6005887 GCF_000181295.1 Otolemur garnettii | reverse complement strand
GAGCCATAACAAACCTATTTGAAACTTACTTAGAAGTTTTCCAATAACTGAATTGAATGTCAGTTTGTCAGTTTGAGTATAAACATTAGAACAAAATAAAATAAAAAATTAAATGCTTCAGTCATATGGCCACATTTTAAGTGCCCAGCGGCCACCTGCAGGCATAGGCTTCTGTGCAGAGCAGTATGGTCCTAGATCACATAAATATTCATGTAGCAGGTCACTGTCACTTCCGAAGTGTTCCCCGCCTTGCCCCAGCTGTCTGCTGGCCCAGGCTAGGATATGGAACTTTCCACTCTGACCTCCATATAAAGTTGCTCTGTAATAAGGTTGCCTCGGCACCCCTTACTGTTTATGTTAACTTCTATTTGACAATATCACTAAGTGTGCTATTTTCTTTCATTTTCAAGGATCAGTAAACTATACCTCAAAAAGATTAATAACTTTGTGCAACTGAAGCAGCAGCGTGTTTTATAAACTAACACCCAGCTCTGGACTTCAGAGGACACCCACAAGAAGGAGATGAGAGTTTCCAGGATCAGTCCTCTTCCCAACTTCCAAATGGCGTGCTCCTGAGAATGGAGTGGAAGGAGAGCTATGGCAACCTTGCTCCTGACCTTGAGCTTGCCATTTCCACCCACCCAGAGCTTCATAACAGGCCAACATGCCCATACATAAGACCACTTATCTCCTCCTCCCCCAAATGGCGTCGTCAGAAAGGAGGAGGATTTATTTCAGCTCGAGAAGTTGAATATACCATTCTCTGTGCTTTGGCATAAATTGAAGATTTTCAGTCCCCTTGAGAGTTCTCTTCCCCAGATGGGCTTGCCCTCTCATGGCTGGTCCATCCAGCCTGTAGAAAGAAACTCAGAAAAACAGTTCAAGGACCCTATTTTGGCCATTGACAGTGACTCACAGTGAAATCCAGGGCGAGTCTTTATGGCTGAGTTTCTAAAACAGGAATAATAAGGCCTTCACTACTAATTAACTCCACAGCTATTGTGAAGATCAAAAGAGAATGTACATTCTATGTAAAAATACCTGGAAAAGCAGAGAGCACTTTTATACCTAAAATATCGCTGTAAAATCACGTTGGCTCCAAGTCTTCCAACATATGCCAAGAAATACTTAAAAGATACGTAAGAGAGGTAAGCATTATAGGCCTTCTCGGTTCCTGTTGGGGGTAGAAATTGGAAAACTTTTTGGAGGAAAATTTGGCATTATCATTCCAATTGTTAAACAGTCACATCCTTGGATCTGTAAATCTCATATCTAAAAGTAACCTGAGAAATGCTCACGTATCAAAGGAGATGTGTGTACAGGATTTTACCGCGGCGGGGTTATAGCAGCAATAATTGAATTCTGCTTGACAGTTCTCAGAGTGCTGCTGCTAGGGACTAAGGGACACCTGGGGGTGTTTATGTGCAGATGAGACTGCAACATTTCACTAGTTTTAAAAGGCAGATTGTAGATTGAATGGATACAATAATACAAAAATATTATTCACATTACATTAAAACCATGGAAGGACATCAGTAAATAACCTCTGGGGAGATGGCCCTTTGTGGACCTTCTACTTTCTACTTTATATTTCTATGTTGTTTCAATGTTTACCCTGGGCACGTGTCACTTTACTGAGAAATAAAGATATTTCCGTCTTAAAAAAACAGTGAAAGAGAAAACATTTTGTCAAAAAAGTGCTAGGCAGTAGGGGTTTGAAGATTTTAAATAGGCTTCGTTTCCCTGAGGGACTCACAACACAGCCAGGCATTTTAAAAGAAAAAAGAGCTCTTCTCGGCCCTTTGAATAATTATCTGTTTTCCAAATCACTTCGTAAATTTTATTTTTAAATGATTATATGGGAACGTCCACTATTATTAAAGCTTTCTGCAGCTTTGAAGTCTCAAAATATACTTCACTTAGTTTTTTCCTTTGTTCATTCAAGAAATATTTACGAGACATCCCAAAGCCAAGGCACTGTACCGTGTGCTGCAGTGGAACAAAGGGAATTCTTGTTCTGACCGTGGGGAGTTTGCAGTCTGATGGGACATGAAGAGGTTTGTATAAATAATAATAAAGCACAGGAGACGTGATAAGTGTCACAAGAGATGGACCAGATAAAGGATCCTAGGGCTTCAGGGAGCATGCTCTGACCTAGCAACAGGTCAGAGGATCGTGAGGGCTTTGCGGAAGGGATGCATGACCTGGATTGGGAAGGAGTGGTGGGATTTGGGAAAGGAAATACCACTTGCCAAATTTAGAAATTACTGAGAGATGTGTTCTAGCTCAAGCAGGCGCTAAAGCTTACCACTCTTAATTCCAGTGACCTAACCAACTTCTGCCACACAGTTGATACTTTGTGGTGCTTAACCAAAGAGTGAGCCATGGACTTGGTCTTGGTGGCATGACCCAGAGCTGGGCTTTGAAGCTCTTGGCTGCGATTTTGCAGTGTGGGTTCATGGTTGCTATCCCTTACTCCAGAAAAGCAGCCCTTGGATAGATTTTTCTGGTCACTGGAAACCTCTCAGCAGACCTGATTTCCGACCTGCGTCAAAAGTCATGTGAGTGTGCAAACTACACCCCATCTTCTGCACGTCAGCAGGCAGCTCCTGTTCACAGGGCCCTGAGACGCAGCCAGTGTGACCCTGGTGCATGGAGCTGCAGCCACTGCCTGGCTCAGTGGTGAAATGCTCTTTGGTGAAACAGCAATTCTAACCATTTCCTCCCAAATCCTCATTTCAACATTCTAGAATGTCCCTCAATAAAGACATTCATTTTCTTTTTTCCTCCTTGTTCTTATGACAATTTAAAGAACACTGGGTGAAGGTCACCCCTTCCTCTGGTAATGGTGCCAAGTCCTGGTAAACAAGAGGAGCCAGTCATGAGACTGGAGGCTCTGGACCGGGTGAAACATCATTGGCACAAACCAACCATCAGGATTGTAAACAGCAGAGGTTCACAGACACAGTCAGCCAGGAGGGTTCTCTTCCATTCTGTTCTAGAGACATTTTTGAATCAGCTAATGTACCAAACACAGAGGCTACAAAATCAAATGACCTGCTCATTCACCTCTGAGAGTTTGTAGTCAGATGCAGGAGACATCACTGAAAACCATACCAATAGACACCATGATTTGGGATTCTTCTGGGTTAAGGGCTATGCTAGTGTGATTTCAGTCAGACTGTATAAGCGGAAAGATGGGTTTTGTGAGCCTCTTTCCATCTATGAGAAGCAAAGGCCCGGGGAAGGCAGCCTCAGGTGCGTGGAGCAGGTGCACACCGCACAGGAGGGCCCCGGGAGAGCTAGAAGTGCGAGCAAGACTGAGGTGAGTGGCAAGGGAGCCTAAAGAGGCTGGGAGTGCTGGTAGACAGCAAAGGCCATAGGAGGCAGGTAGACAGGTAGGCGAGCAGCCCTGAGGCTGAGAGCTCTGTAGGAACTGCAGCTTCACGAAGATGGTGAACTCAGAGCTCCACTCCAGGAGCAGAGATGGCTCAAGCTCTGTCACCTTTCACCCAGCCCCTCTCCTTCCCTTGGTAGTGAGTTGTACCTTAAGCTCCTTGAAGCTTAAAGGGACAAACACAAGAAAGATGTTGACAGAACACTATTAAGTCTGCTTTCCCTGGAAGAGCTGTGCTCCTCTGGGAGGGACCGAGCAGACTCACTTGACATCAGGTGCGTCTGCCGCAGAACAAACAATCTGGCGGGAGCCAGTGGGCCCAAGGGCTGGCTGAGTTTGCACTGGTCCAGGAGGATTATTTACCTTTCCTTCCATTTCCTGAAAGCTCTGCTGGTAGTGGCCAAACTTGATCGGTGATGCTGCGCAAAACAAATTTCCTGTAGATGGCTGCTTCCTCGTCTGTATAAGGTACAGGGTGGGACCTGCTCCTTTTCAAAGCCCCTCCCTGCTCTATACCTCCATGAGCCTACCTCCTCAGCATTTTGAGAAGCAAGATGAATTTCCACACACCTCCACTTCTATTTGATGGTCTTTTTTTTTTTATTATTGCAATGGTCAATCTTTCAGGTTTAAAAAAAAAAAAACTTATCCTAAGCCTTAAGCACATTTTGAAGATTTTTAAAGTAGTTGGTGTCAGAGTATCCAGATTGTAATCCTACTGCCCAAACTCCAGTGTCTACCTCTGTCAATTGTAGGAAAGCATCTCATTGTGCAGAGCTATTGGAGGATCTCATAAGATGTAAAAGAAATTTTTTTACAAGGGTAAGAAACCAGCCAAGTGTACATTAGGAATAGAATTTCCAGTATTCATTCTTTGTTTTGGTGACAGAATCTCACTTTGTCATCCTGGGTAGAAAGCTGTGGTGTCACAGTTCACAACAACTGCAAACTCTTGGGCTCAAGCAATTCTCTTGCCTCAGCCTCCCAAGTAGCTGGGACTAGAGGTCCCCGCCACAAATCCTGGCTATTTTTAGAGACAGGGGTCTTGTTCTTGCTGAGGCTGGTCTCAAACTCATGAGCTCAGGCAACCCACTGGCCTCGGCCTCCCAGAGTGCTAGGATTACAAGTGTGAGCTACTGCACCTGGCCTTCCAATATTAATTCTTGATGGGCCAAGATCTGGCAGGCAGACAGAGAACAAAAGGAAAGGAATTACAGGTGGGCACAGAGCAATTATTGATCAAGGCCCATCAGTAAATTGAGGAAAAGAACCTGTTGACAAAATAAGACTCAGAAAAGGGTGATTTGCTTCACTTGAGGAAAAGGAAGAGCGCTCCTGTGAGTGCTACCAGGAATCCCTTGAGCAGGTTCTTCTGCAGGTAAATGTATCCTTCCGTACTGGAAACCAAGCACCTAGGTCAGGGAGTATTGGAGTTCATGTCACTTCTCAGATTACTCGCTTTGGGATTGTTTGGCGGAACCAACCATGGCATTTAAGGATGAAGAAACAGGTCAGGGAAGGTGAGATGGCTTACCTTAGGTCACAGGAATAGAAGCCTACTCCAAGGCTGTGGGGAGGGAATTCCATCAGAAAATGAGGGAGGAAATAGCATCCCCGAGCAGGAACCTGGGGCTGTGCAGAGGGTAGATGGCTCCTAATTCTAAAAGGGCTGTTCTGGATCCTGCCAGCAAAGGATGTTTGGGTTAGGAGGCAAGCTCCTCTAGTGTGAGAAGCAGGCTGGACCCAGCCGCCTGTGTCAAGCTAGGTTCACTGATAAGAATGTAAGTGTTTACGGGCAGACTGTGAAGATATTGCAGATGGGGGTCCAGGCCACAACAATAAAGTTCATACCACGATAAAGCACGTTACACATTTTGTAGTTTCCCAATGCATATAAAAGTTTTGTTGACACTATACAGTAGTAATTTAGTAGAGAACAACATTATATCCAAAAAGGCCATACCTATTTAAAAATACTGTATTGCTATAAAAATCAACAATCATCTGAGCCTCCGGTGAGTCTTAAATGTTTTTGCTGGTGGAGGGTCTTGCCTCAGTCTGGATAGCTGCTGACTGAGTGGGGTGGTGGTTGCTGAAAGCTGGGATGGCTGTGGCAATTTCTTAAAACAAGACAACAATGAAGCTTGCTGTATTGCTTCACTCTTCCTGTCACAAAAGATTTCTCTGTAGCATGTGATAGCATTTTACCCACAGCAGAACTTATTTCAAAATTAGGAGTCAATTCTCTTAAACCCTGCCACTGCTTTATCCGCTAAGGTTAGGTACTATCATGACTCATGTGCTGTCATTTCAATAATGTTCACAGCATAACAAACAATTCAAGTTTTATCAGGAGATCACAGCAATTTAGTTACATCTTCAATCTAGACTTCTAATTTTAGTTCTCTTGCTATTTCTACCTCATCTGCAGTGATATATTCCACTGAAGTCTTAAATGCCTCTAAGTCATCCAGGAGGATTGGAATAAATTTCCTCCAAACTCCTGTTAATGCTGATATTTTGACCTCCTCCTATGAATCATGAATATTCTTAATGATATCTACAAGGGTGACTTCTTTCCAGAAGGGAAAGACTTGAAAGAAAGTCAGAATCACTCCTTGATCCCTGAGCGGCAGAATGGATGTCAGCAGGCATGAAGACAACATTAACCTCTTTGCACAGCTCCATTGGAGCCCTTGGATCACCAGATAGATTGTCAAGGAGCAGTAATGTTTTAAAATGAATCATTTTTCTTGAGCAGTAGGCCTCAACAGTAGGCTTAAAATATTCAGTTAAGTCATATTGTGAACAGATGCCATCATCCAGGCTTTGTTGTCCATTTACAGAGCACAAGCAGAGTTGATTTAGCAAAATTCTTAAGGGTTTTAGAACTTTTAAAATGGTAAGTAAGCATTGGTTTTAACTTAATGTCACCAGCTGCTTTAGTTCCTAACAAGAGTCAGCCTGTCCTTGGAAGCTTTAAAGCCAGGCCTTGACTTCTCTTTTTTTAGCTAGTTATAAAGTCCTAGATGGCATCTTCTTCCAATAGAAAGCTTTTGCCTCAATATTGAAAACCTGTTGTTAAGCGTAGCCCTCTTCATTGATGATTTTAGCTAGATTTTCTGGATAACTTGCTGCAGCTTCTATCTTAGCACTTGCTGCTTCACCTTGTATTTTTATGTAATGGAAAGGCTTTCTCAAACCTCACGAACCAACCTCTGCTAGTTTCAAACTTTTTTTCTGCAGCTTCCTCAGCTTTCATAGAATTGGAGAGAGTTAATGTCTTGCTCTGGATTAGGCTATGGCTTAAGGGAATGTTGTGGCTGGTTTGATCTTCTCTCCAGACCACTAAAACTTTCTCCTTCTTATCAATAAGGCTATTTCTCTTTCTTTCTTCCTTTTTTTTTTTTTTTGAGACAAAGTCTCACTTTGTCGCCCTTTGTAGAGTGCTTGAGTTCCAGTGATTCTCTTCTGTTAGCCTCCTGAGTAGCTGGGACTATAGGCACCAGCCACAATGCTCGGCTATTTTTTAGAGACAAGGTCTTACTCTTGCTCAGGCTGGTCTCAAACCTCTGAACTCAGACAGTCCACTTGCCTTGGCCTTATAGGCATGGGGTACAGAGTGCTGGGATTACAGGCATGAGCCATCAAGCCTGGCCTGTTTCTCTTTCTTATCATTTAGGTGTTTACTGGAGTAGCACTTTTTAATTTCCTTCCAGAACTTTTCCTTTGCATTCACAACTTGGCTAATAATTTGGCACAACAGGCCTAGCTTTTGGCCTATCTTGGCTTTTGATGTGCCTTCCTCACTAAGTTAAATCACTTCTAGCTTTTGATTTAAAGTGGGAGATGTGGCTTGGTGCCGATAGCTCAGCAACTAGGGTGTCAGCCATACACACAGGAGCTGGCAGGTTAGAATCCAGCTTGGGCCTGCCAAACAACAATGACAACTATAAGCAAAAAATAGCCAGGCATTGTGATGGGCACCTGTAGTCCCAGCTACTTGGGAGGCTAAGGCAAGAGAATTGCTTAAGCCCAAGAGTTTGAGGTTGCTGTGAGCTGTGATGCCACGGGACAAGACTCTGTCTCAAAAATAAATAAATAAATAAGGAGATGCGCAAGTCTTCCCCTTACTTGAACACTTACAGGCCATCAAAGGATTATTAATTGGCCTAATTTCAATATTCTTGTGTCTCAAGGAAAAGGGAGGTCGAAGGAGTGGAAAGAAAGATAGAGAAGTGGCCAGCTACTGGAGCAGCTGGAGCACACACAACATTGAACCATTAAGTTTGCTGTCTCATGTGGGCTTAGTTTGTGGCACCCAAAAACAATTACAATAGCAACATTAAATAGCACAGATCACTAGGACAGACAAAATACTACAAAGAATCACAAAAATGTGACATAGAGATACAAAGTTAGAATGTGCGATTAAAAAAATGGAGCCTACAGACTTGGTTGCCACAGGGTTGCCACAAATCTTCAATATGTAAAAAACAAAATGTCTGTGCAGCATATTAAAGTTCAGCACGATGAAATGGGTTGTACCTGGATGTTACCTACCTCTATACAGCACCAGTAGATTTCTCATGTAAGGGCAACGTAACTTAGTACCGTAAGTGACTTCCCTGGACATAGGATGTACAAACCACCAACTGATAATTGGTTTGATGTTGTCATCTCATCAGAGTGGTGGAAAATATGACTATTGTCATATTATGATAATTATTGTATACTCAGAGCCTTCCGTGTGTTCCCCTCTGTGCTGTTATCTCCATGACCTCCAATCTGCACAATGACCTAGTAATATAGGTATTTACAGGCAGGTCTCCTGCGGCTCAGAAAAGATAGATAATGTGCCTGAGGTCACACAGCTGGTGAATGACTTGAACCAGATTTAAACCCGGTTATGCCCGGTTCCAAAGCCCAGCCAGTGTTTCTCCCATTTTTTTCATACTGCTCTGGGCCACAGTGACAGCAGAGAAGCAACTGCAATAGCCGGAACCCTGGACAGTCCCTGTGTCAAAATCGTCAAACCGATAGAAAGTTTACGCGTAAAATCATTTCTGCAATATACCTAGCTACTGCTCTATTTAGTTTCAGACACCATTTACTAAGTTAAGAACAGACAGCAATTGTGCCAAGGCAGCAAGTAGTTCTATTACTGTAGGATCCCAAAGTAGTTGCAAACCCATGCTCATAGGAAAATATTTACTCTCAGGTAACATTAGCTGAGCTAATTTGACACGCGCCTTGAGCACCAACATGTACTAAACTCTGTCTATGCTACCTGGGAATGAGTGGTCTCTTCACTGAGTCCCATAGGTAACATGTAACGAGACGATGTCATCATATCTGACTCAGGCTTATTAAGTGTCTAGGGACTCTTTTTAAAAATAATCTTTATCAGCTGACTAATAATTTCAGCCAGCTGGACCATTTAGAGAAACAACTTTAAAAAACTCTATCTTTATAACATTACTTAGAGGTCTAGAAGTAAAGAAATAATAGAATTCAAGGGACACGTGTGAAGACAGGAACCAGTATCTCCAGCAACATGAAGGGGAATGTAAGGCCCAAGACTGAGCAGTGATGAGTGTGTCTGTGATGCTGTTATGGGGATGGCAAGAAGTACAGGCCACAGTGGTGACAACCTGCATCTCTGCTGCCTCCCAGGGCACTGTCCTTATCCCTTCGCGAATACCAGGAGCCTGGGAACAGTGGGGCACTCTCTGGGAGATAAGAGCGCAGTGAGGAAGGCCTGGAGGTTAGTACTGAGTCTTAAAGGTCACTGATATTTCAGGAACATTCTCCCTTTTAAAATATACATTAATAGAAATAATAACTAGCATTTATCATACCTACTAACAGCCAGGCCCTGTGGCATCATATTTAGATGCTATGTCTATACTCTACAATTATCCTGTGAAGTAGGTCTTAATATTTGATTTTTAGACATGAGAAATACATAAACTCAGCGAGGTTAACTGGCCCAAGTTTGCAGATCCAGGATTTACACTCTCGCTTTCCTCATTCTAGGACCCAAGATTTTCCCACTATCTCATATATCCTTCCCCTTTTCAGACCAACTAACATTTACTGAACCTTTGCTCTAAAGAGTTGGAAACAATTACGGAGGAATTCAAGGAAACAAAAAACATTCTTTTGGATGTCAGGGAGCAAAAAATTTAGAAGAGAAAACAGATTCATATAAGAAGATCACTAATACTATTACGAAACAGAAAAAAGAAAATAGATACGTGAACAGAGGGGTCCGTGGGCATACCCTTAATCAGAGAAGGAGTTGTGTGGGTTGTCCCTGAGTTGGTGCTGGAGGATGAGTAGAAATTCAGCAGGAACAGAGGTGGGGTCACATATGTCCTAGCAGGAAAGACTTTGCACAGTGAACTTCCTCAGCTAGAGAAAGCAAGGACTAAAATCTTGGTACTTCAGAAACTTAGGGGAGAAACAGGGAGAGCATTCTGAGGACACTTTGGAAGTTTTACTCATTTAATTTTCTTCTGTTTAGTTAAAAAGGGTATAGTGCAATGCGCAGATTCTAAGTACAAATCCAACAATTTTGATAAATGTATATGCATGTGTAATCACCACCCTGATCACAATACAGAACATTTGTATTAACCAGAGGGCCCCCTTAAACCATCTGTCAATCAATCCCCCCTCAATAGTCAGCACTACAGGTAACCATTGTTCTGATTCCTATGTCCATGGCTTAGAATTTTGTATGCAAAGTATTATATGGTGTACATTATTTTGTGCAGCATAATGCTTGTGAGTTTAGTTCCTGCTCTTGTGTGTGATCACAGTACATTTCTTTTTATTTCAGAGTAGATTCCATTGTATGGACATCTATTGATGGACATTTAGGTTGCTTTCAGTTTTTGTTTGTTTGTTTGAGACAGTCTCACTACATCACCCTTGATAGAGTACCGTAATGTTACAGCTTACAGCAAGTTCAAACTCTCAGTCCTAACCTATTCTCTTGCCTCAGCCTCCCAAGTAGCTGGGACTACAGGCACCTGCCACAACACCCAGCTATTTTTTGGTTGCAATTGTCATTGTCGTTTAGCAGGCCTGGCGGGGCTCAAACCCACAGCCTTGGTGTATGTGGCCAGCGCCCTACCCCACTGAGCTACGGGTGCCGCCAGGTTGCTTTTAGTTTTGAACTATAATGAGTGAAGCTGCTACCTATGAATGTTGTTTTTTACCCCTAATGTCACTTTAAAATCCATTTTCTATTCTTTTCCTTTTCTCTCTCCCCTTTTTATTTTCTTAGAATCCAAAAGATATCCTACCAGAGATACCAAAAAACTTGGAGTTCAGGTCCCTCCTCTGATAATCACATACACAAAAAACTTTATGTCCAAACCTGCCACACAAAACCAGAAAATATCAATAATTTATATGGAATTCATTATATTTATAAAGAGTTTTGATGAACTTGGATGAAATTATTTGCAAGAAGTTTTGAAAAGGATGTTTTACCCACGGAAGCTGTTTGCTGCTTTCACATTTTTAACCACCCTGCTTCTTCCTGAACCGCGTTATGGTAACAGTTTCTCACAAGGATGTCTCACTCACCCATCTATGAACTCTTGGTGTTAAGGATGAAAGAGATAAAAGAAGATGAAAGTTACATTTCTCTTTCTCCTTCCTTCATCTGCAACGAATTAAGAGTCCATAAGGTTAAGAAACTAGTAACAAGAAGAAATTTGGCCTAGAACCAATCCTCTTCCAGGCACCACTTCAGTCTTCCCTCTCCAGCCCCCTAGCTCAACCCGAGCCAGGGCTCTGCAGATGGTAAAGGCTCAAGACTAACTGACTCTGTGATGTGGCCACCACCCACCCTCAGTCACTCACATCCAAGGTGACTTTTCCTGTCATCCAACATCCATGTTTGAAGACTTTTCTCATTACCAGCTCCACTTAGAAAGGCCTCGAGAGGGATAGCTAGTTAAACATGGTAGATTGAGTCACATATTTACCTCCATTCCTTCCAAACCTTCACTCAGATAACAGAAATGAGACTTAAAAGAACGAAGAAAAGGACACAGAAGAAGATAGGAAATGACAGCAACGACATTTTGGAGCTGGCAAGTCACACGAGTTTGTGCTAATGGACTTAGCACCCTTGAGAAAGCCCAAAATCTAAACTGGCAGAGGAAGAGATTCAGAAGTAGGCTGATCTGTGCAGCAGAAAGTCAGAAAGACTCAAGAATTAGAACACTTTAAAAGTGGGGGTCCATGACCTTTAAAAGTGGGGATCCATGGCCGGGCACAGTGTTTACACCCTGGAGAGAGGCTGGGCCAGAGAGATTCTGGCCTCAAGGACAGTAGGAATAGTGGAAAATGCTGCTACCGTACTGAAAACAGGGCACCTTGAGAGGGTGACAGCTCTCTTCCCTTCCCCAGTCTGACTCCAAGAACACGGACAGGCAAGCACAGGAGGAGATGGGGAGCTTCCTCTCTGCCAAAAAGGAGAGAGAGAAAGAGTGCCTGAGAGAAAACACCTATTATTTACATGTAGGGAATTTCCCAGTGAAACAGGCTAGGAAGATCACCCAACACTGAAGTCCACCAATCAATAAGCCTCATCCACCCTTACAGAATTTCCACTCTTGATTATGAATGGACAGCCAAGGATCACCAGACATTTTCGAAATTCTTCTGATGTGAATCACAAGGATTGAAGTCAAAGGAACGTGGCAGGAGGGAGAAAATTAGGTAAAGAGCAGAAGCAAAAAAAAAAAAAAAAAAAAAAATAGTTAACATCCTTGGAGAGATAAATAAAGATATTGCATCCAAGAGACTAGAATAGAAGGTGATAAACAAAAATTGTTGACAAGGGAGCTATTAGGAATTAAAAACATGAGAGCAGATGTGTGGAAGCCAATAAAAAGGTTAGAAAATAACATTGGGAAATATGTCAGACATAGAACGATGAACAAAAAAAATAAGTCGGAAAAAGATTTTTAAAATATTAGCCAGTAAGTTCAGAGGATCGAATATCTGAAAGAGATTTCAAGAAGGAATGAACAGAGAAAAGCAAGAAGAGGAAATAAAGCAAACCATTATAAAAGATAATTTTCTGGAATGGAAAGATGTACATTTGTGGATGGGAAGGCCTCACCACGTGCCCAGAGCAAAGGGAACAACGACGCACAGGTCACATGAATTTCACAACACCGAGGACAAACGGAACATCTCAAAGCCTTCCAGTGATATAAAAAAAGAAACAAAGAAAAAGACACAGTCAGGGCCGGGAGAAGAGAGAGTGGGAATCAGAGTGGATCAGACTCCTTGGATGTGACAACTAGAAGACAATGCTTATGCATCTTTGGAATTCTAGGGGAAATGGTTTCAAAACTAAAATTCTATACCCAACCAAACATCAGTCAAGGGTTAAAGGGAAAGAAAATGTCAAAAACTTTGCCTTACCTTTCTGTATCCTGTGTATTTTTTTTTTTTTAAGGAATTATGTGCCCCACCAAAATGAAGACTGATCCTAGCAGAGGCCAGCCTGAGGTCCTGGAGGAACAGCACTCCAGGTTAGGGAGAGGGAGGCGGTGCCCATGCTGGTGGCTACGGCTGTCTGCAAAGACAGTGAACTTCTGCCGGCCTAGAGAGGGACCAGGTCGTGCTGGAACAGGAGGGCAGAGGATGACGGGAGGGGTGGTCCCAAGGTCAAAAAATAAAATTAATCAATTACCTACTCCATTTCTTTTCTTTCTTTCCTTCCTTTCCTCTCTTTTTTCCTGGCCTGCAGAGTTTCTGCTGATACCTACTGTGTTTGACCATATCCAGAGGCAATTTATATTTTGAGAGATTTATAAGAATAGAGATAAGGCTGGGTGTGGTGACTCATGCCTGTAATGCTAGCACTTTGTGAGGCTGAGACAGGGAGATTGCTTGAGGTCAGGAGTTTGAGACCAGCCTGAGCAAAAGCAACCTCCCATCTGTACAAGAAATGTGAAAATTTACAAATCATGGTGGCATGCACCTGTAGTCCCAGTTACTTGAGAGGCTGAGGTAGGAGGGTTGCTTGAGCCCAGAAGTTTGAGGTTGCAGTGAACTATGGTGATGCCACTATACTCTTTTTTTGAGAAAAAGAGAAAAGAAATGGAGATAAATTGGCAATTGGGATATAAAAATATAGATATAAAAATTAAAATCATTATTAATCTCTAAGGAAGTCAAAGAAATGGTTAAATGAAAAAGCAAATGTAAGTAATTATATTACTAACCCTAACATGGCTAAGCTTTGAAAAATGTTTTCACAGTCATAGTAACATAAATACTGAATGCTGTCGCCCCAAAGTTGAATATATTTATATTGAAAGGGAAATTGTGACCTATGAGAGCTCATTCTTTTGTTTTGCAGAAGGAAGGTAAGGGGTAATATTAAAGCAGGAAGGAAAAAAACAGAAATAGCCGCATAAGCAAGTTATTTAAAATTATAGAGGCAAAAATCAAAATAAACAGCTAAACTAATTGGAACTGGGTACTTTTTGCAATGGGCATAGTAGATTGGTTGGCAGAGGGCTCCTGCTTTATTACAGCTGGTAAAATAGTTTCCGTTTTTAACATTTTTTTTATTTTTTCACTTTTTAAGGTATGGCATAACTCTAAAAATTAAAATTTTCTAAGGAAAAGGAACAGGATAGGTTTCTGGACATCTTTAGGGACACATGGGGCAATGCAGGATCTGATGCATATTTAAATCCCACCTTCTGCCAGACCTAGCTGCCCACGGGTCCCAGGGTGGCGTCTGAGATGACCTCAGGGACTCTGTGCTACCTATTTCCAGGTTGTTCTAGAGGTCACTAAAGACTGATTTCACCCTGGTGGTTTATCTCCAGTAAGCAGAATACCCATGATAGATATAGTGCTGTCTTTTTTAGGATGGAAAAGAAATACATAGGTTGCCAGGCTAATTAACTAAATGTTATATTTAGCTGGGAAGATAACATAGCCCCAATGTTTGGATTTATCAAAACAAATTCCAGATGGTACACAAGCCATAGAGAGAGGGGCCATCTGGTAAGGAAAGCAGGCTCATTTTTTTAAAAGGTGAAAGGTAGTAAATGTCAAAACTTCCTGGGGGAAATATATTTATCTGCTGTACTCCGGGAGGAGGGATCCTGAGCCTCACATCTTATCCTTGCTAATTTACGTACCTATAACACGGTGTTCTTTCAAATACCTGAATGGTTAATTATGTTTTTAAAAAACATTGGGTGAGTATTGTAAAGTTGCATCGTATACCTGCTAAATATATATTGTATAATGACAGCTGTAGGCATTTATAAAACTGCTTAACAGACTCTACAATTACACAAATTCTTTGCGTGTATAAACCAATAAAAACCGAAATGATTTTTTCCAAAATGATTTAAGATGTTGCTGCCATTTTTGAATTAGCTCAGCAGTGGTATTTTTAGCGCATTTTCTGTTTGACAGGATGTTTCTTGCACATATTTTCTTCTCTCCCCGTTCCCACTGTTCCCTCTGAAACTAATCGTTCCCTGCCTGTATTTATTCACCAGTTTCCCACCCGACTTGCACACAACTGCCAGCTTAATCTTCTTTAAACATTAGTGTGTTTATGTAACTTTGCAGTTCAAAAACTGTCAATACCTCTCCCATGTCCAGAAGACAATGCTTAGGCTTCTGCTCATGGGAACCCCCACCTCCTCACCCCTACCAGCTCAGTCCAAGCTCTCCTCCTCCCGGGCTACAGCCAGGCTGACATCCCCAAAAGCTGGAGCTCTGCATTCCACCTTAGTGCTTCTGGCTGGGGGCCGATTCTCCCTCTGCCGGCCTCATAGCCTTCCCAAGGAGCTTGGACTCCCTCCTTTCCCCAGAGCTGAATCCAAGATGCCACATCCAGCATGAAGGTGAGAATCGTTCTAGCTCAACCAACTTCTTGCTTCAGCCCAACTCCTGGCCATTTCCCAGGAGTGGGGTCGTTAGGCCAGATTTTTTGTTATAGGAAAGCCTGGTTGCCTTTGGTGGTAGGCTGAATAATGCTCCCTCCCCCAAGAAGTCTATGAAAGTGCTGCGTACCTCCTTACTATCACACAGTGAACTTCATGGTACTCCCCTTGGGAAGCTATGCACCGATGCCAGCACCTAGGCCACCCTTCGAAGCCATTTTGGAAATCTTTTTCTGGAATGGCCATCACAGCTATTGTCATATAAACCTGACAATTAACTATGCAAACTCATCCTAGAAAAAAATGCTACATACCTTGCTGCAGAATATCACTACTGTCATCAGATAGCCAAGGGGAGTACTTTGAAGGTGATGGTAGTGACATTCAGCGATGGAGTATGTAGCACTTTTTTTAGGATGAGTTTTCTTTTCTTTTTTTTTTTTTGTTGTGAGACAGACTCTCACTCTTTTGCCCTGGGGAGAGGGGATGGTGTTATAGTTCACAGCAACCTCCAACTCCTGGGCTCAAGCGAGTCTCCTGCCTCAGCCTCCCAAGTAGCTGGGATTACAGGTGCCCGCCACAACACCTGGCTATTTTTTGGTTGCAGCCATCATTGTTGTTTGGTGGGTGCGGGCTGGATTTCAACCTGCCACCTTAGGTGTATGTGGCTGGTGCCTTAGCCACTTGAGCTACAGGCGCTGAGCCTTTTAGGATGAGTTTTCTAACCTAACTATCCTGTCTGACCTCATGTATCCCAAACCCCAGAACCTGTGAATTTGTTACCTAGGTGGGGAAAAACAAAAAAGACTCTGTGATTAAATGAGGCATAGCATTTTTTTTTTTTGAGACAGAGTTTCACTTTGTCACCCTCAGTAGAGTGCGGTGGCATCATAGCTCACGACAACCTCAAACTCCTGGGTTTGAGCAATCCTCTTGCCTTAGCTTTTCTATTTCTAGTAGAGACAGGATCTTGCTCTTGCTCAGGCTGGTCTTGAACTCCTGAGCTCAAGCAATCTACCCACCTGGACCTCCCAGAGTGCTAGGATTACAGGCGTGAGCCACCACACCCGGCCCTATAAGTAAAACATCTTAGGAAGGGAAGACTGTACTGAATTATCCAGGAGGGTCTTGTGTATCCGTAAGTGTCCTTTCAACAGGCAGGCAGGAAGAGCAGAGTCTGTGAGGACAGAAGCAGAAGTCAGAAAGAGAGAGAAATTTTGACAATACTAAACTGCTGGCTTTGAAGACGGGAAAAAGGGGCCGAGAACCAAAGAACCCAGCCTCTAGAAGCTGCAAGGAATAGGGTCCTCAGGCCAGATTTTCTGGATCCAGAGCCTCCCCAGGAATCAGCCCACAACACCTAACTTTATTTAGCCTACCTAGTGGGAGGAAATTAGATTTCTGACCCCCAAACTGTTAGGTAATAAATTTGTGTTGTTTTAAGCTACTAAATTTGTAGTAATTTGTCCCAGCATCAGTAGGAAACTACCACACTCTCTCTGTAGGTTTTTCTGGTTCCAGGCCTAATAATTCTGGCCTCTGCCTTCTCTGGGCCTGAGGACGAGGTATAATCAGGCTTCTAGGTTGAGATTGACATAGGTCAAAATTTATACCCACCAACACATTCACCACTAGTCATATGTGACCATTTATATTCAAATTTAATTTAATTTAAACAAAACATTCATTTCCTCTGTTGACCTAGTAGCCACATGTTAAGTGTTGAATAGACACATGTGGCTGGTGGCCACCAAACTGAATCATGAAGACAGAATAATTCTATCATCATGGAAGTTCTGCTGGACACTGCTGGTTATGATGATTTGCTGCATACCACTAGCTTTCGAAGCTGCTGAACTCATTTGAATTAAGTCAAATGGAAGCTCGAGTGGAAGCCAACTAAGTCAGAAGTATGTCCCATGCTCTCTCTAAATGAAGAGTCCATGGTAAT
>NW_003852474.1:5985601-5987562 GCF_000181295.1 Otolemur garnettii | reverse complement strand
CACCAGAGCTGGCAGGTTTGAAAACAGCCTGGGCCTGCCAAACAACAATGACAACTACAACCAAAAAATAGCTGGGTGTTGTGGTGGGCACCTGTAGTCTCAGCTACTTGGGAGGTTGAGGCAAGAGAATTGCTTAAGCCCAAGAGTTTGAGGTCGCTGTGAGCTGTGACGCTATGGCACTTGACCCAGGGCGACAGCTTGAGACTCTGTCTCAAAAACAAAAGCCTTTTTGATGATGTAATAAATTCCCACATATAAATGGATGTTTGTCTATGTATCTCCCTCTGTCTGATTATTACCCTACTTTACTTTTGATAGCCTTGCTGTTTATTTTGCTTTCTAGCAGACCAATTGCCCTCTCATTATCCTTATGTTTCAAGTATTCTCTCTGTTCTTGTTTGTTCCTTCTGATGCATTTTAGAATCAATTTGCTAAATTTCCCCTAAGTATCCAATTGAAATTTATTGGAATTTACAGTCTTATTAGATAATTGACATCATAAAAACATCTAGGGGGTTATTTTTGTACTTTCATAAAGTTTTATACTTGTCTTCATTTTGTGGTAAGTCAATACCAAGGCATTTGCCATTGCTAATGTGAAAGGGTTGTCCTCTCTGCCCCCGTGGATTTCCAAATTGCTTAACACCAGTTTATAGAAAAACTACCAATTGTGTATGGTTGTCTTACTGAACCCTCTATTTTAATGTTTTGGTTTTTTTTCTGTCAATCTCTGGGATTTTCTAGATAGACTATCAGACCGTCTACATAGGCTATGACAGTTTTTGCTTTTTTATTCCTGGTATCTTCACCTCTCATTTCTTTTCTTGGCTTAACTCATTGGAATATCCAGCACGATGTTGAATAATAGTGGGACTAGGAAGTAACCTGGATGTCAGTTTTTAGCAGAGGCACTTCTATTATTTCACCATGAAGTGCGATGTAACTGAAGGACGTTTTTCTCTTTTTCTAATGTGTTCAGAAATGGATGGTGAGATTGAAAGAAAATATTGCTTTACATTTGAGATGATTATACTGTTCTTCTTTAAATTATATATGTTAAGTTACAATAAGACATCTCTTAATATTGAAATAGCCTTATATTCCTGGAATAAACTCTGCTTGACCACATTAGAATTAATCTTTAAATACACAGATAAATTCCATTTGCCAGTATTTTATCTCAACTCCCATTTAGGACTTTTGCATCTATATTTTTAAGTGATGTTCCTTTTATAGTTTTCTTTTTTAGGCTATTTGTTTTGAATTTTGTCTAGTCAGTAAGACTATGTTAGCCTTATAGAATCATCTGGGAAATGTTCCCTCTCTAGATCTAGACTCTGGATCAGTGGTTCTCAACCTGTGGGTCGTGACCCACGGGAACTGTATTAAAGGGCCGCGACATTAGGAAGGTTGAGAACCACTGCTCTGGAGCCTTTCTATGTTCTAGAGGTCTGGAGAACTTTCTTGCATCTGGCTGAGACAAATAGCTTTTTAGGGATAGATTTCTTAACTAACTTTAATTTCTTTTATCCTAATCAGTCTATTCTGTTTTTCTAGTTCTTTGAAAGTCTCTTGGGGCTCCAATGTTCATTACAGCATTATTCACAATGGCCAAAAGGTGGAAACACCCAAGTGTCCCTCAACAGATGAATGGATAGACAAAATGTGCTATATGCATACAATGAAATATTCATTCATCAAAAAGAAAAGAAATTCTGACATAATGGGGATGAACCTTGAGAACATTCTACCTGAAATAAGCCGATCACAATAAGACAGTGTATGATTATGAAATATCTAGAATAGGCCAAATTGTAGAGACAGAAAATAGATTTGGGGTTGTCAATGCTGGGAAAAGAATGGGAGTTATTACTTAATGGTTACAGAGTTTTTGCTTGGGGTGACAGAAAAGATCCGGAAACAGTGATAAGGGTTGTGCAATAGCGTGAATATAATTAATG
>NW_003852474.1:5979104-5984899 GCF_000181295.1 Otolemur garnettii | reverse complement strand
TTTGTCACCCTCAGTAGAATGCCGAGGCATCACAGCTCACAGCAACCTCAAACTCTTAGACACTAGTGATCTTCATGCCTCAGGCTCCTGAGTAGGTAGGATTACTGGCACCCGCCAAAAAGCCCAGCTGCTTTTTTTTAGAGACTGAGTCTCCCTCTAAGCTAGTCTTGAACTTCTGAGCTAAAGTGATCTACCCGCCTCAGACTCCCAGAGTGCTAGGACTGCAGGAGTGCCATGCCTGGCCCAACTTCCTATTTTTGTTAAGTAGTACCACCACTCTCCCTCATTTCAAAAGGAATGATTCTGAGTAAAATTTCTTTTTTTCTAGAAATTAATTTTTTTTTTTTGAGATAGAGCCTCAAGATGTCTCCCTGGGTAGAGCGCTGTGGCATCACAGGTCACAGCAACCTCAAACTCTTGGGCTTAAGCGATTCTCTTGCCTCAGCCTCCCAAGTAGCTGGGATGACAGGTGCCCACCACAATTTTTTCACTGCAGCCATTTTTTCACTGCAGTTTTCACTGTTGCTCAGCAGGCCTTGGCTGGGTTTGAACCTGCCACCCTAGGTATATGTGGCCAGAGCCCTGCCAACTGAGCTATGGGCGCTGTCAAAACTAATTTTTTCTTTTTTTCTTTTTTTAGAGACAGAGTCTCACTCTGTGCCCTCAGTAGAGTGCTGTAGCATCATAGCTCACAGCAACCTCCAGCTTTTGGGCTTAGGTGATTCTCTTGCCTCAGCCTCTAAAGTACCTAGGATTATAGGTGCCCGCCACAACGCCCAGTTATTTTTTTTGTTGCAGTTTGGCTGGGGCCAGTTTTAAACCGGCCACCCTGGGTATATGGGGCCGGTGCCCTACTCCCTGAGCCACAGGTGCCACCCTGAAATTAATTTTTTTAATTTATAAGCTGATTGGATTTTTTTGGCAACTCTTTTGCTGTTGTTCATTTTTAATTTTATTGCCTTATAGCCAGAGAATCTATGGCCATGTACGTATGATTTGTACTTTTTGAAGTATGCTGTGATTTTCTATGTGGCCTAATTCATAGAGGTGTTCTATGAGTATTCTGAGGCCAACTGAAAAGAATGTATGTGAATAAATATGTATATATGTACATGTAAATATATGTGTACATATGTATATATATAAAATGTATGCATGTATAAAAATATAGTGTATATAAAATCCAGTAGTTAATTAATATTATTCAAATCTTCCACATGGGGAATTAATTTTTTATCTGTTTAATCTGTGGATTTTCAAGAGTGGTATGTTAAAATATCTTGCAAAGATTTTTGATGGTTTATTTTCTCTCCCTTTTTTTTTTTAAAGAGACAGGGTCTCCCTCTGTCACCCAGTCTGGAGTGCAGTGGTATCATCAGAACTCATTCACTCAGTCTCCCAAGTAGCTAGAACTATAGACATGTACCACATGCTTAATTTTTGAAATCATTTGTAGAGCAGGGTTCTTGCTATGCTGCCCAGACTGGTCTCAGACTCCTGGATTTAAGTGATCCTCCCACCTTGACTCCCAAAGGGCTGGGATTACAAACATGAGTCACCACATCTGGCCTGATTGTTAATTTTTTCTTGTGTACTTGCATATATATTAAAGCTATGTTATTATGAGGGAAAATATATTTCTTGGCATATAGTATATCTTATCATTATGAAATATCTTTTCTCATTATATCAAATGTCTCATACTTTTGGCTTAAACCCTATTTTGTCTGATATTAATATTGTCATATTTATTGTCTTTAAAGTAATTTGTACTTTGTATAAATTGTAATTTGTATGAACACATGGTTTTTAAAATAAAATCATTTTACTAGACTTGTAACAAAGCAAACTTCTTGCCACAGCCCTCTTCTCCTTGATTCTCTCTCCCTGGAGCAATCACTTAACTACGCTGTTTCTTCTGATAATTGCTTCCAAATTTCTGGATAATAATCTTCCCACTACTATGTTTTGATTTTTCAGTTTTAGGTTTATCTATTTCCTATTGCAGAGCATTATTATGTAGTTCCTTTACATGACTCCACCGCATCCCCATTTCCATTCTTCACATCCTCCCAAAATAGTTATAATTTTTGGTTAGATGAATAGTCAATATTCATTATTATGTCCCTGAAAATATGTTTCATAGCCAAGTTATTGAGTATACTACGATTTTATATCCTCTTTCACGTAACTTTCTGTTTTCCCGGGAGTCAATAAATTTCCCCATTTGGTTGGTTCCTTAAGTACATGTCACAGATTCCTCCCCCACTTTTCACACAAGTGTGAACCTCCGTCCACAGCACAGGGTCTGCTCTCTGCCTGCCTAGGCCCCTTGTTGAGCTCGGGCCTTTTCCAAGATTGGTCTCCTCCTCTGATTCTCTTTACCCTCAGTCTGGACATCCGGTCCATCATTCTCATGGGTTGGGCTCTGAATTTAACACCATGTCCTTCATTGTCTCGGTTTAGTCCCTTGTTCTGGTGGGTCATATCCAAACTTCTCATGACAGGCTACATGGGGGTGGACTGTCTGCAAATGTCTTTACGCTACCATTTGATAGTTTGAGGGTATTTGTAGATTTCTCTCTTGGAAATCCTTTTCCCTCCGGATTTTGAGGCACTGCTGGCTCCAGTCCTGCCCTTGACGCGTGTGATGCCAATGTGATTCCCCCTCCTTTGTCTGTGGACTGTTTTGTTTCCTGGAGGTTTTCAGGGTCTTTCTTTTGTCCTGAGTGCTCTGAAGTTTCCCAGTGAGTTACCTTGGTGTGGATTGCTTTTCATCTACTGTGCTGGGCTGGGAACCCATGTCCGTTGCATCTCAGACATCTCTTGAATCCTTGACTTGTTTTTTCTCCCTCCTTTTCTCCCTGTTCCCTTTGGAATTCCTCTGCCTCGGTAGCCTGCCAAACCAGCTCACTGACCCTCTGTCACAGCTAGTTGGTTTTCATCCTTTCTTACTCAGGCTCCTTATTTCTTCCACTCCTTGGGGGATTTTTTGAAACTTATCTTCATTGTATCTTTTTGTTTGTTTTATAAAATTTTTCTCAACTTTTTTATTTCATTGTAAAATTTCATCAAACTTTTCATATGTACTGTCCTATTTTTAGTTTCCAAGGCAGGCGATCTTCTTACTTTTTTTCATGGATACGATTATTGCCCTTTTACCTCTTTGAAAATATCGTTTTGTTTTGCTTTCGAAGTTTCTAGTACTTTGGCATTCTTGCTGCTCCCCCCAAATTTCATTTTCTCTTCTGTTAGTTCTTTGTTTTGATTTCTGCTATTCCATAGAAGGTGTCCTCAACTACCTGGCAATACTTAGACGATAATTCATAGTTAGAAAGGAGTCGGTTAAAGCGTTTGGGTTGGGGGGGCTTAATGGAAGCTCTCTTTGAAGGAGTGTGGATTTACTGTAAGATCTGTCTGGGCAGTATCACTGGGGGACCCTAACTGTCAGAATTTACAGGTCTTTTCTCTTAGGCTAGTCAGATGCCTGGCAGGAAATGGTTTTCAAGACCTAGGATTAGTAGTGCAGCCTACCAGCATTTTTGGAGCACTATGGAGGAAGGATCTCATATTTCATGGTACGTAGCATTTCCCTTAACTCTACTGTGTGCAGTATGGTTACTCATGCCTCACCTAAGCCCCAAGTCCAATGTCACTCCAGTTCATTCTCTCTAGACTTCTGTGGAGGTATAGTTAGAGATCTACCTGCATCACATATTGACTTTCAATCTATAATCCTATTTTCAGCCTCATGCCCACCCCATCCTCCACGTTCAGAATGACTCCTATTCTTGAACTTTTCTTGGTAGTTTGTGGCACAAAGATACTTACTTCCGGGTTTCCCCCATTGCCAAACAGTCATTAGACTTTTCTGGTCATTTAATCATTTGCGAATTAGACATCTAATTGCTTTCCTTTCTCTCAGATGTTCTTGCAGCTCTTTGTCCTTATGAGTTCGTGATTATTAAAAAATAAAATCCCCTTACTGTATTATTAGTGAGTTTCTTGGTGGGAGAGGGAGCCTCTTCAATTCATCATTTTTAACTCCATGCTCTCTGTGTATTTTCATTAATACTTGCCTGTTCTATATTTACTTGTTCCTGTATCTTCAAATTAAACCTGTCACTTTGCTTTAAGTGTCTTTTACAGTAATAACAATAGCCAACTGAAAGCACTATTTGCCAGGCACTATAACACTGTAATACATGTATGGTATTATAAATGTCTTGGAATACAAATACTACACATTTATTAATCTCATTTATTAATCACAACACTATTAAGTAGGAAGTCGATGCTATATACATGCTCCATTTACATACACCTGGCAGGCGATGGCTCCAGGATGGAAACCCAGAGCCTGTACTACTTTACTAATCACTCTACTAGTAATGGCATCTAGGTTTTTTCTTTACTCCTTTAGAGGCTTTATTCTTTAATAGGGGAATTTCAGACCATCACAGTTATTGGGATAAATGATATGTGTGAATATATTCTTACCATGGTGGTAAATAGTACTAAAAACCATTCACTCTTTTTTCCACCTAGGCCGGGGCTACCTTTCAGTGCCTCTCTATGATGGGCTTTGACATGTGCCGCGTTTTAGCTAATGCAACGTGGGTGGCTTCTCTCTCTTTTCCCTCTGCCTTGTAAACAGGAATGTTTGGGGTCAAAGCCCATCATGAGGGTGCTCCTCAGCCTGACTCCCATACCCACACCTGAGGCAGGGCCATAGCTACCCAAGATCATCGGGTAATGTGAGCTGGAAATACGTGTTTATAGTCACAAGCTGCTCATTGAGGTTTCTGAATTTGTGATACTATACAAGAATATAGTATCCTATCATTTCGTGCCTTCAACTTACCATTCTGTTTTGTTATAGTTCTTTTCTTTTCTTATCCTTGTTAAATTGATGACATTTCCTTTATTCCATTTCCTTTCTCTGCTCCTTTGATTTGGAAGATACCCAATTTCTAATTTTCTAGCAATTACCCTCAAATTGTTAACAATAATTACTATTACCCAGCAGATGTAAAATTGTATTTTCTTTAAACAGTTGGCGTTAATCAGGATCTGTATTTTGAAAAAGACACAGAAAGTCACATTCTTCCTCAACGTAGCACCCCCACATTGAGAATAGTTGGAATTTCAACTTCAGATTATTCAGAAATCATTTTCTGTTATTCAGCAACAAATTTTTAAGCTTTCGTTTTTTCTAGCATTTCTGTTCACCCTTTTCTCTCATATACGTTATCTTCTAATATCTGTAATAATTTGTTTTCTTTCATTGAAGTGTATTTTGCAATATCTTTGGAAGTGGCCCTAAGGATTGTAAACTTTTTAAGTCTTTAAATGTCTAAAAATGTCTTTATTTTTCATGTTAAAAAATTTATTTTTTTTGCAACTGAGCTTATTTAATGATGTGACCCAATAAAAGCATTCTATATTACAGAACTTCTAACCGACTCTGCTACTTAAAATATCTTTTCATAAAATCACACCAACATGCCTCAAATATAGGCCATCTGGTTCACCAAAAGTTACAAGGAAACAGAACAATTGGAGTAGGGAAGAAAAGTACTATAGAAGCACTAAGACAATACCCCAGAAAAAAGAAAATAAAAGAGGCTTTTCTTCTACTTTCTGTTGAAATGACCTTTCTTTCTTTTTTTTTGTTTTTAAGAGACAGAGTTTCACTCTATCGCTCTCGGTAGAGTGATGTGGTGTCACAGCTCACAGCAACCTCCAACTCTTGGGCTTAAGTGATTCTCTTGCCTCAGCCTCCCAAGTAGCTG
>NW_003852474.1:5974607-5978257 GCF_000181295.1 Otolemur garnettii | reverse complement strand
TTTTTTTTTTGTTGTTGTTATTGTTGTAATTGTCATTGTTGTCCTAGCAGGCCTGGGCCAGGTTCAAACTTGCCAACTCTGGTGTATGTGGCTGGTGTCCTAACCACTGAAGCACAGATGCTGAGCCTATAAATACATTCTATTTATAATTACATAGTGTCTGGACTAATATGCTAACTTAGTGGGTTAGAGACTAGTATTTATAAACCTAACATTAAAAGTTCAAACTGAACAGTAAAACCTATGAGTTTCATAAAAATGTCTTTGAGTTCCCACTTAAACGTTAGTTTGGCTGGGTATGAAATTTAAATTTGAAGTAATTTTCACTCAGAATTTTGAAGTTAACTTTCCCTTTTGTTCTCCCATGTGTCTATTGTTTCTTTATATTGTTTTCTTTCTTTTTTTAAATTTGTTGTTCCATCTACAAGGATCAGTCTTTGTGTGTATTGTTTCTAATGCTGATCTGATTATTATTCCTTTCTAAATAACCATTTTTTTTTGTTTTCTGGAAGTTTTAAGAATTTATTCTTAGGCTGGGCATGGTGGCTCATACCTATAATCCTAACTCTGAAAGGCCAATATGGGTAGATTGCCTGAGCTCAGGAGTTTGAGACCAGCCTGAGAAAGAGGGAGACCCCATCTCTAAAAAAACAGCTGAGTGTTGTCACAGGCATCTGTAGTCCCAGCTACTCCGGAGGCTGAGGCAAGACAATTGCTTGAGCCCAAAAGTTTGTGGTGGCTGTGAGCTATGACACCACAGGACTCTACTCAGGGTGACAAAATGAGAATGTCTCAAAAAAATTATTTTTCTCTTTATGCTTGAGGCTTTAAAAATTTAAGATGACATTTCTTTTTTTTTAGGCAAACCACATAATAGATTCTAAATTTGAAAATTCATATTTTCCATGAGTTCTGGATACTTTTCTTCAATTATTTATTTGAATAATTCTCCTCTTTTTTCTCTTCTGTCTTTAGAACTCCACTAAGAAAAATGTCCAATTCTCTGTCTTCTCATGTCCTGCACTATCTCATAATTGTCATTAATGTTTGGTTTATAAATACTAGTCTTTAACCCATAGAGTTAATATATTGCTAGCACTATGTAGGTAAAATTTCTTGGGTTGATCTTATTCTTTCAGATGAATTCATCCTTCTATTCAGCCCAATCATCAATATTTGTTTTTAAGTTATTTCTTTATCAATTATTAATAGATTTTGGAGTCAGGATTCAAATCCAGATTCTCCCATACTATTAAACATTACTTGGGTAATATATGGTATCAAGACTTTTTTCTTTAGCCCAGTTAGAGGTTTTGTCTTTCTTTTCTTTCTTTTTTTTTTAAGACAGTTTCTCGCTCTGTCAACCACGCTAGAGTATAATGGCATGATCATAACTCACTGCAGCCTTGAACTCCTGGGCTTAACCAATCCTCCTGCCACAGCCTCCCAAGTAGCTAGGACTATAGACATGTTCCACCATGCCTAGCTGATTTAATTTTTATAGAGACAGAGTCTCATCATGTTGCCTAGGCTTGTCTTGAACTCCTGGTCTCAAGTGATTCTCCTCCCACACCTAGCTTCCCAAAGTGCTGTTATTATAGACATGAGCCACCATGCCTGGTCAGAGTCTTTGTTTTTTAATAGAGAAATTTTAGCCCATCTACAATTATTAGGATAATTTATTGGTATAAAAATCTTTTAATTTCTCTGAGGATATAGCTCATACTTAAAATTTTTTTTTCTTTCCTCTTAAGGCTATTTACTCTTTTTTTTTTCTTTTCAGTTTGATGATTTTGATGCCTTTCTTTCCTCAGTGTTGCTTTTCCACAATGACTAGGTGAACCTTGGCTATCCATGTTCATATTTGAGGTTCCCTTTTCACCTGTCATTGAATGTTTTCATAAGAACAGTCTGCCTCCTTCTGATTATAGGGAAGAATTAGGATTTGGGATTAGATTGGTGTGGGCAGCTTATTTTTTGTAGTTTGTTAATTTCCTGAAGCGATACTATTACCCGTGCCTATTTTCCCACGTAGGAGAAACATCCTTGTACTTTGGAAGCAAACACTGAATCAGCTCTTTCCATCCCTTTCTATCCTTCATGTCCCCTTGAGGGTCTGGAGGTCTGTACCTTCCTTTACGACTTAGTAACTATTTGTCTTTCATAAGAAGTTTTAAGGGTTTTAACCTCGGGTACATGCTACTGTCACCACTGGATATGAACTCTAAAAGAAGGGTAAGGGAAAGGACTGCTCCAAATACTGTATACCTGTTTAGTTTATTGTCCTGAAAATCCAGGCCTATTCTTCATAATCATATGTGCTGTGTGGAGAAATTTTGAATTGCTTTTCTAGCCCTGAGTTTCAAATAGGATTTTTCTTGTTCTTATTTTGCCACCAACACAGTCCTATCCACTGTTCGTCTTCTAGGAATTCCTCAGATTTCTGAACTGTGGAAGTTGCTTTATTGCAATGTTTTTCAACCTTTTTTATTTCATGACACACTTGAACCTATAAACTTCCGCAGCATACTTGAATGATGTTGATACAAAAAAAAAAAAAAAGACTATACTTACTGTGCTTTGAACTTCTTTTGAAAATAATTAATGATCTGTAAGAATTTTCACAGCCCTCCTGAGATCCTCTCATGGCGCACCAGTGTGCCGCTGCACACAGGTTAAAAATCACTGCTTTATTGAGTTTTGTGTCCTGTTGTTTTTCTATTTGTTTTAATTATTTCTTTAATGGAGAGAGGGACAAAGCATGTGTTCAGTTCTTCAGTTAGCCATCCTGATTCAGCACTTTCCATTTTTTTTTTTTTTGAGACAGAGTCTCACTCTGTTGCCCTGTGTAGAGTGCTGTGGTGTCATCATAGATCACAGCAACCTCAAACTCCTGGGCTCAAGCCATTCTCTTGCCTCAGTTTCCCGAGTAGCTGGTACTACAAGCACTCTCCAAAATGCCTGGCTAATTTTTCTATTTTAGTAGAGATGGGGTCTCACTCTTGCTCAGGCTGGTCTGCAACTCCTGAGCTCAGGTGATCCTCTTGCCTTGGCTTCCCAGAGGGCTAGGATTACTCAAGTGAGCCACTGTGCCTGGCCCCTTCTCTTCATCATTTTTAAAACACATTGTAAGTGGGGAATGGGAGAGGGGGTATATTTATGGGTAAATTGCTCCCCAAAGACTCACAGGCTTAACTGAAGGAACTTTTATTATCAGTTTCACGGTCCACACCCAGGGGAGACCAGCCTGTTTGGCAAACCCATCCTTTGACTTCTCGGTGCACTCTCCATGTTCTCGGTGCATTTCCCCTTCTCACTCGCCCTTCTGCCCTGACCCACCTTTCCCTTCACTCAAATGTGCAGAGTGGTCATGAACCTGTATAGAAAATCATCTAAGAAACTAATTTACATTAAAATGTTAGGAATTTCACATAGTTTCCCTACCAGTAATATGTACACTTTGAAGGATGATGAATGGAGGCAAACAACTCTCACCCTAAGGGGTGACTCACTCATCACGGTATTTCAGCAGTTTCAGACGGGGAGGTCTTTGATGCACAACTTCAGACAGCTGCCGTTTTGCCTGTTCATCAGGACAGCTCTGCCTTTGACAAATGGGATCCTTCAGCGGCCCTGATCAGGTCTGCAAC
>NW_003852474.1:5972733-5973740 GCF_000181295.1 Otolemur garnettii | reverse complement strand
TTCCTTTTCAGGGATAGTTTGCTGACAAAACAAAGTGCTTAGAAAAGGAACCACCGGGGACAGCTTATTTCTTCTGGCCTTGGGGATAGTGGTAGAAACATTCAATATTCTTGCCCTGGCTGGTCACTTTGTAAACTAGCCAGTTGTGCTGTGGCCCATGATGATCTCTGAGGGTCAACTGTCAGGGTCATTGGAAAATGTGGGAAATTTTAGGAGAGATGCACGTAAAATATGTACAGGGTTAGAACTTGAACAGTCTCAAGAAATATCTACTTGTTTGAATGTGAAAAAAATTGCATTTGGGAATATCCTCCATTTGCAGGTATTTCTGAGCTTACTCTCTCTCTCTCACAGCTCCCTACTTGGGTAATCCAGCTTCAGTTCAATCTCTTTCTTCCCTTCCACGCTCAGCTCTTGCCACCATTAGCCAGCCAATCTTACTACTGGGGTCCCCTCTGCTGGTGGGTGGCCTCCTCCCGTGACAACCAACAAGACAGCTGAAGGCCAGGTTCATTTGTTGGTGTCTACCTGACCCATGGAGGGAGTCCTATCTCCTTGCCATGGGATCTCACAACTGCCAGACCTGTCAGATGATCTGTGAACTTGGAATTTCAGGAAAATTCCATTATGCCCCTGCCTCTTCCCCTTAGAAGCCACATCATGTTTTCCTTGAAAATAAGCCACCTCACTGCTGGCTTGCTGGGTTAGTCTGACTCCTTCTCTTCTTTTGCTTGCCAACCTCCAGTATCTATTCATAAATCAGATTTTCCAGTATTTCTCCTGTTAGCCCTACGCATAGCATGGGCTTAAATTTCCAAGCACACATGCTGTGTCTTAGGCCCCGTTCTGCCACATACTATGCTTGGGGCAGTTATCCACTGTTATCAATCTGTTTCCCCATCTGTAAAGTGGGCATTAACACATCCTACCTGAAAGTATTATTTGACAATTAAATACTTGCATGCTAAGTGCTTGGCAAAACACGGTACCAAAGACGGTGTTTGAGG
>NW_003852474.1:5955842-5971707 GCF_000181295.1 Otolemur garnettii | reverse complement strand
GTACTCACCCAATTGGGCCACTGGAGGCCTGGGGTTCCAGTCTGGGAAGATCAGAGATCTGGTAGGAGTGGGCTAGAGTGGTCTCCCCAAGGCTTCAATCAGGGGAGAGGGCTCTGGTGTGGGGCTGATGAGGCAAGCCCTGGCGGTGCAGGTCGAGGGCCAGGCACCTGCTTGGCTGTCTGTAGATCCAGAGGTCGCAGAAGCCCGCCCCCTCACCTGTTACGTGCACAGTCATCTCAGCCCATCCCTAATCTGGCAGGGAGGGAATGGCTCCTGGGAGAGAAGGAAGGGCCAGCCTTCACAGAGTGGGCAGCTGTGGGAGGATGATGCAATCTGCACTTTTACCAGGGAACATTAGTCCTCTCCAGATGTGTCTTGCTCTCCCACTTGAGAGCTGGCTACTTTCTTGACGATCATTTTCCTGAAAGTTTGGGCCAAACATAGGTGTGCATTATTCAGGGGAGCACATTTTACATGACAAAATAAGGTATACGGTACTTGATTTTGAATCAAAAGGTCGGAATTGAAAATAAGCCCTATCCTAACATTTGGACAATTCATTTTTGCCTCTTTGAAGCTTATTTTCCTCTGCAAAGAGAGAGGGTTAGGACAGAAGCTGCTCCCTAGTGTGCTGAGCATGGACCTACCCTCCCCTAATTCAGGGTTCTTTTGACTTTACCATATGGATTCCTATCAAACGCTTGGTGGTATGTGTTTGAATTGAGGTATAACACAGTAATATGTGCTAATCTTTTTTGTTTGCTTATTTTTAGAGAGTCTTGCTTTGTTGCCCAAGCTAGAGTACAGTGCCATCATCATAGCTCACTACAACATCAAAATTCTGGGCTCAAAGGGATCCTCCTGCCTCAGCCTCCTTAGTAGGGACTACAGGCACGTCTCACCATGGTTAGATAATTTTTCTATTTTTTGTGGAGGTTGGGGGGGGGGGTTCTTGCTTTTGCTCAGGATGGCCTTGAACTCCTGACCTCAAGCAATCCTCCTGCCTCTGCCTCCCAGAGTGCTAGGATTATAGGCATGAGCCACAGTGGCCAGACTATGAATTTTTACATTTGTATATAACCATGTAATAAGATTAAGTTACAGAACATGTTAGCAGTGATCGGCTAACCTGACCAGTTTTATTAAGCTTAGAATGAGTTAAGCATATGACTATAGTGTCAGCTGATATATAAAATGAAACACAGTTGCAGAGATCCATCACTGTTTAGAATAAGAAAAGTCAGAATAGCAGATTTGCCACAATCTTACTATCTTTGCATGTTCTTTCTGGAGCCATCGCTGTAGAAACACCAGGACAAAACATATTTTAATGTTAAGCATACTTTATTATATGTAATTAAAACATAAAATATTAAAGCCCTTCTGTTAGTCTCACTTTATTATTTACCCCTGAGTCAGAGTCAGAGTCAGGGTTCAACATGCTGTTCCCTCTTGGGTGCTGACCATGGTCACTTCAGATGCAGGAAGAGCCACATCCCAAAGAGTGGCTAAGCCCCCCGGGACTATGGCTCAACTCACTTATATAAACTCTCTTATGCTTCGTATTTCTGTCTTGCTTTAATATTCAATTCTAAAGCTATGTTAAGTATGTATGTGGTAAAGTTTACAATATGTGTCTTAACATATATGAAATTTATCTGAAATGAATAGGTAAATCGGGAAACCTGAGATTTGTTTTTCTCTGTTTTTAGTGAATGTAAGTGCATGTCACACACAAGTCCCCTGCCTTTCTTGTTTCGACATTACAAAATGGCGCACAGACTGGTGCTTAGGGTTGAGACTTGTCTGCCTTTGTTCAAACCAACAAACTGGGCATTGTCTTTGCACAGTCAGTCTGAGCTCTAAATAGTTGTCAAGAATGTGTAACCAGACATGTAATTACCAAGAGTGCCCCCTTTCAGACCCCATTTCAACTAAGTGCATTCCCCTCATTTCTCACATTCGCCAGGCTTGTCAGTTTCTGGAGATGGCAAGCCCAAAGGCTTGGGACCATCTGTGTCTAGGACAGCGTCTATTATGTGGCTGGAATTCCGCAAATGTTGAAACATAATGATTATTACTTGTAGAGCAAGTTCAAGAGTTCCTTAATATAATTCTAAGTATTTCCACTTGACAATGGGGGAGACTCTTTAAAGTGTAGGCTTTTATCATGAGGAGAGACAGCCTGACCAGGAAAGCAGAACAGGGTTTGGGCTTCTCTGTATAGGGCGGTGCGATCTTGAGTAAGTCAGTTACCTTGCCTAAATCTCAGCCTCTTTCCCTTACAAAATGCTGATGGTTGTAAAACTGCATTATTCCAGGGCTGTGATGAGGACTAGCGGAAACACAGGGTAGGAAACCCCTTTGTAAGCCAGTAGCCATCCTGCTAGCTTATGGCCTTCCCACTGTTCAGGCTCTCCATGTTCTCCAGGACCACCTACCTCACAGTTGTGAGCTGAATGGGAGCGCAGAGCTCTGATGTGACATGCTCTGCTCCAGGCCTTCTCTGCCAGGCCCAGGGACCTTCTGGGATCCCACAGGGAGGTATCAGGTGGCTGCCCACAGGTATGTCTTGAGAAGAGGTGATGTTCTACACTTCTCATGGTAACATCCCTCGAAAGCCTGCCTGCACTAGGACTTCAAGTTGTCACTTTTAATCTCTTTTTATAACTTGGCAAAGCCTTTTGGAGGGAGTTTGACAAAATATACCCAGAACCTTACAAATGTGTATAGTCTTTGAGTCTGAGATTCCATATCAAGAATTTGTTTTAAGGAAGTTATTTACCACCTGTGGTACTTAAAAGTGATAGATTAGAAACAACCTAACTACCCAATGCCACAGAATTAATTAAATAAATGTAGCTGAGTGAGTCCCTCATGCCTATAGTCCCAGTGACTCAGGAGGCTAAGGTGGGAGGACTGGTAAAGCCAGGAGTTTGAGGATGCAGTGAGCTATGACTGTGCCACTGCATTTTAGCCTGGGCAACAGAGTGGGCCCTTATCTCTAAAAATAAACAAACAAACACATAAATAATAATATGATCAATAGAATCATTAAAAATTATGTTGTAACAGGGTAGTTAGTGATGTGTGAATGTTGGCAGTATATGAAGTAAAAAGAATTAGGTCACTAAACAGTGCAGTTCCAATTATGTTTATAAGTAAATAAATAATCATATTTGGGGAAAAGGAAACTCCCCCAAAGATATTAAATGTTAATGAATGTCAATAAGTGAATTACAGGTAGATTTTTTTACATTACACTTTTCTGTATTTTCTTCATTGAGTATGTTATTTTTATTATCAGAAAGAAAATCTTTTAAGTCTCTCCCTCATTTTAAGGCAGTGGTTCTGAACTTGTGGGTCACGGGACCCCTTTGGGGGTTGAATGGCCCCTTAGGGGTCGCCTAAGACCATCCTGCATATCAGATATTTACATTATGATTCATAACAGCAGCAAAATTACAGTTCTGAAGTAGCAACAAAAATAATTTTATGGTTGGGGGTCCACAACATGAAGAACCGTATTAAAGGGTTGTGGCATTAGGGAGGTTGAGAACCACTGTGTTAAGGAATTGGCTCTTCTAGGGCTTGGTTAAAATGGGTAATTAGCTAAAACTTAATGGTCAAAAGCATGAGTTCTTCAGATAAATCTTTTTTTTTTAACCTAGATTTGCTACTTTGTAAAGATGTGATCAAGGCCAACTTAAGGTCTCCTAAGTCTCTGTTTTCTCCTCTGTGAAACAGGGATAACAAGTGTTTGCTACACACAGTTGTGTGAGGAGTTAAGGAGCTGGTATGGGTAAAGTGCCCAGCAGGAGACCTGGCAAATGGGAAACACCCATCAAGGGGGACCACCAGTAGTGGCAGTAGAGTTAGTTACTCATGCTACAGCAGCACCGCGGTCTGTGAGTTCAATTTCTGATCGTCTTCTTGTAGGGCAGACAAGAGGAATTGGGAATGGCAACGCTGAGGACCCAGGAGCCTCAGAGCTGGGCCACACCCTCTGCTCCTGTGGGTGAGTCAACCTTGCCCATGGCCTTGTGCACTGAGTGGGGAGAAGTGATAGTCCTGTGAGGAAAAGCTGCCCACTTAACTGTTCTTCATGTAAGGTTCAGAATAGCCAAGTACCAGCTGCTGGGAGAACAACAAATTCTAATTTCCTGACTTGTATGTAGTAAAGTTTCATTGTGTTGGCATAGCTTTGCATTTAATTTCCTTAGCTTTTTAGACGCAAACAAAGCCTGCCCAACAAGAAAATGAAAATAAAAGGGAGTAACTGCACAATGGAATACACATGCCAATTTGAAGATGTCATTGACATTCTCATAATTATTCATTAAAATAAATGCATGCATATAACAAGAGAAATAAATATTTTTACTTGGAGAGGCATGCAGCTGCAATATAATCATATTTAGCGAATATAAAGAAAGTCATGCTTGCTTTATTCTCTGCCGCACCTTAGTCCCTTATTTATGTTTTCTTTTTCTTTTCTTTTTTTGTTTTGAGACAGAGTCTCACTATGTTGCCCTCAGTAGAGTTCCGTGGCGTCACAACTCACAGCAACATCTAACTTTTGGGCTTAAGCAATTCTCTTGCTGCAGCCTCCCGAGTAGCTGGGACTACAGGCACCTGCCACAACACTCGGCTATTTCTGTGTTGCAGTTGTCATTATTGTCTAGCAGGCCCAGGCTGGGTTCCAACCCGCCTGCCTGGGTATATGTGGCTGGCGCCCTACCCACTGAGTTATGGGCGCTGCCCACCTTATTTATGTTTTTTATGTCAAGCAATTCTGTCAAACTTAGCAAAGTACATCATTTTCCAAAGAATTAAATGAACTTGCTTAGATTTCAGTATAAAAGATGAAACTGTTTCTAGTATGTAGTGGGAAAATAAGTCATCAAAAAAAGTTCAAAGCCAGTAAGACATTATTTTAAAACATTAACTAATTCACAGATATTCCAACCAAACTGGAAATTGCCCAATGCTGAAAAAATATTCCTTTTGGCAAAATGAAATTCTATTTCAATCTCTTTCTACCTTCATTTTCTTCCTTCTCCCCCCCAATAATCTTTTCTCTGTCATCTGTTATGTTTGTAAAAAAGTCTAAGAAATTATTTTATAACTTAATTGTAAAGATATTCTTCATAGAAATTCACAAACTGTAGTTACTTTTTTAAAAAGTCAGATTTGGAGCTAGCTATGGTAGCTTATGTCTGTAATCCTAGCACTTTGGGAGGCCAAGGTGAGAGGATCATTTGAAGCCAGGAGTTCAAGACCAGCCTAAGCAACGTAGCAAGACCCCATCTCTATAAAAAAATAGAAAAATTCGCCCAGGAATCTGAGGTAGCAGTGAGCTATGATGATGCTATTGCATTCTAGCCCAGGAGACAAAGTGAGATTCTGTCTCAAAAGGGAAAGAAAAAAATGTCTATTTGCAAATTATGGTATAAATGAAAGCAACCTGTAGCTCATGGTTAGAAGAGAGTTTTGTAAGATTTTTTTTTATTTTGCTAGATTAACACAGTGTTGTGCCTGATCACAGCAGTCCCCTCTTATCTGTAGTTCAACTTTCAATGGTTTTAGTTACTCACTATTAACTATGGTCTGAAAACCGGGAAGTGCAGTACAGTAAGATACCGAGAGAGAGAGAGACCCCACATTCACATAACTGTTATTACAGTATATTGTTGTCATTGTTTTATCTTACCATTGTTGTTAATCTCTTACTGTGCTTATTTTTAAAATTAAACTTGATCATAAGTATGTGTATATATAGGAAAAAAACATAGAATAAATAGAGCTTGGTCCTGTCCATGGTTTCAGGCATCCATGGGGTATCTTGAAACATAACCAGAGGCATGGCAAGATAGAAAGTAAAAGTGAAGGTGAAGGGGTTGGCCGGGCACGCTGGCTCACATCTGTAATCCTAGCACTCTGGGAGGCCTAGGTGGGTGGATTGTTTGAGCTCATGAGTTCCAGACTAGCCTGAGTAAAAAGTGAGACCCCTATCTCTACTGAAATAGAAAAACTGAGGCAAAAGGACTGGTTGAGCCTAAGAGTTGGAGGTTGCTGTGAGCTATGATGCCATGATACTTTACTCAGGGCAACAGTTTGAGATTCTGTCTCAAAAACAAAAATAAAAAAACGCCCAGTGCTACAGTGTAGAAACCATTACATTAAGGTAAGAAAGAAAAATGGTCTTCAATTTCTGTAAGAAAAATCAAATTAAGTTTCTGTTATGGGTTGAATTTTGTTTTCCCCAGCCCCATCAAAAATATATTTTGAAGTCCTAACCCCAGCACCCCAGAATGTGACTGTCATGTGTGGGGACAAGATAGCAGATTCCTGTGTTCCCTGGGTCTTGGTTCCCAGTACTGAAGAATGGTTGCTAGTACCAAGTCGATGGAGTAAATGAGCAGAGCAAGCAGGTACAAGCAGGCAAAGTGCCAAAGTTTATTAAAGCATAGTACATTCCAGATAAGGAATGGGTCAGCCCCTGAGTTTCACTCAATTTTTCCTTTTATGCTGATTCTCTAATTTTATGTTAAATGAGGGGGAATATTCATGGTTTTCTTAGAAAAGGGTGGAGAACTCCTGAAATTGGGAACTCTCCCCTTTTCTATCCTTTTTTTTTTTTTTTTTGAAGAGTCTCACTTTGTCACCCTAGGTAGAGGTGGTCATGAGCCTCATAGCTCACAGCAACCTCAAACTCTTGGGCTCCAGAGATTCTCCTGCCTTCGCCTCCCAAGTAGCTGGGACTATAAGCAACCACCAGAATGGCAACAGAGGGCTATTTTTAGAGACTGGGTCACACACTCTGGCTCAGGCTGGTCTGAATCTGTGAGCTTAGGCCATCCACCTGCCTTAGCCTCCTGGGGTGCTAGCCCTTTTAAGGCAATTTCTGGGGGTTGCCATGATATTTACAAATTGTCCTGGTGCTAGTAGGTGTGATTTTTACTATGTTAATGAAGGTAGGTCACTTAGGGACACTGTAACCTCAACTGTGAGCATGCTCCGAAGACCCCCATTGAGGCCTTGATCTCCACTTTGTGTTTTCTCTGTCTTTTCTTGGTTGGTCAGTCCTTGAAGACTCCCTATTATAGACCAAACATCTGGTCACTCTTTGGGGATCCCTCGATACATCATCTGTTCCTTCTTGGAAGCTCCCTTCTGGTCAGTTTGTTCCTCCTAGCAGACAAAACATCTCCTCCTGTCCTGTCTCAATGGACACCCCTAGACAAAGCTTCTGTTCCCCTTCCATCCTTATCCCTGACTAACGTGACCTTAATTGGGAACGAGGTCATTGCAGATGTAATTAGTTAAGATGGATCATACTAAAGTAGGCTGGGCTTTGAATCCTGTAAGTCTGGAGTCCTTATAGGAAGACAGCTATGTGAAGACACAGACACAGGGAGAACACTATGGGATGACAGATGCAGACCCTGGTGTGATGCAGCTGTAGGTCACAGAACAGCAAAGATTGCTGATAACTACAAAAAGCTAGGAAGGGGCAAGGAAGGGAGGGCTCCTCTGCAGGCGATCAAGGGAGCACAGCCCTGCAAACCCTGATCTCAGACTCCAGCCTCTAAGACTGGGAGACGATGTGTTTGTACCGTTTTAAGCCCCTCAGTCTGTGGTACTTTGTTAGAGCAGCTCTAGGAAATGAATACTACTACTTTATTTCATTTTATTTTAAAACTTTTAAAAATTATTGTAAGATGTGCTCATAGAGAAAATTTGCAGGCTGTATCTTGAAAGGAGGAAAAAAAAATCACTCATAGTTTTGGCAGTCAAAAATAACTAAAATTTGATGTATTTCTCCCCAGTATTTTCCTTATATAGTCTTAAAATTTGATATAGCTATGACTATATAATCTCAGATAAATGTTGTACAGTAGTATTTCCTTTTCCTTTTTTTTTTTTTTTTTGAGGCAAGGTCTCACTGTTGCCTAAGTTAGAATACAGAGGTATTATGATTGCTCACTGTAACCTCCAACTCCTGGAGGAAGTGATCCACCTGTCTCAACCTTCGAAGCTGGGACTATAGATGTGCCTATGTTTGCCTAATTTTCTAATGTTTTATGGAGATAGGGTCTAGCTATATTGCTTAGGCTGGTCTCTAACTCTTGGCCTCAAGTGATCCCCTTACCTTGGCCTCCCAAAGTGCTAGGATTATAAGCATGAGCCATAGCACCTGGCCAATATTTTCAATTAATATTACAACATACATTTTCTGTGTTACTATAAACTTTTTATTAATATCCTTATAATTTTTCAATGTAATCAATATTGTCTACATTATTGGTCAACTTTGTTTTATAATTCTACTATTTTTATTATTACAGTCTCTTGGATATGACAGAGTTAAAAATGCTTTTTGATTATTTTGTCAGTTCTCTAAAATGTGCTCTGTGTAGGTTATTTAATTAAAAAACAAGCTACCAAATAGACCCTAATAGAGGTAACCCTTAAATCGACTGCGGTGGGGTCACAGCTCACCCTCAGGTCTACATGTTAGCATAAGAGTGAGGCATCAGATAATTAACAAATTATTCCCAAGATACCAGGATGGAGAACCTAACCACCCTGACAGTATAGATTCTCATGGAACCCAACCCAGAGCTCAGGTTTTTTGATTCCCACTCCTGCATCATTTCCAGTTTTCTACTCAGGTTATGGCAATGATTCCAAAAAATGTTTGAAGTGTTGTTTAATTTTGAACTCAACAGAAATATATTTAATAGTTTTCCTTTGCCACATGATTATGTAAGTCTTGGTTTCAAGTATAATTTAACTCAAAGTTTTCAAACTTTCCTGAGCAGTGGAAATTTCAGCTTAAAAAAATATTACTAACATTTCCAATTTATAAAACACATAAAAGTAGAATTTGTGTGGTAGTAGGAGGGTGAGCTCAGCTGTCCTGGTACTAACTCCCTAGCCCTCCCTTGGAATATGCAGAAGGCCTAGAACCATCTCCAGGGAACCTTAGGAACCATAGTGTGTAAAACAGAACACATGCTAGTTTTTTATCCACTCAGTATAGAACGATGGTATAGAAATGAACTTTCTCAGGGGTCTGATTCTGTCTAAAGAATTAATACATCTGACAAACAGTTTTCAAATTTTTCCTAGGCAACCACTTCTTTCTTCTGAGTGCCTGACTATCTTTCCAGTTCCTGGAAATTTCAAAATGAATGGTAACATTCTACAAGAGGTATACGTGGAGTCCAGATCCAGATCATCCTATCTTTAATTCCTCTTGCTGTCTACTGACATCCCACCTCCTCTGCATTTTCTCCTTTCCCTATAACTAAAGAGCAAAGCTGTGATTTTAAAGATCCCGCTTGTGTAACACTTCTCTGCAAGTACTATTTTAAATGTGAAAAAAAAATATATTATATACGCTTGTAAATCCATCACCAGGCAGCTAATGGTGATAAGTTCTAATGCAATACAAGATGTAATTCTGTGAGGCGATGTAGTCCTTCCTTTTTGTGACTCTGATTAGAATTTCTAGGAGTTGGAAAATCCACTTTCTTGTCCAACTCTTCCCTTTCCCCAACACCTCCCCACTCTTCAATGCCCTAATAACCTCCAGGGGCTGATTGTGGGCAAGGATTAGGACCAATCTAGAAGATCCATGTCATCATGGCTGGCCTCTTGACCTGGGTTTGACTACCTTTTCTAAACAAATTGGTCACAGAATATAAAATATAGATATGGAAAAGAAATTGAAGACAGTAACTATATATGGTATATTCAAAAGAATAGGAAAGGTCTCAAATTCTCTATTTCATAAATATGGCATTTATAGTTCTTAGTTTATTGTTGGTATGCCACCACTTAATCTTTTGTTATAGGACATATTTTAGAAGGTTTTGAGATTGGAATCATTGTAATTAACTGAGAACTGTAAATCAATAGGACTGGTGACCTTGTAGCAACACTAATGTGGTTCATTCATTTTTAAAGGGATAAACTTGATTATGATTGAACCTCCTATTCAGTGGGGCCTCTGATGCATACTGACCAGGATCTGATGCATTATATTCTAACTCATGATTCTATTTCAGTAGTGGCATATTAAATGGCTGAGCATTAGACAGGCCCACTGGTCTGGCCACTTCCTGGGATTTAGCCGCACAGGCTGAGGACACATATATCTGATCAAGTGTAAATTGAAGTCCATTATCTCAGTGACTCGGCGCCTGTAGCTCAGCGGCTAGGATCTGATCTGGGTTCAAATTTGCCAGACAGAGCTGGTGGGTTTAACCAGCCCGGCCCTGTCAAACAACAATGACAACTACAATGAAAAAAATAGTCAGGCGTTGTGGCAGGTGACTGTAGTCCCAGCTACTTGGAAGGCTGAGGCGAGAGAATTGCTTAAACCCAAGAGTTTGAGGTTGCTGTGAGCTATGATGTCACAGCACTCTACCCAGGGTGATAGTTTGAGACTGTGTCTCAAAAAAAAAAAAGTACATTATCTCCTTAACCAGGAGGTTTGGTTTGGCCTCCCCTTGACAGAGACCCTGATCCCCATCACCCTGATCCCCAACCACCTACCAAAACCAGGCATATCTGACAACTATTAATGTCCCTATCCAGCTTCTCCCAACCATTTCCTATGACTCTCATGTTGATTTCTAAGGCTAAGCCTTAGTCTGGCCCTTTGAGGATTTCATATAGAACTTTCCATAGTTTATCTAGATTTAAGCAACACTAATATATATAAAAATACAGATTTATGAAAAGGATAAATTAAGGGCCAGTAACTCCCTTTATAAAAGGTTTCAAATAGTTCCTCTACAAGTAGGAAGTTCTTCTGCATTTAAAAAACTACTGTTTCTTACACAATGTTTCCAAAAAACTTATCCAAGAACACAGATACACATAAACATACTTTTTCATTTTCTAGCAAGGTAGGTATACTTAGCCCAACTGCTCTCAGTGATAACCTGCTTATGAACAGTCCTCGTTAGCTCATCTCCATTCCATTTTTTCATTTTCCTTTCTCCTTCTTGTGCTTTTTGGGACTACCTCCCAAATAAACTACCTGCATCCAAATCTTTGTCTCAGAATCTGCCTTTAGGAGCCTAGAGCTAAGCTAACTTCCTCCTGGGAGACGCGGCAACATCTCCAGTCCTGGTAGCTAGGGGAGGGGGTTAGTGCTGCCCTGGGCTGGTTCTTCTTTTGTTGCCCTTTGATCTGCTTCTGCATCCCACGCCTTCTACCCTGTTGTGTGCTGGAGTAGTTGCTTCCTTTTAACTCAACTGGTACACTAGTTAAAAAGATGTTGACTCTCAAGTCTTTCTAGGACTGAATCTGGCTGCCAAATCTACAGTATTCTCACGTGCCATTAACAATTTCCATTGCTCAGGCCACCCTCTTCCACCCTGGCTCAGAGGCATGAGCGATCGCAGGGCTGAGGTCAGGACCTTTCCATCATTTCATCCAATCCTTTAATTTCACATGTAAGAAAACTGAGGGCAGAGAGGGTAAGCATTCGCTTAACTCTGTGTCCATCTGAGAATGGGGACTCAGATCTTCAACCCCTAAACCCACACTTCTCCCCTTCTGAGCTTTTTTGTTTTGAACATATCCCATCATTTCTACCATCCTTTTTCCTTGTTCTACTCAGTTCCCCTTGGTCACCAACCCTTTATTTCCAGTTGACATAAGTCCTCATTGACTCTGAACGTTAAGTTATATTCATGCAGTCCTCTGCCCTCCTTGTTCTGCCCCATTCTGAGGTTGAAAATCTATTTCCCTTGGTCTGGCACAGGGGCTCAGGCCTATAATCCTGGCACTCTGGGAGGCTGAGATGGCTGCATTGTTTAAGCTCAGGAGTTTGACACAGCCTGAGTAAGAGTGATACCTCCACCTCTACTCAAAATAGAAAAACTAGCAGAGCAGAGTGGTACATGCCTCTAGTCCCTGCTACTTGGGAGGCTAAGGCAAAAGGATTGCTCAAGCCCCAATGTTAGAGGTTTCTGTGAGCTACAGTAATGACATTACACTCTATCCAGGGCAACAGAGTGAGATTCTGTCTCAAAAAAAAAAAAAAAAAAACCAAAACAATTTCCCTCACTATTTTCGCAACAAAGAAAGACTTAGGAAATAAGTAAAGTGATTGTCATTGTACATATAAAAGTCTTGCATAATTAAGATCTCCCTGGAATTTCCATGCCTGGGTATGGCAGAACTACTCATTTGGCCCATTATACCCCAGGCATGTGAACATTCACAGCCCAGGGCCTGGTGTGCTTAGGGAACCTCATCTACCATCCGAGCTCTGGGGAGCAAAGGCCAAGCTGTTTCTGGCTTTATCTGCTTAATAGTTTGGGTTCTGTTTTCCATCTCCACGTTGGGTCCCTGACTCAGCTTTGTCTTCTGGTTCCACTTAACCAGACTTGCTCTCTCTCTCTCTCTCAGGGTTCCCTGAACTGAGTCCTCTGTCCTGTGTGGCTAGTCTTCTCATTCTTTCAACTTCTCAATCTTTGTCTAAGCAAGCTATTATTTTTAGTGACCTAAAATGACAAATTGGTATTATTTTTCAACTATTACCTTAATTATCTTTTGGGGTGGATTTATTTTTGTGTCCTCAAATAGATCCTTAAAAACAAAGGCCATGACAAGTCTACTTCTTGGCATCATATGCAGCACAAGGCTTATTATGGACTGCAAACTGTGTCTTTTCCTGCCCCCAATTCATATGTTGAAGTTCTAACCCCCAGTGTGGCTGTATTTGGAGATGGGGCCTCTAAGTAATTAAGTTTAAACAGGGTTATAAGGGTGGGGCCCTGATCAACAGAATTAGTAACCTTAAAAGAGACACCAAGGATAGTATTTCCACCTTCCCTCTCTTCCCCTCACCCCTACCAATTCTCAGGTAAGCATCAAGAAAAGGCCATATACAAATAGGTAAGGCAGCTATTTTCAAGCCAGGAAGAGAGCCTTCACCAGAAACTGAATTGGTCAGAACCTTGATATTCTAGAACTGTGAGAAAATAAGTTTGTTATTTAAGCCACCTAGTCTATAGTCTTTTATTATGGCAGCCCGAGCTAATACATGGCTATTGATTGAAAGCACAGTCTCTACCCCGGGAGCTGAAGTAGAGTTTCAAGCTAGGAACATGTACACTGCTACTGTACGACAAGTTAATTAACTTTAGTTTTGAGTTCAAATTCCAATCTTCCTTTGTCACTGTCATTTAGTAACTCCCATCCTTTTCTCTGTAACAGCATCCTCCCAAGTAAGAACAAGGCTCCAAACCACAAGCAAAGCTCTTACCTCCTTGTCTATACTGCCTTCTATCATCCTATCAGATGCCAAGTTTCATAGAAACCTACCATCTCAAGACTTTTCATCACATCCCTTGTCACTAGACCGTAGTACCCTGCCTGGGACTCTGCCTCTTACTTATTCTTATCTCTAGTCTTTATCTAGCATGCAGAAGAGGAAATGGAGGCTAGAGGTTAAGAAACAGGCGCAAGGTTGCACAACTGACAAATAATACAACTAGGGTTCAAATCCAGTTCAGTTTTGCCCCCAATCCAGAACACTTTCCACTAGACCTGTTTTGTGTTCTCTCTACTTTGCTAGAACTTATAGTGCTTTGTTTTGTAACTCTGGCCATTTTTAAAATTTCCTTCTGCCCATCATCAGACTGTAAAGCTCTCTGAGGGTAGGCTGCCTTCATCTCCCTGATATCCAGGGCAATGGCTAAGCCGCTGCCTTATACTAAGTAGGCACTTCAAGAATAGGTACTGATTTGAAAGTGGGACATAACTGTCACAATGGTGAATATGAACTAGGAGATTAGGAGAGAGATTTAGAGAAATTCTATAGGAGACAGAAATGATGATTCTGAGTTGAGTTTGAGGTGATGGAAGTTGGATATGGAAAAGAAGGGGGTCATCTGCGGTGGACCTCAGTGTCTTGGCTTTAGAGTTGAACCTGTGGAAAAGGCTGCCTTGGCCTGATGTTTCTGCGTCAGGTCTAGCTGTGCACACACAGCAAGTTACTTAACTTCTTTGGATACTGGTTTCCTAACATGTGAAGTGGAAAAAAAAGAGAGTACCTTTTTGGGTTAATATGAAGACTAATGAGATAATACATGTGAAGGACTCAGCACATTGTGTTATCTATTATTAAGTATAAAAACTAAAATGTTATTACAATAGTATGGTTTGAAAGTTCAAATGTGACCTAGTCTAGTTCTCAGAGTAAATTTAAAGAACCAATAAATTCATAGGGACACTTGGGTTACTACGATTTCCCTCATCAATGGATACCAGGAGGCTCTGAACACATTTTAAACCTTACAAGGGATTTTCATAGTCAAAAACACCAGAAACTAAACTGTAGGGAAAGAGGACAGTATTAAACGCATTCTGGGTAGAGGAGACTAACTTGGCTGAATCAGACACTTGTATTTTGTGATAGGCTAACCTGGTGAAAATCCCTGCTCCACTTCCAGGCCTTGCTTTTAAGGAACCTGTGCACATTCTTTATCTTCCAGCACTTTTGATTTTCTTACCTAAAATGAGAATATCATTACTCCAGGGGTGTAAATAGAATATCATACTTAAAGCACTCAGCACAATGGGTGCCTGTGGTAGGGTAGGGACACAATAGGTGCATAAGAATTGGCAGATGATGATGAAGATGGTGATGTTTGTGAAGCCCACTCATGAAGGAAGGACCTCGGATTTTCATCGCAGTGAGGCAGCGTTCTCAACGTGGGATCCCTATGACAGCAACGTTAGCTTCATCCAGAATCTGTTAGATACCCACATTCTCAGGCCCTTTCCAGACCCCAGAATCAGAAACTCTGGAGGTGGGGCCCTCAGCAATCGGTTCTTTGAAAAAACCTCCTGGATTCTGACGCACTCCCCTTTTAAGAACAACTGCTGTAAGGTAATGGAGAGCCACTGAACGCTTTTGGATGGTGGAGGATATAAATGATTGTTGATTAAACAGGATTAAATTGCCTAACTACTAATTAGTTTCTGGGGTTACTGGAAGAAGCCTGTTGATCCTCTTAGATCTCCAGGTACAAAACTCGGGTCAGTACTTAGGGCTCCAAACTCACTGTTCACCCATTGAGCGCTGCCAGGAACGCGGCACCAGGCAACTACGGGAGCTATTTTGGACTTGGCCAGGGAGCCAAGAGATGCTCAGCAGCGAGTCCCGAGACTACAGTCTTGTCACGGATTTAGCCTGGAAAAGAGGAGAAAGGAAAAGAAAACCAGACAGGTAAACCGGAAACGAGGGTCTTAAGGGTATTCTCTCCGGAGGTGGCAGCGGTGGGGGATGGGAGGAGAGGCCCCTCCCCCGCTCGGGTACACCCGGGTCCCTTCTCCTTAGAGCCCGGGCGCGACGGGCCGGCGGGGCGGGACACACCCTCTCCCCGGGAGACGCGAGAGTCCATCTGCCTCTTTGCATTTGGGTCCAGGTCAAATTTTCTCTCCTATATTGTCCCTGAGAGCTGGGGGCGCTTTCTTACCCTGAGCACCTCCCCGGGGAAATCCCAGCCCGTTTCATCCCAGCTCCTGCCACCTCCGAGAGCGCCGAGCGGGGTCGGGCGCCGAGACCGCGCCCCGGGCGCCGGGCGTCGAGTCGGGCCGCTGGCCGCGCTGCCCGCGGCCAGGCCATTGTTCGGGCCCCACCCCTGATGAATATTCACGCCGCGCGGGCGCCTCGCCCCGCGCCCTCCCCGGCGGGGCTCCGGGGTGTGAGTGCGTTTCCGCCCGTTTTTCCTGCCGGAGAAGGAAAGGGGGAGCTGTTTTCTCTCTCCTCAGAATATATTTTTGGTGTCCCGTTTCTCCTCCTCCCGCGCCGCCGCCGCCCCCTCCC
>NW_003852474.1:5951860-5955544 GCF_000181295.1 Otolemur garnettii | reverse complement strand
GCCGGAGAGCGCGGCCGAGCCCGCCGCCGCCGTCCCCGGGCCCCCGAGGAGAGAGTCCCGGCTCGGCTGCCGCGCGAGCAGCGCCTTCGGCGGCCCGGCCTGCGGCTGAGATACACAGAGCAATAGAGATATTTATTGTTATTATTTGCTTTTTTGGTGGCAAAAGGGAAAATGGCGAACGACTCCCCTGCAAAAAGTCTGGTGGACATCGACCTGTCCTCCCTGCGGGTGAGTGGGCCCGCGGGTGGGCGCGCGGGGAGCGGGCGGCGGGGGCCGCGCCCTGGCCGGCCGGGCGCTCGGGCGCCGCTGTGGGCAGAGCCGCGGGCGCGGCGGCCCCTTTGTCTGCCTGTGTCGGCTGGTGCGGGGACGCGGGGCGCGACCCTTCGCCGCTCCCCGCGCCCCGGCCGCCGCGCCCCGCATCCCGGCTCGCCACGCGACCCTCGGGCGCTGTGGGACCACACGGGGCGAGACCCACCTCTTTTGTCGCCACCGTTTCTCTCCAGCTGCCCTGCTTTATTTCATTTTTTGGCCTCTTTTAAATTATAACCCCTCCCCTCCTTCCTCTCCAGGATCCTGCTGGGATTTTTGAGCTGGTGGAAGTGGTTGGAAATGGCACCTATGGACAAGTCTATAAGGTCGGTGTGGGCGCCTTCTTTGTTTCCCGTGGCATGTTGAAACTTCTTGTTGGGGAACGAGGAAAAGGGTGATAAACACGCTGCAAACTGAAAACCACGCTGCTTGGCCAAAGTTGGGAAAGGGGTTTCGCCTTGTAGTCCCTCTGGTTTTGCACACCGAGTTTATGTTCAGACTGGCCTTGAAAGACCTCATTTCCTGGCTTTGAGATAAGGAAATAAGCTACACTCTTAGGCATGCACTTTTCTTCAGTAAAATGGCAAAGGATTCTTTTCATAAGGCAACCTGTATTTTTTTCTTTTTCCTCCAAATCTGGCCTCCAGAGTTTGAGCGTGAATTAAAATTTACTGTAGGCAGGCCTTGCTTCTGATGGTCCCAAACCTCTGCTTTGGCCTTCTTGAAAATTGTCATCGTGTTTCCTCTTCTGAATGCTTGCCAAGTGCTCAAGGTGGGGAGTTTGGGGTTACCTGGCACTACTTAGAAACTGGCTGTCATACCCTCTACTGATATGTACATATTTTGGAGAAGTAGGGAGGAGTGTGTGTTTGGGCAATAGGAGCAGGAAGAATTACAATGTGGGGATTATAAAATCTGAATTCCAGGAATAACCTGTTTGACAGCTGTGTAATTGAAATAAATAAGGAGAGTGGGGAGTAAAGAGGATGCTCTGGTTTCACACCCACCCAGTTCTTTCTCTTTTTAAAAATCTTAACATCTTCCTCCCACCCCCAACGTATATGAAACTAAAAAATCTGAAGACTGTCTGAGTAGGTGACACCTGATGTGACTAACAGTGTTGTTCATTTTATCCAGTGCACATTCTAGAGTTTCTGAAAGAACTGTAGGTTGTGGAGGCCCAGGCCTTCAAAATTCAAAACAGAATGTTAAATTCTTCCTGTCTTGATTTGTTTCTTTTTTACTAAATGTTTTCTGAAAGTTATCTGCACTGGGAGACTTTCTAGCTGTTACGAGTGGGTAGGAAAAAATATCTTAAGAAACCCGGCTTTGTGGTTCACCATGAACAATTGTTATTGTCTCCATAAAAATGGGTTGGGGGAGGTTGGAAGCTAACTGTAGACATTTTCCTGGGGCAAATTAAGTGTAGATCCTATTGTCTCTTTTCTGCTTTCTGAGTAGGGTTTATCTGTCACTTGAATGAGCCCCAGCTTCCCCTTTGCTGTGCAGTATACTAACTGGCCTGGGGTCTGAACTTGAGTCAGTATTCTTAGGTGATCTCCAGTGAATTAGCATGTGTTTTGTTGGTTAACTGTTGGGGCTTGGGCCAGAGTTTTGAATTTGAAAGAGAGCCCTGTTAACTCAGCCTGCTGGGCTCAACTGAATTTGAAAAGCTTTGGAAAATTTTGGAAAAGATTGTGTTGCAACTCTCTGAGTGGCTGGTAACTGGCTTAAAGACATTCTCTCCAGCCCCAGTGTTTGTTTAAGCATGGTTTGGTTTTTTTCTAACCCAGTTTTTCTGGCCAAATCTAAGCGGTGAATGTACTCTTCCAAGTGAGTTAGCCAGAGCTTGTTTTTGACCTGGTTACACAGTAGTCGGTTTGTTTGTGTCTTACTCGGTCAGCATGGACGTTAAGGGCAGTAAGGTACAAGGCAACAGTCTGTTTTTAAACCATAAGAAAACAAGGACTGAAAGTTGGTTTTTAGAGGTGGGGGCTCTTTATGGTTAGAGTTTGGGCGGCTTCATTGTCATTTCCCCTCCTCATTTTCTCTTTGGTTATATTCCCTGTTTTTTCCCCCAAACTTTTGAAGTAGAATTGCTGAGCATTACATTTGGGAAGCGTTTGGGATACTGTCAGTGACGCAGCTCTCTGGCTACAAAGTCTGTATTTAAGAAGTTCTCTAATTATGCAAACCTAAAGAATAAGAAATCTGTGCAGAAGTTGCATACAATTCAGAACAAAGTAGTGCCTGAAATTTTGCTCAGAGGCAGTTACTGTTTTTTATATCATTCTTGAAATTTTCAAAAATACACAAAGAGAAAGTAGTTAGCTTAGTTTAACGGTTATCAGCACATGACTAATCTTATTTTATCTATGTTCTTTCTCTCTTCCTTTGTCTTAATGTAAACTTCAGATACCATTTTAGCCATAAATACTTTTGTGTGTTAAAGAATTTTTTTTGTTTTTACATAATCACAATGTCATTATCCTTAGTAGAAAAATAACAGCTATCAGTGTTAACATTTTCCTGATTGTCTTACACATATTTTCTTACTATCCCAAGACATTCTTTAATGTTTACACACTGGTACTGGGAACTTCCGTCTTAGAGGTGATGAAAATAGCAGAACATCTTTGTTTTCTTCTTTTGAAGTGTATAATTTCTTGAACCAGTTGCCATTATGCATAGGAGTTAATTTAGCATTTTTTGTTGGCATGATTTGCATGTGGTAGTGTTGGAATTAGATTAACATTCTCTATAGAGTTTGTTGGCTGCTGATAAACATCTCTTAGTATGACTAGCATCAGTGTTTGGAAAGTATTTGTTACTAATTAGTGATATTAAAAAAGGTCTTATTTTTTAAACATAATTTCAGGTAAAACACCTGGAAGCTGAACAACTTGTAATCCTAATTTATTTTAGTGTTATATTTTCTGTTTCATTTTTTAGTTTTTAGTGACAGGTTGCTTATTTTGTGGCAACTGTATTTATGTGGAGTGAATGAGTTGAAAGAGGGAGTTTTCTGAGTTTGGATATGTTGTATGAAAATAGGTTTTTAAATGTAGTTGAATAGTATGTAACTTTATCTTAAAAGAGGGAATTGAAGCTGGGCATGGTGGTACACATATGTAGTCTCAGCTACCTGGGAGGCTGAGGTGTGCGATTTGCTTGAGCCCAGGAGTTTGAGACCAGCCTAGTCAATGTAGTGAGACTATGACCGTTAAAAAAAGAGAGCGAGAGAGGACATTTATTTTCTTTTGAGAAAAGGAAGGGAAGGGTGGTGGGAAATGTTAACTCATAAATTAAAGTTTTAAAAAAAGTTTTGAATTTCTTTTCAGGAGGTTGCATAGCATGCCTTCTGGTTTTTTTTTT
>NW_003852474.1:5942270-5951770 GCF_000181295.1 Otolemur garnettii | reverse complement strand
AGTCTCCTGCCTCCACCTCCCAAGTAGCTGGGATTACAGGCGCCCACCACAACGTCCGGCTGTTTTTTGGTTGCAGCCGTCATTGTTGTTTGTCTGGCCCGGGCTGGATTCGAATCCCCGACCTTAGGTGTATGTGGCTGGCACCTTAGCCACTTGAGCCATAGGCGCTGAGCCGCCATCTGTTTATGAAGAAGTGTCTGTAGAATGAATTTGTACATGTCTGTGTACTGATTCCTCAGGTTGAATAAATACAGTAAAGTATTATTTTCATCAATGGTGACAGTGATAGTGTGGAAAATTAAAACCACAAATAAATTAGTATCTGTGTTATTTTTTGTTATTTTTAATGTTTGACCATTTTATGTTTCCTTGGGGTAACTACTGTTTTGTATTTTGTGAGCATATGATGGCTAGTGTTGCAAATTATCTTGAATAGAAGATTGCCAACCCAAGGAACAAAATTCTAGGTCTTAGAAAGATTGTAGGAGGAGGGAATCTAGTAATGTGGAAGTCAGGGCATTAGAATCTAGCAGGTGTAATGTCTGAAATCAAGGTTCACTCAAGGGAGGGATCATGGACTTTATGGGAAGACTGACCCGGTATACCTTGTCCTTGGAGGAAAGGTATGATGACTTTGGAGATTAAGGAGGAAGATACCCTAAGCCCGAAGACCTCAGTGGTGAGGGGAGCTATCACTGAGTATTTGCCTATTAGCCACACCCATTAGGCACTGTGGTAACACTGTACCCCTCATTTATTGAAGAAATGCATGGGAGGGGGTGTGTGTGGCAGAGGGGCTAAGAGTGGCCTTTGATAATGGCAGAATGGTTGGGGACTACTGGGAATCTCAGGGAGAGATTATTTGGGTTTGAGTTGAGGAGGAATGTCATTCTTTAAGAGTTGTGGAGCCACTGAAAGGTTTTGTTGGGATTGGGGATCCCAGGGAGTAGGAGACTTGATTAGAAGATGTTTTTGGAAGAACAGTAGGATGGTTGGCCTAGGGCAGTGGTCCAGCAAGCTGGGGCAAAGACTGAGGTGTAGAGTGGTGGCAGGGAGGAAGAGAGGTTGGGGTACATACTTGGGCATTCCTCTTTGTTCCCTTTTAGTTGCTACATTTGCTTGTTTTATGCAGGTTTTGGTGTGGCTCTTTAAATGGGTACACCATTCATTAGATGAGGAGGGGCCTTGGGATTAAGAGGGTGAAAGTACTAATATTACTTTTGATTGCTCAGCTATAAAGTGCTATATAGATCGTCAGACTTTTAAAAATCATTAGTCTAGCATTTTGCACCGAGTACTTAAACTTCTCTGAGCATTTCTCTAAATGTTACCCTTTAAGTGTAGCATTTCTTTGTCTTAAGAGGTAAAAACATCCACTGGGGTCATATGAATTTAGTGAACTACATGTTTTCAGTAGGAGGAGGATTGTATCAGCTGGTCTGCCAGTGAGTAACATGTTCGGGCTTGTTCTGAGACATAGATTTCCTTCATACTGGAAGGTTCTGGACTTGGGTAAGGTGAGAGGAGGGCAGCCCTGTTGAACAAGTACTAGTGTGTAGCTTCCTTAAAGAATATCAAGCCCAGACTTCCAGAAGTTGTTTTGTTAAATCAGGAACATCAGAAGCTTTATAGAAAATTTAACCACCAGTTAAAAAACCCCGCTGGTGATGGTTTTTAATTTCTTACTGCTTGAAACTTTGTATATTCATTTGCATAACTATAAACTTGTATTTTGCCTTTTTTAAACCAATATTGAATAGATCTATTTTTATATTCTGACATAGTCCAAAAATATTATCTGAGTACTTTTGGTGCTGTATGTGTGTTTGTAGGTTTTTGCAGATTGAGTTAGAAGAGCAAAGAATGTTTTTTGAGGTAATATATCCTGCTTTTAAAATGATGTATCCCTAAACTGCTATGCTAAGCCACAGAATAATCATCTTAAGGAGTTAATTTTCAGGAAGTAAAAAATGTTATAAACTAAGTGTATTTTACCTAATAGATACTTTGACATGTAAATTTCGTACATAGTCATTTGTTTTTTTGCTTTATTAGTAAATACTTGGCCAACTGGCTGCATCAGCCAAGAGATTGCCCATTCTTGGAGCATCAGATACTTTCCATCTCTGAGTTGTATTAAGTTCATGTTGCCTGTGCATCTTATTAATATCAGTCCTTTCATTTTTCTTTATTCAAATCATTTAAAAAATTGGTAGATAACAATAGGATATTTAAATAATTGCACAAATTACTGCTTTTCAGACAAAAGTGGTTGAGGTGCTGAGGCAGAACTCTTGATAGGAGTCTAACCTGACTATGTGGTAACTCAGCAGGTTGATCCCCAGCTTGAATAGAGGTGTTTTGTGGACCTTGAAGTAAAATGTACAAAGGTACAGACTGCAGTTGATTATATCGGTGGTAAGGACTTACTGCATGGTAAAGTCTCCAAATCAAACATTCATTTAGAATTTGTGACAATTTTAAGAGTTGGTTTTAGGCAACTTTACCTTTTGAGTCAGTGTTTTAAAAATCTTATTTCTATCACAATTAGATGAATGTTGGTAGATTGTAGTTGATCATACAAAGTATTTGCAAGTAAGTGCTTTGAAAATTTACTACAAATAGATTTTTTTACTAATTCATTTTGATTTCTTAAAATGCTAGTTTGAATTATCAGTGATAAAATAGTATGTCATTTTTACTCTTTACTTTGAGGGCAGTCACTTTATTATCAGAGGTAGAGATTCCCAAATACTTAATTTCTAGAATATTTGTTTGGCAGTTGTTTTGCTCTAATTATACGATAACACAAGAATTGAGTCAGGGTAAATTTCTGCGACATATTTGAGGGATGGCAAGGAAGAAACTGGAGAAGGCCAGGGTAATGTTATATTTTTATCAATGACCAGTGTGGTATTTTTTACTAGTGAGCAATGTGGCAGCAGTATGTTCTTAGATTTTATACAGTCTTATCACTGCTCATCAAATAGAACATGATCTTTTGTTATAAGGCAGGTTCAGTAATAGTCCACTGGCATTATTCATAAGAGGAGCTGCCTATTGGGTTGAGTAAGAACGTGATGTGTTGGGAGGTACTTTTTCCTGTAAGAATTTCAAAAGAAAGGTCAGAATGATAAATTTTAGGACTTTCCAAGTTTGGGAATTTTCATATCTAGGTGGTATTATGAGGAACTTAGAACTAAATAGGAGAGACAAGTGAAAGATGATCAACATGCAAGGGTGCTTTTGTGCAACAAGTACTTACTGTGCTATTTCTTGTGCTGTCCCTTGTTCTGAGAGTTGGGTGTACAGCAGTAAACAAAGCTGGTGAGACATTTATCCTGATGGAGCTCAGGAAAGACAGGGAAGGGACACAAAATGCAAGGTAGTGAATATCAGGTATAAATCTTGTATTGCCTGTGTCTTCCCAGTTCTTCTACCCTAGTCAGCAGACCACGCTTAGTAAGCTCTGGCTGGTTGGGGCTGTTGTGTGAGCCCCTAAGTTGGGGCTCCCACCCTTGAAAAGTAGGGAGCCAGATCTAAGGGCAGTGCTTACAGCTTTGGGCTTAACTGCTTGTCTTTGACCTCTGGGCATTGGGACCAATCTCAGATGTGGCCAAATATGTTACATTTAAATAAATAAAAGGGAAAACACCACTTTACATTATAACTTAAAAAACTCTTTATTTGAATCATACATGTGTGATAACTAGGGCCTTAACCTATCAAAGTTATGCTAAAAGGCTTATGTCCAAAGTCAGTTATGTTGTTCTCCAAAGGGATCTATTTTCAGTGCTTTTTAGCTACTACATTTGTTATTTCCTGCCATATTTCTAAACTATGTCCTTGGGTGGGTATTTCTTGATTTATCAGTTTTATGCATTTACTCCGTACCTGTAAGAGGAGTTACACTTGTTGGACTCGTATCCTACAGCTGCTCTTCAATAGTAGATGAATATATGGCTCCTGTACTTGGTCCCTGTCTTTTTTTTTTTTTTTTTTTTTTGAGACAGAGCCTCAAGCTGTCCCCCTGGGTAGAGTGCCATGGCATCACATCTCACAACAACCTCCAACTCCTGGTCTCAAGCGAGTCTCCTCCTCCGCCTCCTAAGTAGCTGGGACCACAGGCGCCCGCCACAACGCCCGGCTATTTTTTGGTTGCAGCCATCATTGTTCTTTGGCTGGATTCGAACCCACCACCTTAGGTGTATATGGCTGGCACCTTAGCCACTTGAGCCACAGGTGCTGAGCCCTTGCTCCCTGTCTTAAGGGGGTATGCCATACGTTTGGGGTCAGAATGATAGTTATTTATATTATCATGACTATATAAATGCTATTTATCGGTAAGCCAAGCTGTTGAATATTATTAAATTTCTTTTTTAAAGCAACACCCCTCATGTTGCTTTTACTTTTAAATTTGCTTGGTTTTCTGTGTACCTATCATTATTTTCCCCCTCAAACGCCCTAAAAGATATATCAAATGCCATGCAAAGTTCAGCCTTTTATCAGTTGTTCCAAATGCTGAAATGAACATCACATGTAAGATAAATTCGTTTCAGAAAACCTATTAATTCCGTTTTTTTCTCCCTGGAGATACTTCAGAGTTGGACGGGTATGGCTGTTGCTGGACCTGGTGCACAACTGTTGTCCTAGATCATGTGTTTTCTGGATACTACAGTCATTTTTTTTGTTTGTTTACTATCTTAATTTCCTGAAGCATATCTCTTGGTAGCTTCATAAGAAAGGGTGAATGGGGTATTAAGGTTTTAAGTCCAGGCATGGGTGAAAATTTTCAGCCCTTGTCTCACTACTTTGCCTCATGTCCTCTTGTCTGGAGCATCACCTCCTTCAGGTTCTTCAGGGACTTAAACCTCTGATTTCCTGTGGGTGTGGGGTGGTGAGGGATAGACACCAGACCGTATGAGGTAGAGAAAGTGGACCTGTGGCATTCATCCGCTAAATACGCAAACTTTTACCGGTCCTCCTGATTTTAGCCCTGTACCTCACTTTGTATCAGTTGTTTCCAAACGATGATCTTCTTAGGGTTCTGTGGGGGAACCTAATCTGAGTATCCTTCTCAGTTGGCATTTAGGTTGTCACTTTTTCTTCTTTATTAAGTCAGTTAGTCCTCCATCTACTTTTAGCTGTCAGAATCTGAGAGAAGTGATTTCTGCTGCCATCTTTTCCCCTTTATCTCTTTATTCGTTTGTTTACCTCATAATCTTTTTAATGGAAATTAACCCTTATGACTCATGTGATCAGTCCACTGTGTTTAATTAGAAGTTGTATCTTTGCCAGGTGTGGTGGCACACCTCTGTAATCCTAGCACCCTGGGAGGCCATGGCGGGTGGATCACCTGAGCTCAGGAGTTCAAGACCAGTCTGAGTAAGAGTGAGACCCTGTCTCTACTAAAAATAAAAAAATTAGTGTGTAGCGGTGGGCGCCTATAGTCGTAGCTACTCAGGAGATTGAGGCAAGAGGGTTGCTTGAGCCCAGGATTTGAGCTGTGAGCTGTGGTGCTATGGCACTCTACCCAGGGCGATGGAGTGAGCCTCTTGTCTCAAAAAAGAAAAAAAGAAGTTGTATGTTTGATTTTAAACTTAGGATTTTTTGCTCACGTGTTTCTTTTCATCTAGAATAATAACAAAAATAACATCAACAATAAAAATGAAAGTTAGAGCATGCATGTATTTAATTTGGATGTGCAACCCCAGGGATGGCCATGATAGGTGTCACCATACTGGCTGCCGCTTTAAATAATCCTTTCAGAGGAATTGGTTCAGCAGGTTTTTTTTCCTTAGCAGCTTCATTGAGGTATATTTTATATATCATGAAATTAACCTAATTTTAGTAATTTTTAGTAAATTTACAGAGTGATACATCTATCATCACAAATCAGTACTGGAGCACTTTCATCTTCTTAATAGGATTCATCATACCCATTTATAGTTAATCCCCATTTCAACCCAGAGCCCCAGGAGACCTCTAATCTGCCTGTCTGTATGAATTTGCCTTTTTGGGAACATTTTCTATAAGTGGAAACATATAATATGTGGTTTCTTGTCTTTAATATTTTTGAGGTTCATCCATGTAGCAGTGTGGTAGTTTATTTCCTTTAATTGCTGAATTGTGTCTCAGTTATGTGGACATACCACATTTTGTCTATGTTCTCCCCAGTTAATGGACATTGAAGTTGTTTCCAGTATTTGGCTGTTGCGAATGATGATTCAGCAGGTGCTTAGAACTCCACTTTGGAGTTACCTATGGGAGGGAGGAAAGAGTAGAAGTTATCTATGTAGGTCTTCCCATTTCTCCTCATTGTAACTGAACACTCGGTTCAGATGACCATGTGTGACTTGTCTGGATGAGGGAAAAGTTGTTCAATGTTTTGTTTCCCTGAAACCTTTGCCTTCTCCACTGTGATTGGTCATCACTGTGAGCTCAAGTCATTTCTTTAAACACGAATACAGTTTCTTTCTTACTGCTGTAAAGGCAAATTGTTCATTATCATTGAGCTTACTGGTATATGGTTTTTGGTCAAAAGAATGTATCCCAAATTAAATTATTTGCTGTGTTATATGGGGAATAAAGTTATTCATCTTAATTTGCTTCAAGTATGCCTTCACAGTATTTTTCTTATATTCTAAAGTTCTTTTTTGTTAAGTTTTATTAGGGACGTAGTGCATTTAGATCAAGCCCAATTAAATTAAATAATAGTGTACTTTCGGAAAATTCTTGTATTTAAGAGCTTTCAATCTTACCTGCTTATGACAGTGATAGAATACATTGACTACCAGAACCTTTACCCCCATCAGATTTTGAAACTCACTTTATATAATTGCACAGTGGTTCTATGACTATTCAGTTAAGATAGTGGTTCTCAACCTTCCTAATGCCGCGACCCTTTAATACAGTTCCTCATGTTGTGGTGACCCCCAACCATGGTATTAAAGGGTTGTGGCATTAGGAAGGTTGAGAACCACTGTATTAAGAGATCTTAGGTTAAAGACTAAATGTTATATATGTTAGGGCTGTGCATTAAGGGACATAAAATTCATTGGGGATCCCTATTGCCTGAGATTGAGAATATGCACATTCAGCTCATTAGGTATATTCATTTACCTGCTAGGGCATAATTCAAATTCTAGGACTTTTCTGGTTTGAATGTAGCATATTAGAACATCTTAATTCTCTCTGTGTACACATGTTTTCTCACTTATTTTTTTTTTTTTTTTTTTTTTTTGAGACGGAGCCTCAAGCTATCCCCCTGGGTAGAGTGCCCTGGCTTCACAGCTCAGAGCAACCTCCAACTCCTGGGCTCAAGCGAGTCTCCTGCCTCAGCCTCCCAAGTAGCTGGGACTACAGGCGCCCGCCACAACGCCTGGCCATTTTTTGGTTGCAGCCATCATTGTTGTTTGGCGGGCCCGGGCTGGGGATTCGAACCCGCCACCTTAGGTGTATGTGGCTGGCGCCTTAGCCGCTTGAGCCACAGGCGCTGAGCCTTCTCACTTATTCTTGTTGTTCCTTCCCTTGATTCCCAGAAAACAGTTAGGAATTTTCAGCTCTTTACTTTTAATTGATTTGAAGGCTTGGATATCTGGGTTTTTTTTGTTGTTGTTGTTGTTGTTGAGGTTGTTGTTGACTGTCTGCGCATATTTTCGGCCTGCTCCTCCAGGCAAGATTTCTTTCATTTATTACTCCAGTGTTTAATGTGTATATAATGTGCCAGGTAGTATGTGAGGCTTGCTCACTGTGACAATGAATAAGAAAGACAGCTGTGCCCTTGTAGCATATTATGTATGAGGCAGAAATTGAATGCACAATTAAAGAGGATGATGTTACAGATGGGGAAGAGCAGGAGCCTATGGGAGTTTATGACATGGTAGCCAAGCTAGGTAGGGTGGTATGCACAGTGAAGCTTTATAATTTAAATTTAGATTTTCTGGATGAGGCATAGATGTGTGAGGAGCAGCAAACAGTCTGTTAGGAGTTAAAATAAGCCATTGAGCCTATGACTCATCATCTTGGTTAATGTAACTTTGAATAAAGATAGGAGGGGTGTGTTCCATTGATTATGATAATTGACTGCCTCCATTCAGTTTGCCATGAGCCAGCTGTCTCTTGGGAGGCCTTACGCATGCTGCAGTTTGGTGTTCCTTGCTGTTTTGCATCTCCTGCGTCAGTTCACTACCAGCTTATTCATTTAGCATCCTGAACATCCTCATACAGAGGTAAAATGGAGGAGTCGTCCTCCCTCGTCCCGCTTCGGAGTGTCCTTTGGGCAGTATTTGGAATAATAATCTGGTGAATAGATGGCCCAAAGTAGGCCACGTTCTACTCTATGCTACACGTATAGGGGAGACTGCTTCATTTGGCTGTTGGTCCCTATGACCTTAGAGCTGGAAGAGGCCTCTACAAAATGGTAACAACGGTGTACAGGTTTGTGATATTCAAATAGCTTTTAATAAGTTCTTAGAGTTCAGGATATGCAAGGAAATGATTAAAAGATAAAGTTTTAGGTTTTTTTCAATTGCTGTGTATTTGCTTTTGGATAATATGATGAAAGAAATGTTGAGTGAAATATTTCTGATCATTCTCTAATCATACTGGAAAGGATTTTTTTTTTTTGTCTTTATTCTCTGTTTAATTTCTTTCTCGCTCTGTTTGCTGAGGACTTGATCTCATTGGTAGTTGACTTTTTTTGCTTTCTTTTGGATGAATTGAGGGTGTTTTATGATTCCATTGTATCTCCCTTGCTGGCTTATTAGCTATAATTTCTTCTTTCATAGGTTGTAGGTTTGTAGCACTTTTTTTTTAAAGACAGAGTTTTACTTTGTTGACCTCAGTAGAGTGCCTGGCATCATATAGTTCACAGCAGCCTCAAACTCCTGGATTCAAGTGATCCATCCTCATGCCTCAAGGCTCCCAAGACGTGGGCTAGTTTTTAGACACCGGGTATCTAGCTCCTGAGCTCAAGCAATCCACTGGCCTTGGCCTCCCTGAGTGCTAGGAATACATGCATGAGCCACTGTGCCCAGCCTTTGTAGCCCACATTTTTAACTTGTCACAGTCTACCTTCAGATGATGTTACACATTTTATGTATGAGAACCTTACAGTAGTATCCTTCCATTTCCACCTGCCTGGCCTTATAATATTTTGGATGTATTTTACTTCTATTTGGATAGTTGTTTAAGCAGTCAACAATCGTCATAATAAGGAATAAAAAACTCAACTAATACATGTGCCCTGTCTTCTAAGTTTTATACTTTTTACACTTAGTTCTTTGATCCATTTTGAATTAGTTTTGTGTATAATACGACGTTGGACTGTACTTCCTTTATTTGCCTGTGGATATCCAGTTGTCCTAGAACCATTTATAGAAAAGACTATTCTTTTCTCATTGAATGGTTTTGCCACAGTGTTTGTTCAGTCAGTTTGCCTTAAATGTGGAGATTTCTAGACTCTCTTTACCTCTAGATTCTTTTTTTTTTTTTTTTTT
>NW_003852474.1:5922543-5941125 GCF_000181295.1 Otolemur garnettii | reverse complement strand
ACATATAAAAGGTATAAATTAGTTTCATAATAGGGGTGTGTACATTGGATACTTTTTCTTCCATTCTTGTGATACTTTGCTCAGAAGAACATTTTCCAGCTCCATCCATGTGAACATGAAGGACGTAAAGTCTCCATCTTTCTTAATGGCTGCATAGTATTCCATGGTGTACATATACCACAGTTTGTTAATCCATTTGTGGATTGATGGGCCCTTGGGCTTCTTCCATGACCTGACAGTTATGAATTGGGCTGCAATAAACATTCTGATACAAATATCTTTGTTGTAATGCGATGAGAAATTGGTTTCTTAAGGAAGAAACCATTGAATACTAAGAAGTAGTTCATCTTGAAGTTCAAAGTTGATTAATTAAAAATTTCTATTAAACCAGTATCTTTTTTTGGCTCAAAATATTTCATCTAAGAGTAAAAATGTGCTTTTCCCCAATGGCCCACTTTGACAATGATAAATGGCAAAGTGCTTAATCTCCCATCATCTGACACTACAAAAAATAACAACTACCCAGAAGCTTTTCTTTTAAATTACAATCCTGAAAGTCAGCTGGCCTGTAACAAGAGCAAGTTATTTAATCTTTGCCTTTGAACCTCATTCGTATAACTTAGATAAACCTCAGATCCAAACCAGAATATTGGCTTCAAGGAGCAATGGTGACTTTAAGATAGTTCAGAAATCTGATGGTGCCACATAAATGCTAAACAAACAAGTCTTTTCAGGTTTGGTTTAGTATTTATTATTATTTTATTTGTAAAACATAGTTTTCGTGTAATTTTTTTTAACTACTTATTTATTAAGTACTAGCAAAAGAGGAACTACCCAAACACAGATTTCATCCAAGCAACCTGTTCAGACTAAGTTATAGGGAAGGAAAGTTTTGCTAAAATGTATTTCCTCTACTTGTGAAGAAACCTGTGTTGAGAAATGAACTTTTAACTTTGAGAAAATTATGCCATCTCTGTGTAACATATTTATACTTAATACATACAAGTATCTTACATTTTAAAAGGCTTATTGTTAAAAACAAGAAAACTCCTCTCCCTATAAAGAGTAAGAAATGTATTCTTCAGCTTTCTTATGTAATTAGTCATAAAAATTCTGTCTCCCTTTTAACAAAAAAACTATGAGAAAACTATCCTTCCTGAAATTCAACCCGGATATCAACCAATGTTGGATTAACATGGAAATTAAAAAATTCTTTTCTAAATCATTTGCAGAATTTATTTGAGCATTTCGATAATTATTTCCCTGTAAACTCAGTAAATATTAGGGATGGGAGCAGGCTTTGAAGATTATTTAGTTCAAACTCTGGTAAAAGAATGGATCTAAGATTTGTTCTAGAGGCTGTAGACATCTTAAACAGAATTAGAGAGCTCATCAGTCACAGAAATGGGACCAACGTCTGCCTCCTTCTATTTAAAAAAATTCTTGCCACTGAACATTTCTTCTATGAATCTCTCAAATTTTCACCAAAGAATATAGTAAATATATGAGGCTTTAAGTACCTCAAGAATAAAATGTATGTGAACTCTGCACATGTATTAGTATGCTAGGGCTGCTATGACAAAATGGCTCAACTGGTGGCTTAGATAACAGAAATACTTTTGTCATAGTTGTAGAGGCTAGAAGCTCAAGATTGGGGTGTCAGCAAGGTTATTTCTCCGGAGGCTTCTCTGCTTGGCTTTCAGATGGCCACCTTCTCATTGTATCCTCACATGGCCTTTCCTCTGCGCATCCCTCCTTGGTGTCTTCTCTGTGTGTTCTAATTTCCTCCTCTAATAAGGACACAAGTCAGATTGGGTTAGAACCCATGCTAATGACCTCATTTTAACAAAGTCACCTCTTAAAGGGCCGTCTGTAAGTACAGTCACTTTCTGAGGTTCTGGGGGTTAGGGCTTGAACATATGAATTTTGGAGGGGATACAGTGTAGTTCATAACAATACCATAAAGCTTTTCTTTTACTAAAGACATATAAAATAGGCTGGGCAGAGTGGCTCATACCTGTAATCCAAGGCACTTAGGGAGGCCAAAGCAGGAGGATCATTTGAGGCCTGGATAGTGAGACCTTGTTTGTCTTGCGCTCTCTCTCTCAATACATACATACATGCATACATTAGCTGGGTACAGGCCATGATCTGGCCGCAGCAATCTGGGTGGCAGAGCAAGACCTTGTCTTTAAAAAAGAAAAAGGACATAAATAATTTTGCTCTAAAATACTAATAATGACTTACTAATACAGGTAGAGTATCCCTTATTAGAAGTGCTTGGTGTGTGGTGCCTGTGGCTCAAAGGAGTAGGGCCTGGGGTCCCCATATGCCAGAAGTGGTGGGTTCAAACCCAGTGCAAGAAATTGCAAAGAAAAAAAGAAATGCTTGGGAACTGAAGTGTTTTGGGTTTTGGATTTTAGAATATTTTTATTATACCTCCTTGATATAGAGCATTCATAATCTGAAAATCTGAAATCTGAGATCCTCTAACGGAACATTTACTTTTTGAAATGTACAAACATTTACACTTTGAAAAATTTTGGATTTTCAGATTGGGATACATGACCTGTAAATTTGGAACTTTATTTTTTAAAACTAAAAAGTACTGGCTCGGCGCCTGTGGCTCAAGCGGCTAAGGCGCCAGCCACATACACCTAAGGTGGCGGGTTCGAATCCCCAGCCCGGGCCTGCCAAACAACAATGATGGCTGCAACCAAAAAATGGCCAGGCGTTGTGGCGGGCGCCTGTAGTCCCAGCTACTTGGGAGGCTGAGGCAGGAGACTCGCTTGAGCCCAGGAGTTGGAGGTTGCTGTGAGCGTGATGCCACGGCACTCTGCCCAGGGGGCCAGCTTGAGGCTCTGTCTCAAAAAAAAAAACAAAAAACAAAAAAACTAAAAAGTACACAGGGTCTTCTAATCAGATATGTATCATATTCATTTAACAAAAGACATTATTTTAGATGATGGAGATACAGATTTGGCAAAAAGGATAAAGTCTATTCTTTCATGGAGTTAAAGAATATAGAAAATAAATGTATCAGATGGTGGTAATACATCAGTCAGCCTTTACTGGGTAACAAACCACACTCAAACATAATGGCTAAATGCGATGTGAGCAACATTTTGTTTGCTCAAGATTTTGTCTGTCAGCCGTTTGGGTTGGGGCCATGCTCGGTGTGGTAGTTCTGCTCATTCCTTCTAGGGCCCCTGAGGTAGATTAAGTCAGTTAACTGAGAGCTGCTTGGTGCGAGAGAGGAGTTGGCCGACTTTTGTAGCATCCTGGCCTTTTCTTTGTCATATCTCAATTTTCTCTTTCTGTCTTCTCTTCCTTTTGTTCTTTATTAAGGAATTTTGAATAAAAGACTTTGAATATTGTGGAAGATTCCATTTGGGGTGATTGAGTTGGAACTATAATACTGACCTTTTTAAGTATCTTCATTTTACAAAATAGTCTAATCATCATTAATTGTTGCCCCAAGTCCTGTTTTATAGCTGGGAGTTAGGGTTTTGCATTCATTAATTTGGGTGGAGTGATAATAACAAAATGATAAATAAGTCATGAACTTTGCCTTGGTTTTAGGTGCTCAAATGCCTCAATTCGTGTATGACAGTACTAGACATGCTTTTCTTAGCTCAACAGGAAATGAGAGTTTGGTTTGGTAGGAGGAAGTCATGCATACCCAGCTTTGAGTGTGCAAGCTTCTCGTTAGTTGTTGAGGAGAGTAAATGAAGTTTATCTCCTTCCCAAAAGCGTTGATTATGAAGGGGAAATGAGATACGGCTACAGGTAAACTAGATCCGTATCTGCTATTTATGTGTCGGAAGATGAAGTTTGAAGATGAGTTTCAGTTCTTAGGGCCAGGAACACAAATGGTGGGATTTGAGGTTTAAGTGCCTTAAATTTAAGGCTCTCATATGATAAATCTTACTTTCTTTATGTGTAGGGAAAAAAACCCCAAAATTTTAGCTTGAATTAATCTGTTATTTAAAAACTTCATATCCTTCTTTCATTGGAGGAAAGTGGATCTGGACTCCACTGCCAAGAGATATTTCAGTTTTTCATTGAGTTGGGTGTGTGGAAACCGTCTATGGTATGCCATTTGTGAGTGGAAGGCATTCCACAGCAGTGATTTTGGTGAGTTTAGAAAAGAATCGAGATGTGCTAAGCTTGATGATGACTTACTTGCCTTTGATAATGTGATTGTATAAATTAATGAAAATCGAGACGTGAAAACTCAGGAGAATAGAGAAAATATGGTGACAGTGGAGACTAGACTAATTTGTGGGAGTTTTGGAATCAACATGCTTCATTTTAATTAGTAAAGTGAGGGGGTTTGGCCTTTTGACAAGAGTGTTAGGAAGAAAAAGCTGTCTTGAGTACTAGTGTGGTCTACTCCAACTCTGGAGTTTCCTCCTCACTTTTATCCTTATTTTACATATGCGTGGCGAGATTAAGCAACTTGCCTTAAGTCATATAGCTAATAAGCTAGTGGACAAACCAGGTGTTAAGACATTTCAGTCTTGACTTCTAAGTTGAGGGCTTCGCTATTGCGTCAAATGGTTTCCCAGGGTTTTGACAGGTTGAGTTGATAGGCAAGTTGTGAGTAAGCAGAGAAGAGCTAGGGGAGCGTTTGGGGCCAGGGTTGACAAAGGGAAGCCTGGGGTCCTAAGGGTGGGAGGAAGGGTGGGGTAGAGAGGCAAAGGAGGTGCTGGGAGAAGGAGCAGGAGTTGCCAACCCTAAAGCTTTCTTTTTTTCTAGGTTTCTGTGCCTACTTCAGAGCTTCTCAGACTCCACTGTGCCCTTGATCAGCTATAGAGCTTGTTAAAATGCAGATTCGATCCTGCAGGTGTGGAGTGGGGTCTGCACTGCTAATATGCCTCCCATGTGGTACTAACTAGTTCCACTTGGAGGGAGAAGTGTTGGTAGTTAGCAGCTGGTTTAAACATTTCACTGGAACACAGCTGTTAAGGTCGCTTATTTGGGCTAGGATTATGTCTTATCTGTGTAAAGCGTCTTGTGTATCATGATTTTGTGAGCAGAATATAATTTACAGTTGGGATTGTAGTCTTTCTGAGAATCGCAGGATATTTCTAATCGCAGGAAGGGGTGTTAGTTAGCATGTATAGTTTAGAGAGGAGCAAGGGCCCTTTTAGCCTGGTTGAGAATGGGGTCACAGAATGGTGTCTCCCCCAGCTCTCACTCTGGGGTGTTTTCGCTCCTTGTCTGCCTGGGTTAGAACAAGGTGCAGTAAAGTCCTGCCACCTTCCCTCCACGCCACCCATTTGGTGATTTGGTGATAGGACAAGATCATAAACTGATTATGATTCTCATACTCTATTTCCTGGCACAAAAATAAGTGTTCGAGAGAGTGAATGAAGAGAGGAATGAACAGAAAAGGTGGTTTCTGGGTGCAGTAGGTCACAGAGTCACCTCGAAGCCATGGTAGTAAGTTTTTAGTAAAAATAGATGATGCCATCCTGGTGTTGTGGAGAGGCTGCAGACCCAGTAGTGGCAGGCTTTCTGACAACAGCTGTGTTTTGAGTCCCTGAGAAAGAGGGGGAAAGTGGGCAGATGTAAATACAGTTAGGTGGGTAGCTTGGGAAAGGACTTTATGCAGGCTTTTTGGTTCTTGATTACATGTTCTCTTTTACACTTAGAAAAGCAGGCAGTCATTGTTAGAATAGAAAATTCAAAAGCTTGGTTGTGAGAATAAGGGAAGGTACAAAGAACTTGAAGATTTAGTTAATTTAATTGAGAAAGAAATGAGGACAATAATGAATCTGGACAGATTTGTATGATATGGTTGTATTTACATGTTTGCGTTTGCAGGGGAATGGTGGGTAAGGTCAGTGGTTTTTATGTTGAAATCCTGGAACTATAGAATGGTGGTTCTGCAGTGAATTTCAGGGAGCCTCTACTCATCTCCCTTGTTTTACCTAGAAAAAACCTCCAAAACCAACAGAAGTGGTGATATTATTAGCATATAGTAGACTGCCAAGTGGGCTCTCACGTTTTTGTCTCAAATGACTCCCCACTCAGGCTTTCTCTCCTACTCACTTGTACCAAGTGCCTTTCCCGTGCAGGCACTATAATAAACATTGTTCTTTTTGTCACATTGCTTTGATTTTTAGAATATGCTTTCTGAAAATTCAGATAGTAAAGTCATATTTTGTTATTATATTGATAGGGGAATAATTACCAGATTTATCTGTCATAGGCCTTATTTAATTTGGAAAAACAAGTTGAATTATTGCTGAATTTCTGCTTTGGGCATAGTTGATAACTGCATTTTGCGTTTTGTTGCATCAGGCCATTCTTTAGAGAATAACGTTTTTAACACTCCACTTTCTCATGAGTCACATTAATAAAAAACACATTTAAAAATTTCTCCTTTCGAAGCACGGTTCTCAAGCTGAATTTAGCACTACTCGTGGGATTTTTACTAGCATTAATTCATATTCTCCAATAATCTAAAAGTACAGACATAACATTCCCATTTTATAAATATGCCTTTGAGATTTAATTTGCATTGTAGAACACTGGACTCCAGGATTTAAAAAAAGAGAGGACAAAAACTTGACTGATACTAGAAGTTGTCAGTACTTCATGGGAGAAATTGATAGAGTTAATCTCCTAAAGCAGACTTGAGAATTCAAAATCCATTTCTGAGTGGCTTTGGAAACCTGCATTTTTCCCTCCTTGTATGCCAGTGTAAAAACTATTTCCAGAGAGGTTGCCCAGGCTTTGTAAACTTGGGATCCCTGCTTGAGTGGGAGACAGTGGAGAAGAGAGCCTGTCTGTGAACTGTCTGGGAGTAGGGTATCAAGGGTGGGGAAGTGCCTTGCTTGTTAAAGCCTTTCAACTCACCTGCTCAGAAGGAAGTGGTAATTCAGAATTCAAAATAGTCCTATGGTAACTTTTCTTCAGTTTTCCCTAGTAAATATAGCTGTTTAGAGCAGCCCCCCCCCCAAAAAAAACCCAGTAAAAGTCTATAAGACAATAGGCCCTCCTTTAGGTGGTAGCACCTTCTCTGGCTAATTGTATCCCCAACTTTTGTTGCACCTGGTGTACAGAATGCCTTCTGAGACCTTCCTTTGGGCCTTTCAACTGCTGATTTTGGTACATCAGAGCAATATAGCAGCAGAGTGAAATCTTGCAGTTTTTGGCTGGGGCCAGGTTTGAACTGGCCATTTTCAGTATATGGGGCCGGTGCCCTACTCCTTTGAGCCACAGGCACCACCCAGCAGAGTGAAATCTTAAGAAAAAGGCACGGGCAGAGATTCTTAGCTTTGGCATACCTTGGAATCACTTTAAGAAGCTTTAAAGTCTCTGGCTTGCCGCCTATAGCTCAGCCGCTAGGGCGCCAGCCACAGACACCGGAGCTGGTGGGTTTGAATCCAGCCCAGGCCTGACAAACAACAATGACAACTACAACCAAAAAATAGTCAGGCGTTGTGGCAGGTGCCTGTAGTCCCAGCTACTTGGGAGGCTGAGGCAAGAGAAATGCTTAAATCCAAGAGTTTGAGGTTGCTGTGAGCTGTGACAGCACAGCACTCTACCCAGGGCGACAGCTTGAGACTCGGTCTCAACAAAAAGCTTTAAAGTCTCATCTTAAAGCAGCAAATCTTAACCTTGTCTGCAGTTTGCAGTCACCTTGCAGGACCACAACTGTTGGCAGGAATTGGCCGGTTTCAGTCCTATGCCTCTGATGGCCCTTGGATTTGAAAGTTCTTTATACTCTTCCACTTTTGTTTCATTTACCTTCATTTATAATAAATATAGGTTAAGTTCATTGTGGAAATTGCTTCTCAGCTAGTTTTATATTTGAGTGAAGGAGGTAAATGAAAATCTGGTTTTTCCTTTTCCCTCCCCTCCGCCATCCCTACCATTCTAGAAATTTCTGACCTATTTTCCACATTCTCATTTTCTGGAGGAAATGAAACAGGTTTTGCATTTAGCACTTAGGGGATATGGAGTTCTCTCCCCACTGTGGGAAGAAGATTCACCCTGTGAGATTATAAAACAGACTGATTTCCAGTACCCTACCCAGACCTATGGATGAGGCCCAGAAATCTGTAATTTTTTTTTTTTTTTATATGAATCAAAGGGGATACTTATGTAAGGTTATTTTCATCAGTATTGTACTGGGTATATGATGATGGCCCTATAAGACTGTAATACTGGATTTTTACTGTACCTTTTCTATGTTGAAATATGTGTAGATGCATAAATCCTTACCATCTGTTACAATGTCTACAGTATTCAGGATGGTGTCATGCTATCCAGGTTTGTAGCCTAGGAGCAATAGGCCATTATTACACCATATAGCCTCAGCGTATAGTAGGCTGTGCCACTGGGTTTGTGTATGTGTTCTCTGTGATGTTCACACAACAAGATCGCCTAATGGTGCATTTCTCAGAACTTATCTTTGTTGACAAGTGGCACTTGACTGAACTAATATTTAAAAAATATTTGCTTCTTATAAATAGTGAAGGATTTGCAGTAACATTGTACATACCTGTGATTTTCTGAGAATCGCTTAGTGCGAGGCGAAGGTAGATAGGAGTAAAGATGAAACGAGCTAGCCATGCATCCATAAATATTCAAGGTGGTAATGGGTACACGGAGTTCATTCTTCTCCTTTCTCTGCTTTTGCAGTGTTTGAAGTTTTCTGGACAAAAACAAGTATTTTCGCCTTTTGAAACTGTTTAATTTCTCCTATCGTGTTTGTTCTGTAGTCATAAATGGTAAATGATCAATCAAGTATGTACAATGCTCAGTTCATTTAAGACTGACTTTGAATTCCCTTGGATAATCAAGCCTTTCCCTCAGCCTCCGTCTGCCTCAGCCCTGTGCAAGTACAGTCAGGTTGTTGGGTGTGTTGAATGTCATGCTGGTCATTTTGGCTTTAAGTCAGCAAGATAACATGAAAACAGACATTCTCTCACACAGTGCTCCTGTGCCAACATCAGCATCTCAACATTGTTGGAATGTGAAAGGAACAAGGTGGTGGGTGGCACGTGTGGCTGGTGAGTTGGGGCGGAGCCAGGGCGCCTCTGTCTGGGCTTAGGGCATTCTCCCATGGCACTCTGCACCCTGCAGGACTTTGTAGCTTATGTGGTGGTTTCCATCTCTCCTCCTCCTTTCTCCCTATTTATTTTTAGCCACTTCAGCTTTCCTTTGGTGGAAATCTGGACAAAAGCTGAGTGTCACAGAATCTGCTGTGTGTTTGGTACCTGGGTGGTGGATCCTTGACTTGTTGTTTCTTAACTTCAGAGCTTCCTCAGGTTTGGGTGTTGCTGCTGGAATTAACTTGTAACTTGGACTCTGGCGTGGAATAGCTTCATCAACCATTTTTCTTACTCTTTACTATGAAGCTAAACCAATCAAAGTGATTTACTTGTTAGTTGCAAATTTGAAAGTTTTGAAACTTCTTTTATTTTGCCTTTGAGCGAGGGTTCAGAATTATAAAGGGCCTTTGCATTTATTGCTAGTATTTTTAAGGACTTTGGAGGAATTATGATTGCTTTTGAATTAGTATGGGATTTAAAAACTGATGGAAGTCATCACACTGTCCTGCACATGTATCGCAGGTCGTGTGGTCTTTTGTGAGTGGGTGTGCAGGTAGATGTGGACACTGTGCCACAGAGCACTAGCAGTAATTAATTAATTCATGACCCTTTCTTCTTTAATGCTGTTTCAGTTTTGATTTTCTTGTTGACTAAACATCCATTATTAGTTAAGGATTAGCTGATATTAGCTAATCATCTCAGCATTAATTGCAGGACTTTAATGGTGGCCAGAGGTCTTCTGTTTACTTTCTTCCTTGCAGTTGACGTAGTTAAGCTGTACTTATCAAGGCCTCCAGTTTTACTATGAACAAGCTTTAATTTGAAGTTGAAGAGCTTTAGTGAAGAGGATTATACGATGTATTCCTTAAATTATGTAGGAAAGAGCAAAATGTTTGTGTGATTCCTTTGGCTGGGTTGTGTTACATGAGATAGAAGAATTGAGTTTGACCCTCTGTCTTAGTTCATTTTCTGTTGCTCATAGTAGAATATTTGGAACTGGGCAATTTATAAAGAAAAGGAATTTAGTTTTTACACTTATGGAGGCTGAGAAGTCTAAGGTTGAGGGTCTGCGGCTGGTGAGGACCTTCTTGTTGGTGAGGACTCTGCAGGGCATCACATGGCCAGGGGACCTATAAAGCCACCTGTCCCATGGCCATGATAACTCCCTAATCCATGAGCCCTCATGATCCAACCATTTCTTAAAATCCCTGTCTCAGTACCACCCCTGGGGACTAAATTTCAATGTGAGTTTTGGAGAGGACGAATACTCAAACCAAAGTACCCTCTTAAGTTTCTAATGATACACATTAGGGTAGTATACAGATAATCTGTAAAAATGCAATTAAAAAATTTAACATTTACTCTTTTAGGTACCCTCTTTAGGAAGAAAAGGATTTACTTTTGTAAAACTCAGTGGGATGTATTTTAAAGGTCCTTTGAGAGGACTAAAAAAAATATTTCCATGGGTACTATTATCTCATAGTACCCAGAAATAGAAAGACTCTTATATAGCCAGTGAAGTTATCTGTTGATTATAATTGCCAAACTTATTAAAAATAAAGCCATTATTATCTAAAATAAAACTATTTTTGTCAGAGTTTATCAAATAAATGGTCTGTGAGTCTGTGGGGTTTCTTTTTGTTTGATTTTTTTTTTTCTTTTTGAGATAGAGTCTCAAATCTCAAACTGTTACCCTGGGTAGAGTGCCATGGCGTCATAGCTCACAGCAACCTTCAACTCTTAATGCTCAAGCAATCATTTTGCCTCAGTTTTTTTTTATTTTCCTATTAGTAGAGATTGGGGGGGAGGGTTGTCTCACTTTTGCTCAGGCTGATCTCGAACTCGTGAGCTCAGGTAATCCACTCACCTCCGCCTCCCGGAGTGCTATGATTACAGGCATGAGGCACGGTGCCTGGCCTGTGAGTTTGTGTTTTAGGTGCTGAGGTTTTTGTTTTTGTTTTTTTTTTTTTTTGCAAGTTCGTACAGGTTAATATAAAATGAAAGAGAAATAGGAGGCACTTAATTGTCTCTTGAATAATTGGCATTTAGCTCTTGTGTTAAAAATGTTAAACAGAATGAAGGTGATGAGACTGAAAGAGGAACACATTTAGGCCTCTAGGTAGGAGATGTGTAGAGCCAGAGGGTTAGAAGGTTGTCAAGGTAGCTGGCTCTCCAGTAACTGAGGAAATACCCTAGATTGCTAACTTTGATTACAGTCCAAATGATCTCCTGATTTTCTCAGTCTATATTATTGTTGAAGCTTGGATTCAGATGTTCAGACGTCATAGCAAATTTCTGTGTTGCTTGCTAGCAAGGTCTTGGGTCAGTGGTTCCCCTCCCCTAGTAGCTTGTTAAACTCAGATTGCTGGGAACCACCCCATAGTTTCTGGTCTAGTAGGTCTGGGCTGGGACTGAGAATCTGCATTGGGACTGAAAATCTGCATTTTTAACAAATTTTACAATATTGTTAAAGTTGCTCGTCTTGGGACCACACTTTAAAGTAATGACTGTACATTTTAATATAACTTGGAGAATTTCCCTCCCAACATTTAGTTAATGAAAAATTTCAAATATACAACAAAGAGACCAACTGTAAAACAAATACCTATGGATAACCTTTTAGATTTTATAATTAATGTTTTATTATGTTTGTTTCCTCATGATTATCTATTTAGCTGTCTTTTTCTTTTTAGGAATTTCAAAGTAAGTTGCAGAAATTGGTACCCTTAACAAACTTGATACATTTTAGCTTGCATGTCATTTATAGTTTTTTTCTTCTCATTTAGGGAAAATTTACATGTAATGAAATGCACAAATCTTAATGAGTTTTGACAGTGAAAACATCTGTGTAACCCAAAACCCTATCAAAATATGGAACATTGCATCACACCTGGGAACTTCAAAAAACTGTTCCAAGGTCCCTGTTGATTAATCTGGGATAAAGCCCAGGCTTGTAGTTTTACAAACAAATCCCCCTGTTTTTTAACATTTAACCATATTTGGAGACCATTGCTCTAGCTTCTTTAGTTTGCAGTTTGTGAAATAAATTGATTTATATTTGGAAACCTGGCAAAATTAAGAACAAAATCAGTCTGTGACATAAAGAAAAACTACTGAGTGTTGCACAAATGTTCAGCTTTCAGGAATCTGTCAAGATGTTAAGGATGAAACAGATGAAAGCAGACACAGCTTATGAATTACGACTCAGAAAATGATTTGTTGAGAGTATATATGTGTGTGTCCCTCCTCCCTGTCATTTTCTGCAGATAACTTGGCCTGATATTGTAGGAGACATTCTGTTCAGAAAATATAAATTTTGTTTAGTATTATGCTTTCAGTTCTCTTGTCCTCAGGTTTTGCTTGCTTTTCACCAAATGGCAAAGTGAGCAATACTTCTGTTGTGCTGGAGGGGAGAGAGAGAGGAGAGTGAGCCATGCTTCTGTTGTGCTGGGGGACAGAGAGAGCAGGGGAGAGAGAGTGTCTGTGGACCCTAGGACAGGGCAAAGGTTTGGATTCTGCTTCGTTCCTATCCTTTCTATCTGAAACCTTTTTTCATTTTCTTCTTGGTTTTCCTTCTTTGAAATGGCTGCATGACATTCTGTCAGATTTCTAGAACAGTTTGGTAGATGGTTCATTTCGGGATTATATTCATGGCTTAAAACAACTATCTTGGTTTGTGATACCATGATTGGGTCTGGGGTAGGTAGACGGGTGTGTAAAGTTGAAGGTTAGGTCAGCTCTCCATGACTGGAGACTGAAGGGCTCACCCTTCTCTGTCCTTCCTTTCCCCTTTCTTGGATGGTGATAGGGACAGTTTTTTAGATTATATGTTGCTAATAGCAAAAGAAGGGACAAGTTCATAACCTGCTCATGGCCAGTTCAACCACGGAGATTCCGTTTTTTGAGAAGGCTAGCTGTGGGGAGGAGCTGAGCTGTGGGTTCACTGTGGCCCCAGTGGGTCCCTGCAGAGCTCTGGTGGGATGAATGTGTTTGGGAAGGGGCTGTTGTAGTAATTTGCAGAACACATTGAAATGGTTTTGTACTTTTAAAAAAATTTTTTTTTCTCCTTGAGATTACCATAAATTCTTAAAACTTAATTTCTGTTGACTGCTTTGACTCAGAAATATGTTGAATAGTATATTTCTACATTGATTTGAATGAGACAAGAAGTTTCTAAAAATTATAAAGCAAAAAGCAGAAAATGTTATCTTTTAAAAAATGATAAACGGGGGTGGAGAGGGAGAGGAAAGGATTTTTGAAAATGAACCCAAACATTGCTCTCTGTTCTTTTTTTTATTTACTCGAGATGCCTTTATATTTTTTATTTCAGATTATTGTGAGGGTAAAAATGATTAGGTTATAATGTTTGTATTTATTAGGTAAAGGAAATTAATGTGTTCATATTAATTTCCCCTCCTATCCCCTCTTCCTTTTGCCCCTCCCTCAACTTGAATTAAATTGACTTTTCTCTTGTGTGGGCCTGTATTAGTTTGTCTACTGGTTTCATATTAGTATTGAGAATATATTGGGTACTTGCTTTTCCATTCTTGTGATACTTGATTAAAGAGAAAATTCTCCATCTCTATCCAGGCTAATACAAAAGTTGTAAAGACTCCATCTTTTATATGGCTGAATAGTATTCCACGGCATACATGTACCACAGTTTATTGATCCATTCATGGGTTGATGGGCATTTGTTAAGATTCCTTTTAAATGAAAAAGTTTTGGTTCCTATTAATAAATTTTACCTTTACTCCCCTTTTTCAGAAATGACTAGAAGAGTCATTAAATGTCCCATAATTTAGTGTGGACTTACCAGTATTTAGTGTGAACCTTTGCCTCATTTTGAATTATTCCTCAAAATTGGAGAGGTGAAGCTGGTTCTGCAAGTTTCTGTGGTAATGTGTAAAATGAACACTGACGGAGTGGGTACAGATTTTAATCTAATTTGTTATTTTTAAACTCAGTGGGACATGAAGTGGACTCAGAAAGCCCACAAAAGTAGTTGGTATGTAATTTATTGTGGCCCTGGGGCTGAAGTAGCCCCCACACCCTTCCTTTATAAACTTTCCAGAACTTACTTATTTTATGTTGATTTTATTCCTTTGAGAACTGATTACCCCTCCGAAGTGTAATCAGATGGTCATGTGTGGGGTTAGGCTGAAGGAATAATGGCAGGTGACCGTCTCAGAGAAGGTGGTTCCACTGTCTTGAGGTAAGTAATATTTAAAGTGTAGTGGCTCAAAAAATGTGATGTTAGAACACTCAGGGGAATGTTTCCTTCTGCTTGGTCTCATCTCTCTTCTTACCTGCCGTGCAGAGAGAAAGCAAGGTTGCCTCTCCTTTCTGTTGTGTAATGTGGTTTCTAGTACCTGCTAGTCATCTCCTGGGTCCCAGCCAAATTTTAAGAGGACGTTTAGTCTGTAGGCACTGTTGATTCTAGTGTATGTAGGGTTTAGCATCTGTCCTCCCAGCCCAAGCCCTGTGTCACTTGACCTCTGTGTCCGTGTTACCACAACCCAAGAAGCTTTTTGGGTGGCTTTTAGGTCATGATTGGAATCAGTGACTTACCTGTGCTGTGAAATGCCCGGTGAACAGCAGAGATCTAAACACCAGCCTCTGTCACACAGGTGCTCAGGTTGCCCCGAGCCTGGCCTGGGGTCTGTGTGTCTGTAGGAGCTTGACAGCAGCCATGCCTAGACCTGCAGGGTGCCCCTGAGCCTGTATGACTGAGGAAGGAACTGCTGGGATGGTGAGGAAAGTCCTGTTTCTTCTGGTGTGTAATGAAAGGGAGAGGACATTTGGAAGGCACGGAGAAGGAGACTCTTGGAAGAATCCTTAAGATCAGCTGCTTGTTAGCCACATGGAGCCCACAAAGGGCAGAGTTCTTTCATGAGGTCACCCAGCAGGTCAGTGTCAAGTCTAGAATTAGAACTTGTGTTTCTGAAGGCTGACACAGGGAGAGGGAAGAAGTAGCCATGAGCTGTGGCCTGGATGCAGGGCAGAAACCGATACTCTGGAGTTGAAGGAGAAGAGAGGAGTCAGAGAAGTGCAGGTGGTTGGCTAGTCAGCCCTCTGAGGTGCTCACCTTTTTTGGCCAGAGTCCAATGGAGTCCGCTTGGGACAGTGGAAAGACTAGGGGTTTGGAGCTGGGCAGACACATCAGGCTTTACTTCCAGATAAACTGCTGTGTGTAGGCGCTCATACGGTGCCAGCCTGTGGCTTCCTTCTTCAGGGCTGTCTGGCTCCAGGGCACCTGTTCCATGGAAAGGGTGATAACAGGCTCTGTTGTAGGAAGAGCACAGATTGGGAGTGGATGTTTCTGAGCCAGTTCTTCTTTCACATATTGGCTGTGTAACCTTGATAAAAGTCAATTAACCTCCTGGAGTCTTTGTCCTTGAACCACAGTCTGGCCATAGCAATCAGGACCTTAGAGGGTGAGAGGATTAAAGGACCAACTTAGCATGGTGTGTGGCACCTGGCGTGTGTTTCATAAATCTGACAGCTTCACGTTCCATCCCCCTCTCTCCTCATAAAGTGGCTGGTAGGAATTCTATATCTTCTGTCTGTTTTTATTGAGACTTCTGATAGTAAAGAAATCTCATGAGTGAGTTGACTTATCTTTATACAGTTATCACATGATGTCTTTAATAATAGGGAAGATGGATATTTTGAAATTACTCTTGAAATTCTATACAGAGTCAGTATTAAGGAAAATATAAAGACAGTGGTAACACTATAGAATGTTGTAGGGCTCCCCGTTCATTGTTTTTTATTGTTGCTGTGGATTGTTACAGGTACAAAGTTTACTATGTACTTAAATGAAAACTCAGAAAAGTCTCAGATAAATCTGAGGCACAGAATTGTCTATATTATGGTTATTGTGGCTGACTTGTAATTTAGTGTGACTATCAGGTAGTTTACTTAAAAGATAATTAGCCTTATTACATAGCAAGACACCATTTTAAATATTTTTTTCATTGATATTCTTTCGTATCTGTAGTCACACACCAGTTAGTTCAGTCATCATTAGTTTGCCAGCCACACAGTATTTGGTTGTCACCCATGTATCTGTGCACAGATCAGAGTACTTGCTCTCCTGGTTGTTGCTTTTTGAGAACTTGTCTGTCTGCCCCCTGTTCTCACTTGTGTACAGCCTGGTGGATTGTGGGTCAGCTGCTTTATCTCTGTAAGCCACCTTCTTCCTGGCCTGACTTCTCGTGCTCCTTGATTAGGAAGAGGCATTGAGGCAGTAGAAATTGCAGGAGTGTGCCCTGGGCATGCTGTCCAGGGCACAGCATGATCCCCATGCTTTAGCTTGGGGTGGTTGAGGAGAGAAGGTGCCTGAGGAAATGGATTCAGATGTCCTCAATATCCAAGACTCTTAGAATACCATAGATGAGAGAAGTTCAGGGTATTTGGACCTGGAGGCTAGGAGTCAGAAGAGGCCTAGGCCCAACAGCTTAGGTTTTGACTTGTTTGTGGGCAGGGTGTTGTTCAGAGACAGCAAAAAGGCATCAGAAATTACACCACCTCCCCTCTCACTGGTTAGAATGTAGAAATTTTTTTATCACCAAGCCTTTTATTTTCTTATGATAAAAGGCCTAACATGCAAATGTACAGTGCTATGACAGTGGCTGTATAAATGAGATCCTTGTTCCGATGGCAAGGAGGAGTTAGGCTGGAAAAGCAGGACGGTTTTGGTGCTAGATCAGAAAGGGGTGTAAAGAGGATGTGGGAGCAGTCTTGCAGCAGGCAAATGATGTCACCTGCAGCGAAATTCCCAATTAATCAATTTTGGCCAGGCTAGCTCTGTTTATCTTCATCTCTGTGCTGGACTGGTAGAAGTTTTCAGAGGGCAAAGGTCTTTATTTCTCAGACTGTGTTTGAGCTGGTTTCTTGAACCAGCCCAGTCAGGGCACTAAGTGGGGCCACCTGCTTTATTTTTATACTGGGGATTCCTGTTTAGATCAGATGAAAAAAGTCTGTGAGTTTTGGAGTAAACACCTCCCAGAATACCTTACATCATTCTTATTCATTTGTTGTGGTGGCCAGGTCAAGGTAAAAACGGCAGGTGAGGCTTCCCATGGTAGGCCCTCTGTGTCAAACCAAGGCATTCAGGCTTTGTTCTGAAGCTGTAGGGTGAAGGGCTTGAAGCAGGGGAGGGAGATGGATTTGTACTTGGAAAGACCACTCCAGCAATAGTGGAGTGTGTCACATGGACCAGAGTGTGGCTATAAAGGTAAAGAGACCAGCTTGGAAGCTGTTGGAATAGCAGCCGGATTGGAAATAGAAAAGGAGGTAGATTGACGAATGTAAGATCGAGAGTTGAATTCAGTATGGTGGGTTAGTTCTGGCTGACAGGTCAGATCGTGATGGTGACTCAGAATGGCTTTGAATGGTTGCTGACAGGTACTCAGGAGGAATGATGTGAGTGAGGCATCCATGGGGAAGAAATCTGTTTTCTTTAGCCTTCTATTTACTAATGGTGTTCTCCCTCTTACACTTCTCGGGATTTTACTGTTCAGGGGTGTTTTATTACACCAAAAGCAAGTTGATATCAAATACTTTGAAAGTTAAAAACTGTAGAGCTTCTGTTGCTGAGGTCAAGATTCCTTCCCACTTGTTTTGACATAGTCACCTGCAGTAGACTTGATCCTACTGGCCCCTGCATCTCATTAGCCATAGGGCTCTGTTCATAAGGAGCGTGATCATGTTCCCTTTCTTCTTATTGCTCATGGGATAAATGCCAATCTCTTCATGTGACTCTAGGCCCAAGCTGGCGTGACCCTGGCTGGTCCAGGCTCACTTAGTGTGTGGCTGTCTTCATCTCCTTGCTGGTCCCATACTGTCCTCTGCCAGCCCCTGCTTCTTGTCCAGATCCTGCCTGCCAGGCACTTAAGGAGTCTCAAGGCCTCTCTGACTTCCCCAGCTGGGTCCTGGTCATGAATACAGTTACTTTTAGCACTTGACACAGTTGCGTTGTTACATTTGTTTGTGCAGTCTTTGATTAGTGTTGGAGAGATCTCTCACTTATCACAGTGCCTGGTACTTCGCTCTTCCTTATGTATTTTGAATTTAACTTAGTCCATTATAATAATGTATTCTGTTGCTGATCCTCAATTCAAAAAGTTATATTCATATATTTTTTTCTGATTGCCTTGCACAAGTAGGCCCCTTTGCTGTGTATACCATAGGACTCTGTTCTCATTTGTAACACTGCTTACATTTTACTGTAAGTAATGGTTAATCCTTCCTGCTAGAATGTAAGCTGTGGGGTGGCAGTTAGTGCTTTTGACACTTAGGGTATTTGGCACCTGGTGGGTTTGTTGACAGGAAAAACACTTTTGAGAGGTATCTATTTAATTAAAAGCAGTTAAAGCCCTGACAACAAAAGGGTCCATCAGTCTCCCTCTCTTCTTCTTTCTTTTCACCTTTCTCATTTCTTCCTTGCTCTCATTGACAACTCATTTTTATTATCACAGTGTCACGTAATTGCTGTGCTATC
>NW_003852474.1:5876054-5922392 GCF_000181295.1 Otolemur garnettii | reverse complement strand
ATTGGGCAATTTGAAGTTTGATTGTGAAAAGTTAGTCATTATGACAAGTTCATGAAACACAGATGATAAAGCTGCTAATAAAATTTAATCCTGTGAAATTGTCAAGTGGGATAGCTGCCATTCTGACATTTAGTGCTTTTAAAAATCAGTTGGGTATGTGTGTATAATTATGTTGGTCAGAAATTGTGAATGGGGCTGTTTGCAGTGGCTCATGTCCTAATCCTAGCACACTGGGAGGCCGAGGCAGATGGATTGCTTGAGCTCAGGAGTTGGAGACCAGACTGAGCAAAGAGCAAGACCCTAACTCTACTAAAAAAAATAGAAAAAACTAGCCAGGTGTTATGGCCGGCACAGTTACTGGGAGGCTGAGGCAAGAGCTTGAGCCCCAGAGTTTGAGGTTGCTATGAGCTGTGATGACCCCATGGCAATCTATCCCGGGCGATAGAGTGAGACTTTGTCTCAAAAAAAAAAAAAAAATTGTGAATGGTGTGAGGTTTCTGAGAGACTCAGAATTGGGGCCAGTGCTGCTATTATTATAGCAGTAATAAACTGCCTTCCTTATTTTGGTTGTCAGTCCTGTGCTCTCTTTTTTCTTTAGTTTTTGATTAAATTATGATGGTTCTATGGTTCCAAAGAATTTACAAATGCACAATATTGTTCCAAATTAACTTTGTTAGGACTTAACCTAATGTGAATTCTTTTTCCTTAAAAAAATTTTTTTTTTGCTATACTAATTGCTTTCTAATTTGTTGGCTCAGAGTATAAGATTAGGAAGTATTAAGTAGTAATACTTGGAAAAGAGACGATCTGAAAGTCGGGCTTTTTAGTGTTGGGTGGTAAACTTGCTGATGAATGCACACATGAAAGGTAATCTGCATTTCCTTTCTTTTCCCTGCCACTCCTTTTGAATTGCTCAAGGCCAGTATCTTATGTCTGGAACAGGTGACTCAGATGAAAGAAAGTTTAAAAAAGGAAAAAAGCTGTCATTTTCCGGTTACTCATTATCATCCAGGGTCCAAATTATATCTTTTCTCTCCACTCTTTTCCCTCTTCCTCCCTTATTTAGAATCTTGTCTCCTTTAACTCTCACTGCCCTTTTAAAAGTTTGGCAGAAGGAGTGGCAGTGACACCTGCCCTCCCCAAAAGGAGGAAGGCCCTATTACCTTTTTTTCTCTGAAATTGTTAAAACGACATTCTTAGGTAAAGACTGGGGTACTTCAGATGCCAAGGTGCATCTATAAAATGTTTTCTGGCTTAGCCCATTCAACAAAAGAAATTAAGAAAATAGCTTCTGATGGGAAACTGACTTGTACTCTTAATGACCACTGAGGCCAACTGGGATAACTGGAATTATCCTAGAAATAATGTATGTGCAGATTTAAAGAAAATCCCAGTATGTCTTATTTTATATGGAGGCAATTAATGTTCAGTTTGGGTTGAACAAATTTAATAGTTGCTTCTTGGATCTTAGAGGTGATTTAGTTCTTAAAGATTTCTAGAGTGAAAGAAAATAGGATAATGATCTGCAGATGATTTCTTTAGCCCAGTGATTTTTTTTTTTTTTTAATGCAGTTTTTGGCCAGGGCTGGGTTTGAACCTGCTACCTCCAGCATATGGGGCTGGTACCCTACTCCTTTGAGCCACAGGCGCCACCCCCTTTAAAGACATCTTGAATCTGTCTTGTCTCCTCAGCGTTCCCTGAGCTTTGGAGTGCCCTGGGGTCTTTCTGACTTACATGCTGTCTCCTTTGCAGCATCAGACGGCCTCCTTTTCCTTTCTGCCTCTGTTGCCCTCTGCTTTGCTTTCTAGGTTCTTGTTCTTGTGCTTATGTAGTTTAAGGGAAGTACAATGGTGGAAAGATCCCTGTCTACCTGGCTGCCACCAAATTGATGGTGAACTTGGGAAAGAGGCTGAACTTAAGAATTCTTTTCCCTCAGCCGTAATTTAGGGCTGATTAGAATAGTGCCTATTTTGTGAGGCAGTTGTGAGGATTAAATGAAACCGTATTCCTTAAGTTCCACACATACATGTAATGGTGCAGTAAATGTGGTTGCTGCTGCCATCACTATTTCTTGGTACCTCAGCGAGTGCAGTTGCTTATTGTTCTTTTTAGTATGTTTGTCTGCTGTTACATGAAATTCCTGGAAGGCATGGTCCATGACTTATAGGTAATATCAGGCATGGCAGGCAGAATAGGAGGTGAAGTTGCTTGAATAGTCTGAGGAATGGGGCTTTGCAGTTGACTCACATCTTTGCACTTGACTCACATGAAGCTGGCCAGTCAACTCGGTGCTTTCCTTCCTTACATACAGTTGGTGTTCAGAAAACAAGTTGTTAAATGAAGACCATAGTTCCCAAAGGTATTATTTCTCTTGCTTTCATTTATGGCACAGGTGACCCCAAAGTAAAATCACTTATGAATACAGATCTTACTATACAAGTGAAAACATATCTCTTTTTCATGGGTTGGAATCCTAAAGTCTTTTGTTCCATGAAACATCATTTGATTCTAAGGTTTTTTTCTATTTACTTTTATAATCATTCAGTGAAATTTAAGAAATACAGAGCAGAACATCACTTGTGTAGTAGTTGGTGCATTGTTCTGTGGGTTCTTAGTGGTTTTAATTTCGATGGTCTTAATTGTCAAGTTGCCATCCACTTTCTGAGTCTTGAGTGCTCATTGAACTAGGGCTTATTATGTTGACTATTAAAGGTTTAAAAAAAAAAAAACCCAGCCCTATTCTCAAAACTGTTTTCTTTACAAGATAGGAGAATTTCCAATAAACCTTTAAGCCCCAGAAATGAATTCAGAATTAACTCAAATTAGAATTGTTAATTTCTTTTTTGTTCCGCCAGCTTTATTTGGGAAGTCAGCTACAGAGGTATTAGGGGAACCAGCCTTGAGAGTGGCTTTGCCTGTTAATTGAAGAAGACCCTGCAGATCTTATGTTAGCTGGGCAGTCACCCTCCTGTTTTCTTAGGTCTAAGGTTCTGGCTCTTCCCATGCTATCAGGGAGGGTGAGCAAGAGTTACTAACATATTTGCTTTTGGGTTTGTCAACCAGGGGCCATAGGCCCCAAGGATGCAGGCACAGAGAACCCTCGGAAGATGGAAAATACAGTTGAGCCTTCTGTAGAACATCTGTCACTTTCTTTGGTTTCAAAGGTGATTGAGATCATCTTGGTTTTTCTCTCCTAATTTAAAGCCACTGTTATTGTATTGTGCCTCTAATTTTTTATATAAATCTGAAATACCACAGTAATAAGGCCATTTACTATCTCCAGTAGAATCAAAACTTGAAGTAGTGCTTTTTGACCTTGATGTTTGTAGTGTAACTGTTCTTTTCAACCTTGCTGAGAAGACAGAAAGCAATGTTGACATTCAAGGGGAAAATAAATGTTTGAAGGTAGGTATTGGTCATCTCGGTTTGCACTGTCAGCATAAGCAAAGCCCTTCTCTTGTTCACTCTGAAAAGAGCCTTATTTTTAGAGTAAGGGAAGGAAATAAGTCTGTTCAGAAAACCTTGCTAAGTTTTGTGGAAGTACAAAATTTTCTCCCTAGTCCTTCTTCTTTTCTGTAGCTAGTAATAAGAACAGTGATGATAGTCAACATTTGAGTGATTCTGAGCTGGACCACGTACTGAGTGTTCTTCCCTTAATATCCTCCGTTAGTTTTTTCTCATTGCTCCAAGATGATGCTCAAAGCCCACAGAGGTTATTTATCTCATCTAAGGCCATAAAGAGTTAAAATTACAAGTGGATTTGAGACTCAAATCAAACTTTGTGATGCTTGAGGACTCTTTTTAACATTATCGTATTATAAACTTCCTAATTTTGACTCTTCATTTATTCCACGGAGTGAAGTATGGAGGGTGATAGATGTTTTGCTCCCTTAAGGATGTCATAGTCTCCAAGTTAATGAGGGGTTCCTTAACCAGTTGCTAAAGGAGATCCGGGCATTTTACTGTTTCTCTCCTTCTACTTTAATTTTTCAGTTTTAATTTCAAGTGTGGTGAATATTTGATACCACCTACACAAAACTTCGCTGCTGTTTTCAGTTTTCATGAGGGTAGAAGGGTCATACACTAAAAACTCTGAGAACCTCTGGCCTGGTTAAAAGCATAGGTAGGTTTTGGAGTCAGCAGGCCCCTAGGTTTGAGTCCCTGGGCTAGCATTTACTAGCTGTGGACCCTTCTCATTTTTGGTGTCCTTATTTGAAAAATGGAGCCAATAGTCATAACTAATAGGGTTGTGAGAATTCAATAAAATAATACATGCCACAGGTTTCCCTTAGGGCTGGGCACTCTGTAAATGTCATTGCTGCTATGCTAAGTGGTGGGGTATGAACAGTGAGTACTGGTTTGTCAGTCATCAAGAAGTTTACAGTCATTTTGAGGCAGAAAGAGGTGAATGAAAATACATGTTTATAGATGGTATGGTCAGGGCTCTATCTTTGGTTTGGAAGAGATTATTTCTAATGGCATAGGAGAGTTGTGTGAACTGGCTCTTGGGCCTCATGTGCCCCCATGGGTCTTGCTGTCTGGGGTGGAGGAAGAACTGTATAGGCCTGCACTGTTGAATTGGGCTCAGCCTGACTCTGGAGGAGGAGTGCCGCCCAGAAGTGACTGTGAGCCCAAACTGAGATTGCCTTTGGAGGCTTCCCAGGCAAGTACAGGCAGGCTCTGACCTTGATCAGTTTGGGCAGATTGGGAGGCAGCAGAGCTGTGGGCTGGAAGCTGATGGGTAACCTAGGGAGTGTCTTTTCCCTTCCGTGACCTCTTTAGACTGGTGCTGTCTTTCTTACTCTTGCCCTGCTGTAGCCTGCCCCTCCCTTTGCTTTCTTCTCTCTTCCTTTGCTTCTTTGTCCTTGTCTCCTCCCGCTAGGATGTTTATAATAAATAAGTATGTGCCAGAGTAAAGTCCCTTTGGTCTGAATAAAAGGAGTGAAAACAAGCTGTTTAGCACTCCTTTCTCACTTCCTCTGGTCCCACCTCTTTTTATGGAAAAAGTCCTGTCCCTGGTTGTTTTTCAACAACTGAAGTTGAGAGTGTGCTCACCAGCCTCCTTTCTGCAGCGGGTTTATTTTGGGGTCAGGCCTGTAAAGGAGAGAGTACATGCAGATGTATCACTCCCAGTCGTATTTCCTGAAATGAGAGAAAGAAGAGTAATGAATTATTACTGTCCTTGTGAATGGGGTAGTGAGAACTAGCTTCAGTGTTTCTCCCCGTATCAGTTATAATTTAGAAGTCTGAAAGAACAAACCCATTTCTTTTCAGATTGTAAATTCTAAAGAGAGAGGCTTTGATCAGACCCAGTGTCCCTCCCCCTTTTAAAAGAGCTTTTATTTACCTAAAAATAGGTAAATTCTGTTTTTATCAGTTCCTAAAAATAGAAATCTGTTTATTTTCAGTTCTAATTTAGCTTTGAGAGGCCAAATCAGTCTTACGGAGGAGACTGTTAGGGATGTGGGGACAGAAGATGGTTTAACCCTGTGTTAATGTGTCTTCCAGGAGGGTGCAAAGGCCTTAATTTGTAGGGCTGTAGAGTCTGATGCCTGTAAAGTCAGTGTATGTACTGATCAGAGCAGATGGAGGTTGATTAGTGTTCCCCTTGTACCTGTTTGGTGTTTTTTTGGGGGGAGTGGGGAGTTCATTGATAAGTAATATTTCTAACATGGTAAAAGTAACAGCAGAGTTCTTTGTAGCAGAACTCTGGTCTTTGACTCAGTAATATGGAAGAGCATTGATTTGGTCATTTATTTTTGGATTAAGTATTTGTTAAAGCTCCAACTCTCAACAGCTATCATTTTAAATAAATGTGTTGTCTCTTCTCTATCCGTGTGACAGGGTCATGTTGAGCTCTTGATGTGTTTCATCAACAAGATATTGGCAACCTTTATTTCTGCCCCCCCCCACCCCACCTCAGACACAACAACCATTTTTACCCAGGGGAGGGTGGGCACCTATGTTTTTTTTTTTCTTTTTTTCTTTTTTTTTTTTTTTTGGCACCTATGTTTTAAACCATTCCCAGAAGCAGATAATACTTAACAAGAAGAAAGACATGATGAAGGTAGACTGTTATTTCTAGCATTTCTTTTCTTTGCTATGCTGCTGGGAATCTGGTAATTAAAAACCAAATGTAAGATTTGGTTGTCTTACCTTAGTTAAACAGAACAGTGTTGAAGATTCCAGAACAGCACCACCCATTAGAACTGACATGAACTGTATGTAATTTAAACTTTTTAGGTGTACACATAAAAACATAAAAAGAGACAAAATTAATTTTTACAAGAAATTTTATTCAACCATTATAGCCAAACTATTATCACTTTAACACATCATTCAACAAATGAATTGACCAGTGAATTCTTTTTTGAAATTCAGTGTGTAGTGTACACTGACAGCTCATCTCAGTTGGGACCCATCACCTTCTAAGTGCTGAGTGTGGCTAGTGGCTCTTGAAATTGGATAGAACAGATTTAGAGAATTTGATCTTTTTCCTACTCACTGATATCTCTTTTCTTTTTTTCTACTCACTGGATTCTAGATGTTAGATTTTGTGGAGCCTGCTTTTTGACCAGCGCAAGGGGTTCCAATGTCTCTTGTGCTTGGGAGACATGAGGAGTCTTGAGCTGGTCTGGGGCCACCTCAGTGGTCTAGGGATGGCAGAGGAGCTGGTGGTGTCAGTGCACTTCCCTCGCAGGGGCCCCCGCCCCGTGTGCTCTGCTTTCCTCCAAGACACGCGTCTGCTCTGTCCTCTTTGGAAGATACTGTGGCATTTTCACATCTTTTTGTTGATCTCTTCTTCCTAAGGACACAGTTGGGTGGCTTAAACAGTAGTGTAGTTAGTATATAGTTCCAACCCTTTAAAACCTCTTGTTATTTATAGCCAGTTTCCCAGACAAATACTCTTTAAGCACCAGAGATTTATTTAGTAATTTTTATGGTGGGAAGAGTTCTGAATGTATTCATATGCTTTTGTTATCATCTGTAGTGGTTGGAAAACTTTAATTTCACCTTACTGATAATGTAGTACTGTCTTTTTAGTACTCCGTTTCACTGGATAAGTAGCTAGTGTAGCAGATGTAATAGTGGGTTAGGGTTAGGGGTTAAGGTTAGGGTTTGGATTGACTGTTCTTGAATATAGATAGAATGGCAAATATAGATAAAAGAGTTGAATATAGATAGAAGGGTGATGTTGGGACTTGTTGAAAGAGTGTTGATGGTGTGTTCTTTTGATTTATTTGCATCTTTTTTTTTTTTTTTTAAGAGACAGAGTCTTACTTTGTTGCCCTCGGTAGAGTGCTATGACGTCACAGCTCACGGCAGCCTCCAGCTCTTGGGCATAGGTGATTCTCCTGCCTCAGCAGGAGAGGAGCTGGGACCACGGGCACCTGCCACATCGTCTGGCTATTTTTTGTTGCAGTTTGGCTGGGGCCGGGCTCGAACCTGCCACCCTTGGTATATGGGGCCAGTGCCCTACTCACTGAGCCACAGGCACTGCCCTATTTGCATCTTTTTCAAAGGTGAAATAGAGCATATGTAGCCTGTAAAGATATGTGGTACTAGATTAAGTGTCACAGAGTTTCTTCTTTAAGATTTCAGATTATAAAATAGATTGAATCAGAAATATTACAACATGGGAAAAGGTGAAAATATCCCATTCCTCTCTGCAATACTCCTCTACTCCTCCTCCCAGTTCCTACTGTTTAAGCAGAGTGGTTCCTCTGTGGTGGTTTCCCACACACAATGCCAATCATAGTTTCCTTTACCCCCAGGCAGAAAGCAAGAGTAATTGAATCCACATCTTCAGACTACAAATCATAAATTTCTACTTATTCTGGAATAACTACCTTTAGACCGTGAATTCTAAGCTTTTTCTCACTGTATTGTAACTCTGATGTGTCTAAATTTGAAATGCCACAACTGTACACACTCACACCCTTTTGGGGGCCTTTGACAGCATTGAGTCTGAAGCACCTTCTAGTTATGAGGATAGAATGTATTCAGATAGCCATCCATAGCCGTTAGAACCCAGCTAAGCATCAGGCATCCAGTGTGCAAAGATATGGTTAAACTGCCTATCTAGGTGTGCGTTACTGGATTTCTGGACCAAGTAGCTTGGGAAATAGAACCCTAGAATATAAATCAACCTTTTGCAAAGTTTGTTGCAAATTTCTGATTTGTCGTTCCACCGTGGTAATGTATGTTATATTCAGGAAAATTGACTGCCTCTCATTCAGGAGAGTGACAGACAGGGAGCTGATCTACATCTTGTCTTCTGGAATTTTAATTTTGTGAGATTATTTTTCTTGTAGAAAATAATGAAACCTTGCTATAAAAATGTTGTCTTTAGGGACTTGCATGTTTTTGGACTTTGACTTTAACTATAAATTTTTTTTGTTTTTGAGACAGTCTCTATCACCTGGGCAAGGGTGCTATGGCCTCAGCCTCACTCATAGCAACCTCAAACTTCTGGGCTCAAGTGATCCTCCTGCCTCAGTCTCCCAGGTAGCTGGGACTGTAGGTGCTTTCCATCACTCCAGGCTAATTTTTCTGTTGTTAGTGAAGACAGGGTCTTGTTCTTGTTTCATCTATTCTCAAACTTTTGAGCTCAGGGGATCCTCCTGTCTCGGCCTTCCAGAGTACTAGGATTATAGACATGAGCCAGCACACCTGGCCTAACTGTAAATATTTATTTAAAGAGATTTAAGCTTACATTAAAACTAAATCCCTTCTGGGAACAGGTAGCCATTGGGATAAAATATTTTATGTCAAGTGAGAACCTGTTTGTTTTTATCTCCCTTGACTTGGGTAGGAAGTTTTGGTTTTTAGAGCCATCTTTTTTTTTTTCTCTCTCTCTCTCTCCTGAGTTCTTTATAGAGACCTGAGATTTCTAGCCTAAGATGTATTGTTGCTAAAACATAGAATATTGAGGTATCCAAGTTATGCTGTAAGGATTATTAGCAACTACATTAGGTAAACAAAACATTTGTCCTTGTGTCTCTCCCCTTTCCCTGAGACACAGTTTGAGGTTGGCATCCTGTGGTAGAGTTGACTCTGAGAGTTTAGGATGAGACCAGGAGAGACATCTTAACACTTGTGTATATTTCTTTTGGATATGACCAGGGGGAGGTGGTGAATCTGGTCCCCATAGCAGGGGTAGGCATTTCAAGGGTGCAGTAATTAAAGACTTCTTTAAAGAACAGATAGATATTCTCACCTTCTAATTAAAGAAGGTCTGCACTACAGGTGACCACAAATTAAAACAGCTCTGACAGAAGATTGGATGTCATATCCCAACATCCTTATTCTTTGCTTCTTCCTTCCAAGAGATTTCTTTTTTCCCCCTTCTAAGACTTAAGTAGGCATTAGAAAAGTTGTCTGAGGAATACAGTAACCAGCAAACAAAGATCCCAAGTATCATTTTAATACTAATTGTGACTAGTTTGGTACAAAAACTGTGCTCCTTCTGTCCTTCCAGCGGCCTCTGAAAATGATCGGGATTAAAGAAGCTGGGACCTGGGTGCATTAGTGGCAGTGCTTCTTGTGAGTCTAGTAAAGTGCTTTGGAGGCGCTGGAGAAACTGGAGCACTGATGAATCGCACTATCAAAGCAGGGGATCAACGGCTCTCCTTCAGATGGGCAGGATGACTTTCAGCGTCTTGAGTTGATATTTTGGACATGTTGTGGTGTGTTTTCTGTATTATGTTGTTCAGAGGAGCAGCCAGAACCTGAGTCTGGTGTACAGAGTATCTTAGTATCTCATCGGGTTTTCCAGAGGAAGTTTGTAGGCTCTGTAATAAATGCTATGCCTCTCTTGTTGGCTTCTGAAGAATAGTCTAACGTTTACCAAATGAAGCTGATGAAGCAGGGAAACACTCTACATATTTCCATTGTACTCCTTAAAAATAGGTATGTGTGTGTATGAAAGTAGCAAATGCTTCTGGTATTTACCTTTTAAAAGTAAGCAAGCAAAACAAGACAAAACACAGCCTCCAATGTTCTGCTTTGGGATTGAAATCAGAGTTGTTTTTTTATTAGGTGATGAATATACTGAAGAGCTTTCACAGGTCCACCTAATTTCTGTTTACCATGTCTTGACCCTGAATTTGGAATATAGTGAGGTTGCTTTTTAGATTAAGGAATGAAAAGACATGTCCAGGGCCAGCAGGATGATCTCACAAAGGAGGGGGATTGTCACAACTGTGTATCCAGGTAAGGGTATCTTCTGCTGGAAGATACCTTTAATCTTTGTTTGGACTTCGGGGACCCATCTGTAAATCCCTCACAGCTTGGGAGTAGCACTGATCCTGGTACTAGGAGGGAGGTAGCCTTTCTTGTTTTATTGGTGTGTGTGCCACTCCTACTTCTCTGTTGGTGTGTTGGAAAGTATGACGGGGTTTTAATATACAAAACAGCTTTTCAGCCATGACTTGGCATGTCTGTAAAGAATTCAGTATAGTATGGTTGTGTGTACACGCTCTTATCCAGGTAAAGGGGCTTGAAGTCAACTAAAAAAGGAAAGGAGAAAACAGAGCAAAGATTTTCAGTGAACATACTGCTTCTTGCTAAACTTTCATTGGAACATATGAACTAGGCCACCACCTTACAGAAATGTTCTTCCTCCTCCCCTTTTATTTTACACAAGAAAGAGGCAGGATGCTTAGGCAAGAGGCTGATCCTCTCCTGGATCTGCTTCCCATGTTGCTCCCTCCCAGCTGTGATCCTGGAAAAAGCCTAACTCCTAGAGTCTAACTACAGGCATCCTCAAACTACAGCCTGCGGGCCACATGCGCTGGGCCGAGGACATTTATCCGGCCCTCCGAGTGTTTTTGCTGCTGCCATCTGTCCTGCTTAGTAGCCGACTCGTCCTGGGGCCCCCAGTCCAGCCCTCCAAGGGTCTGAGGGACAGTGAACTGGCCCCTTTTTAAAAAGTTTGAGGACCCCTCTTCTAACACATCTCATCTGCAGAATGGGGCTCAGACAAAAGGCCAGAGTAGGTGATACCAAAAAGTCCCTTAATTTATTCCGCAAATTTTTATTGGGTCCCTATCGTGAGTTAAGCACTATGCTAATACCATGTAGTCAGATCCAAGGAAACAAATGACTTTTGCCTATTACGGAGCAGATAGAATGGCAGGGAAATGGGCATGAAAGAGAGAACTCCTCAGTCAGTGGTTACATGGCATGCAAGTTAAGGAACTCCTAGGAGGTGCTGAAACTGAAACTGCCTACAGATACCTGTAGATAGAATTGACTAGCATAAGATGTGTAGAATGACCTTTACTCTCCACAGCCAGCTTCCTCACTGTCCTGGGGTTTTCAGGAGTGGTGGATTCCAGTAATTGTCTTCATTGTCACGAAAGCACCTTGATACCTGATGCCTCTGGGTCCAGCAATATTAATGGTAATATGCCTGAGTTATGTTGTGTTCTTGTCTTTAAGACTTTACTTCAAATAGCACAGGTTCTGAGGAATAACCCATGGTTTGGGGGTAGGGTGGGGCAGGGATGCCATTTGTGAGGCTTGAGTGTGGGGTGTGTTCAGGACATCACCAAAAAGTCCTTCTGACTCTGACTTCTGAACACCGGCTTCCTGGCCTGGTACTTCTGTCCCCGCTGTGATGAGCATTTCTTTCTGTAAGCATGTTTCTTGTTGGGAGAGGGTTTTTTTTGGGTGGGGGGTCAGTGGAATAGGGAATTCATCTCTTTTTTCCAGCATTGTAATTTTTAAAATATATATTTAAATGTTTCTCACCTAGCTTCTCTAAAATGGGTTAGGAGGTATTGAGTAAACTTGGAAAATGGACAGTGGATGGGGGAGGAATAAAAAGGGGGCACTGAAGGAGAGAAAGGGGGAGGGGAGAACAAATTTACAAGGCAAAGGGGAAAGGGAAAGAACAAATTTACAAGGGAAGATCCCTTTAATGTATTTCATACACTGAGTATTTTGTACTTTTAATACCCTCAAAAGTATGAATCTTGATTATGGCCTGAGTAGTATTTATCACAGTCACTTACACACTGGGTTGTTTTTCTTTTACTGTATATAGTATTTTGCCGCAGTTTGGGCCCCAAAGAGCCAGCACAGCGTTCATCAGCCAAGGGGAGGTGTCAGCAGTCATTCCACTGTTCCTTTATTGATATTTTATACTTCACTTCTGAGGATTCTCACTCTGTGTGGCCTCTGTGTCTGTAGGGTGAGCAATGTGGGGATCATCGAAGGGCAGGGAGAGCAGTTGATGCTGGTCCAGTTCCCTATTTGTTTTCTAGTTATCTTCTTCTTTTGACCCCCCCCCCCCCGGCGCCCCCTTCCAGGGTTGTAAGTGAATTAAAACTAATTTTATATTGAAATCGAAAGTTTGTGACATGTCCAAGGATAAATGAAGTCACCCCAAGGTAGGGAAAACCTGATTTGTGAATGAAAGGTTTTTTGAAAGTGGGTAAAAATGAAGTAGCATGGGATCACACTTGGCCACACTGTTTTAAAGTTTTCAGGTTGCGTTCACAGTGTAGCAGCTGGTCTCTTATTGGACAGTTTCTCAGCAGTTCATGTTCTTATACGAAAGGCATTATCTCATTAGTCCAACTGCGTGCTTGTTCATTCTTGGCTCAGAAGAGAATGCCACACCCCATGTCAACCTGCATTTTCTCATATCCTTGTTCATGTATCACTCAGCCTGTTTTCTACTAATCATAGCTAAGGTCAGGCCTTATGCCAAAAGTTACTCAGCATCTGGAAGTTCCAATGTAAAGGAGAAGGGAAAGAAAGAGGATGACGCTGAGGTGCACGCTTAGCCAGGCACTGTGCTAGTGCTTTCCTGTGCAGAGATTGATTTGAGATAATATCATATTCCCATTCAGCTGAAGAGAAAACTGGGGGCTTAGCAAAGTTAAGTTACCTGTCTGGGTTGTACAGCTTGAAGGTGCTGAGTTAGAATTCAGACTCACTCCATGAAGCTGTACCAAGAGTTTTACCAGCCAGGTCCACATTCCACGCCATTTTTGCTGCTAACCACTGTCCATGTCTGCTTATGAAACCACATCAGGCTCGGAGACCTGTTCCTGTTTCTGCTGGTGCCAGGCTCCGACTGCAGGGAGCGTTGGCAGCCTTATGCAGATAGAGTCATGGCATTCAGGGCAGAAGCAGACCAAAGGACAATGCCAGTTCTGTGCTTACTGCAGAGTGAATGATGATAATAAAAATAGCCGTCATTCATCATGTGTTTTATACATGGCAGGAATTGTGGAGCATACTTATACTCCACACACTATCTCATTTAATCCATCAACTTAATGCCATGAGGCAGGCACTGTTTTTAATCTCCATTTTTTTAGATGATGAAAATGAGACTTAGAGGTGTTTGTGCAATTTTCCTGAGATTGTATAGAGCTAGTTAGTGGCAGAGCTGTGATTTGACTTCCTTGCTAAGCTTAAACACCTCTCCAAATTTGCCTTTGATTAAAACTGATTAAATCCGTTTCTGTAACTTACCCTCCCACCTGCTTTTCCTTCCTTCCCTCCTCATAACATGCTTTTTCAAAGAATATCTTTGTTTGAAATAGAAGTTTTTGAAATGTGCCTTTGGCATTTTGGGCATAACCAATCTCATTGTGCAGCTTACAGGAGTCTGTGGAAATGCATTCCCTGGAGGACTTAACAAAGTAGGGTAGATACCCATCTTTTTTGTTGAAGTCCTGGAGTCTAAGAAATCAAGTCAGTGCCATCCACAGGTCTCATCTAGCTCTGATTTATGAAACATAGGATATGGATTTCAATAAGTATGTGAACCACTTTTAGCAGTTTTGTGAATTTTCCTTCCAGATATTTTTGTCCACAAGTATTCACCGAGTTTTGTTTAACCCAGCAAAAACATTTCCAATCTCTAGTCTAAAAGACACTCTTCATTTCAAGCAGTAGTCATTGCAGAAATAGCCAACACACTAAGGGAATTTTGGTGGTTTCGTTAGTTATGCACCTTTTAGAAAGTTACCTCAACCTTTTGTAGCTTACAGAGTTAAACTGTCCTGCTGTGAATGGCTCGTGCAGCTGGGCATCTTTGTTCCTGCTGCTTGAGGCTTTCTCAGTGGGCTTCCCAGGAACCACTGAGGCATGACCCCCACCACACAGCTACTCCTTGGGGTCTTGGTTATTAGTGGCTATTTCCAGCTGAAGGAAGAGGAAGGGATGATTGACTAGGCAATGTGGCACTTGGTTTTCTATTAATTGGTAAAGCTCAAAGAATGACATGACTTTTGTTTTTCAGTGTTATGTATTAATTTATATTAACCTAACACTGCATTTTCCATTTACATGAATGTAAGATGCTTTGGGGGGGGCAGACAATCTGCAGGGCATCTCTTAGGAGTCAGTGTTTTATTATCCCATATTTTTATGTTACTAACCAGATTTAGGAGCTGATCGTGGCCCAGTTCAGTGGGAAATCACGTTCAGGGCATAGGTCATGACATCCTTCTGTTCACCATGTATTGGAGGCTGTGAGTTAATGAACTTCATTGTTAATGAAGTTTTTTGTCAAGCAGAGTGAATGGAAGCAGCCGAAGGAAAATGCTGGGAGAAAATGTCAAGGGGAGTGTTGTTGGCTGGGACTAACAGTAGCAGCAACTTCTCGGTCCTCACCAGCTCCGTGTTGGAAAGAAAAAGCCTTTTCTGCTTTCTGAGGGGAAGGTATGGTGATGGGAGGGAGGGAGTGTGAGGATGGAGGAAAGAGATCCTAAGTATTACTACTAAATATGACCACACATCTCCAGAGGGTTGTGTGCAGTCTGACCAGAGTGAACTAACTCGGTGTAGTCAGATGTGTGGATTTGTTCTTGTTTACTTATGCCTGGCTTCAGAAAGAATTTAGTGTGAATATTTACTATCCAGGTTAACCTGTGGAGGTGATGAAACAGTTGTACGGGCAGCTGTTCCTTTTCCATTAGTTAAGATTAATGAGGAATTACCTTGTTTGCTAGATTTGGGAATTGCTAGTGACCAAGAGAATAACTGATTTCAAATGCTTTTTTAAAATTTAATTTGTTATTTTGATTCCCCCTTTGCTTTAAAGTGAGGGGAAATGAAATATTGTTGTATTCTGGGCTAAAATTCTTAAAGGTTTTCTTGTGGCCTTCCTAGTAAAGGCCCTTTGTTCTGCAGACTCTGAATTCACATGACCACTTCTGGGGAATAAATAACTGCTTAAACTCAGCAAAGGGAAAGGCTGGCCCATCTTCTCACTCTTTTCATACTTGTTTACTTTCCACCCCAGGGCCATCTCCCATTATCCCAACCCCAAGAGAAACTCTTCTGGAAGAAAATCTTTGCTCAGATAAACGGGCAGCCTGAGACAACTGTTGAGGGAACAGAATCTCCAGAAGATGCTACTTTGAGCATCATCTCTGTGTCTGACAGATTAAATGTTCTCTGTTTCTTTCTGTCCCTCTCTCCTCCCCCCCACTCCTACTTTTTTCTTCCTTTTTGTCCTTCCTTTGCCGCTCCATCCTCTCTTCCCTGTGCACCTCAAAATATGAGGTCGAGGAGACTTTCTGTTCAGGAAATTGATAGGTGATGTAGACTCGCCCCCTACCCTGTTAAACGAGTTTGTCTCTGCACTTCGTGTTGCTGGACAGGGCCGTCTGTACAAACAGGTACTTGTACTTACTGCCTATCTGTTCTTGCAATTTATTAAGTGCACATCTCTCAATATTAACTTTTATTGTGTTTCTGTGTATGCAAGGAGACTTTATTCACAAGTGTGACTTCTCATGTTTCAGATTCTCTGGGTTAGTTTTCTGTTTTTATTGGCCACTCTTCTCAAAGTTGTAATATTAGCGAACTCTTTTGCTCCAGGACCACATTGAGGCTTATGAACTTTCCAGAAAGATTATCTCTGCATTGCCCTTCTATTTTTCCTTCTAAACAGTGCAGATAGACTCTTACAAATCTATTTGCATTTTGTTGGAGAGTTTTAAAATTGTGAGAATAATATGAAAGGACTTAAAAACTGAATTGTATGCCTTAAATAGTAAATCTTCAGGCTTTGTCATTAATCTTAGAGAAGGATTTCATTGTAGCACATTCTTAAAAAATTTACATCCTCTTTCTGTATTAGGAAAGAGGAGTATTAAAACACAACTCAGCATTTTTGTTGAAAGGGAAAATAGGTTCCATTATGAACACTTTGATGCTTTGAACCACAGCACACACATTAAGTACCAGTTCTTGGCACTTTTCCTTAGGTTGTTGACTGAATAGACATGAAACAATTCCAAACAGTATTACTTCTGTCCTTGGTTCACTGTGAAGGGGATTTAGTAGTGTACCTTCTCAGCTTCAGTGATGGTTTTGCATTGTGGGTGGTGGGGAGATACCTTTTGCTCACTGTGCAGGAGTGGCTTATGTGCCTAGACTTTCTGGCCACGTGAAAATAATGTCTTGGACTTCGCTAGCCTTGGAGGTTTTGTTTTGGTGAGAGTAGAGTGAGGAGAGGCAGTTTCATCGTGGTAATGAGGTAAACTCAATAAGGTAAATCATTTTGAGTGGAAAAGTATGCTCTGTTTTAGTCTATGCTATAAGCAGAAAAATGGAGGCTACAGCTCTATTTCTGAGTCAGCTATATTTCAGAAAGTCATAAAGACACCTTGATCTTAGTGAACTCATGGGACCCAAGTGCTGTGCTCAGACCCTTGTGCAAGGTTTCACTGTGGGTGCTAATAAAAACCTAATAAAGCCAAGAATCTGCCATCTACTCCAACCTGGTCCTACCTGGCTGAGAATACCAGCTGAGAATACCAGCACTTGCTCCGTAGTAGTTGAAAATTACTGTTGAAATATTGTTGAAGGTCAGAGGCACATACAAGTTGTTAGTGACAAGATTAGAATTTGACTTATGTCCCCGGGGTCCCAGGTCATCTTTGCCACAGATGTGTTTTATTACTAGAATGGATGGATGCCATCACTTACAAATAAATTATTCTGGTCTGTTATAATAAGGCTTTACCTAAGTATGTATTTGGGGGGTTGTGTTTGGGTAGGATCTTTAATGCCATTACTGTTGATTTCTCCATTTTAATTCATTCACAGCACACTGGAACAGGGTTTGTTGGGACGTCCTATGTCTCATTTACTTCTTGAGAGTGCTTCAAAACCATCTTCTGTATAGCTGTGGGGTAAGGGATAAGCAGAAAGGGGGGTGTCTTTGGTGTGGGAAACTTGAGACATACAGATCCCTGGGACTTCATTTTCTACAATTACAGTGTCTTTAGAAACTCATTGAAATAATTATAGTTTAACATGTGCTTTTTGGAATAATGATATATTAACTTTATATGTCTATATCATTCTTTGTTGGTAGCCTTTGGATACTTGTTACAGGTTTCAAAAATAGATGTAATTTGGTAGGCCAGGTGTGATGGCTCAGGCCTGTAATCCTAGCACCCTGGGAGGCCGAGGTGAGTAGATCATTTGAGCTCAGCAGTTCTAGACCAGCCTGAGCAAGAGCAAGACCCATCTTTACTAAAGGCAGTCCCAGCTACTTGTGTGTGGAGGCAGGAGAATTGCTTGGACTCAGGAGTTGGAGGTTGCTGTGGGCTATGATGATGCCATGGCACTCTACCTAGAGTGAAAGAGTGAGAATTTGTCTCAAAAGAAGAAAGAAAGAAAAAATATATATAATCTGCGTTTCTGTTTTTCTTTCTATACAATTTGAGAACATTTTCCCAGTTAATCATAAGTAAATAGTGTAGTGAATAGATTGTATCTATAGAAAAGAAATCAAATCTGAAGTTTGCAAATGGTAAAAATCAAGACTTTAACCCACTTCTAAATTTTTTTTCAGTAAATCAGAGCAGTGATGACATTATTTAACCTAGACAAAACTCTGACTTAAGCATTATAAAAAGTATCCATGTAATGAAAACATTTGTACTCCTTTAATATTTTGAAATTAGAAGAAAAATAAATACAGTAATTTCTTCTCATTCATGGGGAATATGTTCCAGGATGCCCAGTAGATGTCTGAAACCAAGGATAGTACCAAACCCTATACATGCTATGTTTTTTCCTGTACATACATATGATCAGGTTTAATTTGTAGATTAGGCACAGTAAGAGTTTAATAATGATAACGAATAATAAAATAGAGCAGTAATAACAGTATACTCTTGTGTAAGATACATGACTGTGGGGTCTCTTTCTCAAAATATCTTAGTGTATGTAATATTTTCAGGCCACAGTTGACCATAAGTTAGCTAATGTCATGGAAAGTAAAACTTCAGAAAAGAGGACTACAGTAGTCTATTTTATTGTAATGACCATCGCTGTGGAATCCTCTGTTGTCTGAGGTGATAAATCAAAGGTATCCGTATGTCAAAGTTGTAGTTACAGTAACTGTTTTACATCCTTTATTTGAATAGGGATGCTACAGAGGGATTTAAGGACACATTATCAGTGAAGTGTTGTCTTTATCTATGGTTCAGGTCAGGTCTGTGACCATGGGTCATCCCTTGAACAACATGAGTTTGAACTGTGAGGATTTGGAAATACTGTGTGTATAGGTTGTGAAACTTGGGTATACGGAGGGCTGATTTTTTTGCATTCTGAGTTCCACAGAGCTCATTGTAGGACTTGAGTAATGCATGGATTTGGGTGGACTGCAGAGCCCTGGAACCAATCCCCTGAGTATTTTAAGAAATGACTATATGCTAAAATTCTCCCAGGTTTTAGGCTTTCCAGCCATTTTCCTTTGATAACTATAACCCTGACTCATCTCAGAGTTTTCCTTTAGATGTTGTCCTCTTTGAAGGAAGCATATAGTTCTGAAGAAAGGAAAGAAAAAAACACAAGAAATTTGGCAGAGGTCAGGAATATAGATGTTTGCAATAATCACACACCTCAGGTTGCATACTTTCTTGGAGTTAAAAAGAAATTGATCTCTCATGGAGGTTTGACATTATAAAGAAGGATTGCCATTTCATTTTAGGGTTCTTGTTTTAGTTTTCTGCAGACTGTAAAGGCCCATTAATTAGGTCAGGCTTCTCTCTGTGTGAACAAAGTTTGTTTCCTTGGTTTCCTTGGGCATTTTTCTCTTAGAAAGAGCTCTTATCTATTTTCCTTTTCTATAAGAAGTCTTGCATGACACCATCTCCTTGGCATTTCCTCTTTTGAGTTTGCTGTCCTGAATTTCCCAACCAAGGGGAAGGGTTTTGTTTGTGAAGGGGAGATGTAATATAAGTGAAAATTAACTGAGCTTTTTCTTTAATTCCTTTTGAAAAAAATTTAAACTAATTTTACTTAAGTCTTTAAAATATTTTTATGTTCTCATACTCTGTAGATTCTTATGCTGGCTTTCAGACATACCAAAACTTGTGTGTATGCTCTGGATGAGATATTCCTCTACTTAAAAGCAAGGTGGTGGAAGGCAGAGGTAGTACACTGTCTGTTAGAGCAATATAAAAAATTTCTTTAGCTCAAAATGCTGTGTTTTAATATGTGGGCAGTTAGATAAAAAAGACTAGTTTAAATCCACGGAGCCAGCTTTTTAAATTTAGAATTGTAAGTCCTATGGGAACAAAATGTTTGGGCTATAAAAACTAGAGTTTTAAAATGAAGCATTTGTGTTTTATGAACTTCCTGTAGAAGTTAAAGGTACTATTTTAGTAATTTGGTTTTCTTTTGGTTTTGGTATAAATGAAGTATGTAAAATTTAAGATTATGTAAATTAAGTTTTAGGGGTTTGCTGTTTATAGATGTACATTTTTTCTTAAGATCCTTTTCTTTTATAATTGTGTGGGTTGTATAGACAACGATGTAGATCTTTCCCAGTGACTTGTGTGAGATTTTGTTCGGGCGCCATTATCTGCATGTTTTGTGTGTCAGGGGATACAGAGGGAAGTGAGTCCTTGCCTTCAGGATCCTCTTAGTTTATAGGCAGGTAATTAAATTATAGTGTGGATGAAAGCTTTGAGTAGAAAAGCAACACTTTAATTTCTATCCAGCCACATCTGCCACCCCCAATGAGTTATGTGCAGCACTGGCTCCAAGTCATTGAGGCTGTTTGGACTCTCAGGTCAGGTCAGCACCTCAGTAGGTCTGTAAGCTGGGGCAGCTTATTTAACGCCTTTCAGTCTGTTTCATTCTCTGAAAAAGTAGAGCCAAGAGTCTGCCACGCAGGCTTGTTTTTGGAATTAGAAGGTATATGGATAGAATGTGAATTAACATTCAGTAAATGGTGTTGCTGTGATTCTGCTCATGACCTTTGGCATCAGCAATTGTGTATTCCACATTTAGAAGTTCCTCATTTTGAATGTCTGGAAGAAATCCTCACTAAAAGAGATACAGACTTTGGCAAGTTGCCACACCTCAGTAGATGCTTAGTCTGTCTGTCTTTCCTGTGGTGACGAATCCATGCCTGGCACAGGTAGCACAGTTGGTCATGTCCCCTGCCCCCTTCTCTCCCTTTAGGCAGTGAAGATTTTCCCTTATAGTGACTTGAATTCTTGAGATTTAGAATGCCAGAGGAGTTTTCAAAGGAGGCCCTTCTGAATAGAACCTCTGTCCAGCCCAGGCCCTCATACTCCCATTCAACCCTGAGTACAGAAGTACTTTTGATACCATCTGCTGAGTTGTCAGCTCTTGTGGAGGTAAAACGGCTAAAGTGGCACAGGGGAGGATTATTAAGGGCATGGCCATCTAAATGGGAGCTCTTTAACAAAAGTCTGGCAATAAATGGAATTTCCCCATTCTAAATTGCTGTGAAGAAACCCCCGAGCATAGTTGTACAAAGCGACACTGTTGTCTCTCTGAGACTAGCAGAGGGCTGTGAGGCTCTCCAACTCAGTAAAATCCCTCCTCCTGGCTTTTCAGTGCCTGGCCCTCCCGGTGTGGGTGTAACTGAAACTGGGAGAGGAAGGGATTATGGAAAGCAATAGTCTGCTTTCTAGTTTCCAACAGCTGTTTGGGGCTGGTGGGGGCTGGGGTGCTGTATGTGTGGTGGTGAATTCGAGTGGCTGCCATTTGTGAAAATGTGACATCTGATCATCAACTGATTGGTAGCTAGATGTGAGGCCAGAAGAGCACAGCCGCAGCCGGGGAGACTCTGTAGCAGCAGGTGCCGCGGCTGAGCTCTACTCTGCTGCTTCCCGGCCACTGGTCTGACTGAGGGCAAGTCCCCAGGGTAGGATAGGGTATTTTATGGTTAGCACAGAACTCCAGGAGGATGACTGTGTCCTGAGGGACCTACCACTCTAGTCGGTGGATGAAGGGTCTGTTCTTAGGGATGCTGGCAAGTTGGGAAGGATTTAGTTCATGGTAGAACCATTTTGGAATGAGTGAAGCACGGTTCGGTTGTTAGTACTGTTTTGTAAGTCACGACCACGTCAGATGACTTTGAATACTGCATATGTTTTATTTTCTTTTGAGTGTGATTTTGATGATTGTGATTTTCTAGGATTTTGGTGGCCAAGTTGGTAGGCTTATAAAGTAAGTTTTAAGTTAATTTCTTCTTGTCTGGAGAATAACCATTTATGAGAATGTACAAAAATGTGCATAGTTTCTCCTTTGTATCTTCTAGCAAAAGAAGTGTGAATAAAGTAACGATTTACAGAAGATTTTTTAAATTTACCAGAAGCTTTGGCAGAGGAGGCCTTGGCATTCATGGGCTTCAGCTCCATAGCAGCTCAGTGGGATGAACTAATTTGAAAAATGTCTTGTCAAAATTTCTGTGAGAAGCAAAGGAGAGGAATTAATGGAATTCTGATGTGAATGTTTCTGTAAATAGAGTTATTTTCTAATTTGGAAATCCCTTTAACCAAAAAAGAACTCTCCAAGTGCATTTAAAACACAGTCTTTCTTTAAAAATAAAATAAAATAAACCTCCTCAGTAGCCAGCACAAGGATGTAGCTGGAGGCAGGGCTGGAGAGGACGCTGGGAGGCCAGGCTGCCTGCAGCCGGGCTCTAAGAACCATTTTGCCTGAGCGGATAGGAATCCTTTAGGGCAGTGCTTGTCATGTCTCATCTGTTCTTTTCCATTGGGGTTGTAGTGACAGAACTTTATATATGCAGGAAGTCTGTGTGGGTTTGGTGTTCCTTGAGAAGAATTTGTTTAACATAAATACTATTTACTCAAATAAAGGAACACTGAATTAAAAAAACTGCCTATATATTGTAGACATACATGAAATATATATGAAGCTGTACCTCCCATGTATATGATAAGAGTGTTGTACACATATAGCATTGCACTGTGGTATTTACACATAAAGATGTTTCTGAAGAAATATACCCAAATTGAATCTTGCTTTTAAATCCATAACTCATTTGATTAGAAAAGCCGTTGTATGAGTGTTAACGTGACTTGGGATTTAGCCTTAGTTTTGACTTTGTGTTTCTGGATGAATCTTTGCCTTTGAGCTCAAATTCCCATTGGTAAAATGAAGATGAGAACATTCCCCCTCCCTCCCTCCCTCCCTCCCTCCCTGGGGTTGTTGCAATGATCTATTCTGTGAGTATAGATAGAAAGATATGTCTAGAAAATATGACGTAGAAGATGACATGCCATATATATTGTATTTTTAAATATTTTAATGATACCCGAGGAATTAGTTGCAGGGACAGCTTTATAATAGAATCAATCACCTAGTAATTGTGTCTGTTTTAAAGCTCTCAGAGTTTTCTAAAGCAGACTATACTCAAATTACTGCAAGCCTCTCACTTGCCTGTCACATTTGTTGCTCATAATCTAGGATAATACAACCAAGACCCTGACCTCTTTCATATTTTGGCACATCTACTTTTCTAATTTTATTAATGTTTCCTCTTTCTCTCCTGTATTCACTCTTAGTTATTTAAAACTTATCCTTAGAAATCCTGAATACTTTTAAATGAAATAATCTCAGATTAAAATGTGTATTTTGCTCCTTAAGTGATCAAGTTTAGGATAGCTATTAGTTGGACAAACTGACATTATGTAATCCCTTGTGATTCTGTAGAAGTATACACCATTATTCATGAAATGTTCCAAAAAATGTTAATAAAAAATCTAAGCAGGAGGGCGGCGCCTGTGGCTCAAAGGATTAGGGCGCTGGCCCCATATTCTGGAGGTGGTGGGTTCAAACCCAGCCACGGCCAAAAACTGCCAAAAAAAAAAAAAAAAAAGAATCTAAGCAGGATATAGTCAGGCATAGAGGAACAAATTAACAGCACAAGGGAATAATCAGGTAAATCTACAATGTGAGCCCTTCCATACGGCAGCTGGCCTAGTTTCTTCAAAAATTCAGTGCTATAAACATTCTGGTACAAATATCTTTGTTATAGTGTGATTTTTGGTCTTCTGGATATATACCTAGTAGAGGAATTGTAGGATCGACTGGCAGATCTGTTTTTAGTTCTCTAAATGTTCTCCAAACATCTTTGCAAAAGGAATGTATTAGTTTGCGTTCCCACCAGCAGTGTAGAAGTGTTCCCTTTTCTCCACATCCATGCCAACATCTCTGGTTTTGAGATTTTGTGATATGGGCTGATCTTACTGGAGTTAGGTGATATCTCAAAGTAGTTTTGATTTGCATTTCTCTGATGATTAAGGATGATGAGCATTTTTTCATGTGTCTGGAGGCCGCGCATCTGTCTCTTCAGAGAAGTTTCTCTTCAAGTCTCTTGCCCAGCCTGAGATGGGATCACTTGATCTTTTCCTGCTAATACGTTTGAGTTCTCTGTGGATTCTGGTTATTAAACCTTTGTCAGAGACATAACCTGCAAATATCGTCTCCCATTCTGAAGCCTGTCTGCTTGCTTTGTTTACTGTGTTCTTGGCTGTGCAGAAGCTTTTTAGTTTGGTCAGGTCCCAGTAGTACATTTTTGATGCTGTTTCAATTGCCCAGGGGGGGTCCTCCTCATAAAGTATTCACCCAGGACATTTTCTTCAAGAGTTTTCCCTGCACTTTCTTCTAGTATTTTTATAGTTTGATGTCTTAAGTTTAAATCTTTAATCCAGTGAGAGTCTATCTTAGTTAATGGTGAAAAGTGTGGGTCCAGTTTCAGTTCTCTACAGGTCGTCAGTCATGGAAGAAGCCCAAATGCCCATCTACCCACAAATGGGTTAATAAATTGTGATATATGTACACCATGAAATATTATGCAGCCTTAAAGAAAGCTGGAGACTTTACCTCTTTCATGTTTACATGGATGGAGATGGAACATATTCTTCTTAGCAAAGTATCTCAAGAATGGAAGAAAAAATATCCAGTGTACTCAGCCCTACTATGAAACTAATTTATAGCTTTCATATGAAAGGTATAACCCAGTTATAGCCCTAGAATATGAGGGAAAGGGAAAGGGAGGGGAGGGGAAGGCTGAGGATGGGTAAAGGGAGGGTAATTGGTGGGGCCACACCTATGGTGCATCTCACAAGGGTACATGTGAAATTTACTAAATATAGAATATAAATGTCTTAACATAATAACTAAGAAAATGCCATGAAGGCTGTGTTAACCAGTTTGATGAAAAAATTTCAAATTGTGTATATAAAGCCAGCACATTGTACCCCATGACTACATTAATGTACACAGCTATGATTTAATTAAAACAAAATTCACTGCTATAGAATCAAAAGAGTACCAGTAGAAATTGTAGAAACAAGCTTAAAAAAATGTGTGGGTCAGGAGGTATGGGGACATTTGTGGGCTGGGTATTGGGTAATATGAGGATTGTTGTTTTTCTTAGCTGAGATCATGGTTATGTGCTAATAACAATAGGATATTCATTCCCGTTTTTTAGAAATGTGGTATCTTCATATTTGTACCTTATTTTTGAAATAGTTCATTGGTATTTATTATATACAGAACTATTAATTTCATTTTTTTCTGTATGTTTAGAAATTTTATACCTTACAGTAGAGAAAGTCATATTTCCATTTCTGAGACAGTTACTCTCTATGAGGTCTGTTTTACAACATAGATCCAGATGAATTCCTCTGATGGTATTTCTTTGCCGTACTGATCTTTTACCTCTTCTCAGTTTACTCATTTAATCTTCAATAAAAAAGTTACACACCCTGCTCCAAGGTGAGGCTGAGAGATGGGAAGTCCTTGTGAACAACCCCTGCTCTGGCCTTAAAGACTCACTTTTGCTTTCATTAAGGTTAATGGGCCCTTTTTATCCTCAACTGCTTCTGGGAAAATGTTCTTGCCTGATGATACATTGAACTAATGTGGGCCCCCAGTCTCCATGCTACAGAAATCTACTTCTATGATCAATTATAGAGAAATGAACTTAGTGGACTGTTTTTCCCTCCTCTTTCTGAGTGATTGGGGGCTGGACAGAAGGGTAGCAGGTATTGACCATACAGGCTTAGCAGGAAGGATATCACGGCTAAGGTCAGTCAGGTAAGGTAATCAAAGCATTTTTGCTTTGTGATGACTATTACCAGGGATGTCTTACAGGTGGCTTCTGTGAGGGCTCTGCAGGCCTAGGGCAGCCCTGGCTCAGTGTCTTTGGGATGTATTTCAGGTCTTTTTTAAAGTTCCTTTATGGCAGTATAAATGTAGTATATAGGTGTACACAGGCAATTGGAATTGATTGGGTAGTTTCGAAGGAAATAAAACTTTAGTCTCCAATTTCAAGCTGTATTCAGATTCAGAGCCTTTTGTCTTAAGAATTGACTTGTTTTTTCTAAGTTTTCTTTTAAAAATTATTTAACACTGGAAGTTTTTTCCTAACTTGTTTCTGGCTTTGGCATCTCTAAGCTCACTTCCCTTTATGTTTCCTGTACTAGGAAATGATTCTTTCAAACTTTGGTTGTGTAGGTTGAGGCAGCTTCTTTGCACTAGAGGGATTTGTTGACAATAAAAAGGGGATATCTAGGGGAACAATGGGCAAGTGGCCCAAGTCTGGTGAGAAAAATCCATGGTGACGTATTTGAGATACTCCTTCAGGAACAAGAAACCAAGAGGAAATATGTTACTTCACTGGAAATTAGGTGGAGAGGCTCTATAATTTAGCCTGTTTTTTTTTATTATGTTTTTATTTTATTTTATTAGTTAATGATTATAAGGAGTTTATCTATTCTTCTTTTAAGTATGTTTTTGTCAAAGTTCTTCAATCGGGAATTCAGTTTTAGAGGGAGCCTTTGAGCAGCTCGCTTTGGTGTGTCTTTGGTTTTTGGTTATACCCAGACCTGTTTATGTCCAGAACGGCCTTACCTTTAACTGTCCAACCTCAGGAAAGTACACCAGTGCTAATCATTTGGTGTGAAAATACTTCACCTTTGGAGATGGGTCTGCCTCTGTTTTTGTTCAACCAGTTTGTGGTCCTTAGGAGGCAGGGTCCTCATGCTGCTGGCTGCAGACTGATCTCCTGGTCAGGGATATTCTATTACCAAAGTGGGGTGTATGGCACTTTGTTTTAGCCTGTAATTAGACAGGAAATTTGCTTTAGTAATTTCTGTGACAGCTCAGCTTGCTGATAACTGGGTTAGGAAGGAGCTTATACTCAGACCTGTTTTTATTTTTTCTTTCTTTTTCCACAAATAAAACTGCCTTTTGGATTTGGCGGCTTATTATAAATCAGATGGTTCCAACAGCCATTGGGATGTTCCAATAAAAGACTGGGTTTTTTGGAGTAGATAATTAAAATGCAGATTTCTTTTATTTTCTTCTTTACTATTCCTTATTTGTATATTTCCTCTTTACACGTAGCTTATTACTGTGGTTACTTAAGGTGCCTCTAAGTATATGATTATCTTGCATCATACTATTATTTTAGTATCATAATCAGTTGGGAACACTAAAGTGACTTTTAAAATTTTCATTTCTGCATCCAGTTAGGGGGTATGCTTCGTCTCTTTCAGTAAGATTTTGGTCTGTTTCTTCCATAATTCACTCCAGTAGACTTGGGAAGTAACTGAGCATCATGATGTTTAATATATATGCTGCTTTTTTTTAAATAGTGGTAACTGCTTTTACCAAAGAATACAGTGTTTGATTAGAACACTCAAGGAATGAGAGAGTTCTTCACGCCATTCTCAATGCTACAGTGCTGTCTTCAGCGTTTAGGTTTGGCTTAGGTATTTTCTGCTTTAGGTTATTGTCTTAGACCTGATGTTTTAATTTTGCATACTTTCTCTTCATGTTACCATACAGTCTTTTTCCCTGTGCAGACCTTGGGATGAAATAGTAACACCTCTCTCACCCCTCCTCCTCAATCATAGTATGTGGCAGTGTGTTTTCCCTCCCTCAGTGGAGTGAGCAGTAGATGGGGGTGCAGCTAGGTGAGCGGGTACGTTTGTTCCACAGAAAGGGGTGCTTCCAGCCAATAGCATTGGTATTTCTTGGGACATCTAAATCTTAAGGTTTTAGGAACTACTCAGTTAAGTGTTTGATAAGGAAACCTACTTCTTCTGGCCTTTCTTTTGGTATTGTTTTCTTCATAGTTTCCAACAGAAGACACAAATGCCTTCTATTATTACCATTGTGGCGAAAAGATTCCTGTTCTTAGCAGGCACTGGTCATGGTTCATATAAGTCTGTTAAAAGGCTCGGCACCTGTAGCACAGTGGTTACAGTGCCAGCCACATTTACCAAAGCTGGCGGGTCTGATCCCGGAACTACTAAAAAAACAACAATGATAACTGCAGCAAAAAATAGCTGGGCGTTGTGGTGGGCGCCTGTAACCCCAAGCTACTTGAAGGTTAAGGCAAGAAAATCGCTTAAGCCCAAGAATTGGAGGTTGCTGTGAGCTCTGACGTTATGGCACTCTACTGTGAGGGTGACATAGTTGAGACTGTCTCCAAAAAAAAAAAAAAGCCTATAAAAAGACCCCATATTTACTACCATAATGGTATTTGCTTATAAAGGCAGAAGGAGAATCTGTGAGAGTCTGGGATTTAATTTATGTGCTAATTTTATGATTTTTAGGTAAGAAAGAAAATCTTTGCATTTCGCTTTTGTCAAAATCTTGTGTCCGTGTTTGTTAACAACATAGTTACAGCTTCTTCTTGGAAATCACTACAATTCATTGACTCTTAAAGTGTTGTTACATGACTCCCCCTCTTTTATTGTGAAAATTAACTTCATCATTGTAACGTTTCATTTGTTCTTGTGTCATTTAAACCCAAAGGTAGAGTGAGTTTTAACTCCTTTCAACAGATATTTACTGAATGTCAGCTAGTTTCAGATACTTCAGCAAGGTATGGTCCCTTCCCTCTTGATGCTTATAGACAAAAAAGTTCTTAAATTGAGGAACAGAAGTAGTCGTGTCATGACAGAATTTTGAGAAGAAATAAGGATAAGTTAATAGAGTGGGAAAATTAATCAGAATTTTTGTGATAGTTTTATAGTTTATTCAAGATGAATTGGGTTTTCTCATATGTTTAGATGTTAAACTATGCTATGATTATGGTATTGTGATACTCTTAGTTATGATTTTGAACCATTTGTGTATTTAAGGGAAAGTTGAGGGGGAAATAGGGAATGACTGGCAACCATAAATAGCTAACTTAAATCAGTGAGGTAACATTTTCTAGCTTTTACTAATTTGTTATTTAGTAGGAGGCTAAATATTTACTAGGAGGCTGAACTAACTTCATTCATATCTGATAATCCCTCACCTGTGGGTTTATCATGTCACTTGTTCTTTTTGAACAAATAAGTTTTGGAAACTAGCTGTTAGCATACATGTAGTGACCATTAAAAATTATAGTTTTGGGTCTGAATTTCAGAAAACATTACATTTTTGTATTCTAATTTTCATAGAATAAAAATAGTGAGAAACTATGGTAATGCAAGTAATGTGATTAACAATAGCTCATCTTCCATCTAGCCTCATTTCTTAAATCCAGGGTAGATCTCCTTGCCTAATACCCATAGATTGTACTGAGAAACCCTAGGTGGGATTTTGGAAATGTTGCTACTGTTTTGTATGGTAGCCAGGACCGAGAATTATCCCAGTGGATATTTAAGCTGGAACAGACAACGGTCACCAGGTGGCGCCAAATTGTGACCAGGGTCCAGATGGATGTGGATTGCACAAATTGTCCCTGCAGTCCTATCACTTCCTATTATCTTGCCTGCTGTCTTGTAGGCTCTTACCTATTTGATTCACTCAGTGACCATTGATATAGAATATTTTTTGGCCCACAGTTACAGCATCATGGTAGGGGTTTACTGTTAAACAGCGATAATGATATATACTTTCAAAAAAGTAATAAAATAATAGTTGCATGCATCTCCATGTTGACATAAATAACAAATCTTGATTTTATCATACTGAGTCTTCCAGTTTGTTTATGTCTTTGGTGAATTTAAGACCAAGGCTGTGAACCTGTCCCAGGGTTGGGAAATGGTGAGAAAGAGCCCTTTATAATATCGGGAAAGTCTTGATTGAAAGTTGAGAGGAGATGCTGATACTAGCGTGGGCGAGCAGGATGGGGGAAGGAGCCAGAGCAGACCCTGTTCCTTCTGGGGTCCTGATTAGCATGCTGGAGGGAACTTTCCTAGAGCATCTAGATCTGAAGTGGGAGAAGGCGCTGGAACTGTGCCATTCCCACCTTTAAAATCACCCATCCTTAGGCCCAGGTCTTTATAAACAACCTGGCCCCTTCTCTTTTTTGTCCATTCTCAGGTTATGTAAGCACGTTGTCCTTTCATGTCTTCCCCTGAGCCAGCTGCTCTGTCTTCACTGAGATTTTTCAGGTACCTGCTGGAAAGAGGCAGGAACATGTCTTCTCCATCATTATTCCTAGTCCTTGACCTTCCTGGTTGAATTTCATTACTTCTACATTTTTAACTGCATGGAGGCTGCGCAAAATGGCAGACAGGCAGTTTAGTGGTTATTGTCTCTGGCAGTTACTGAAACCAGACGTATATAGCATTGCTGTTTTCTCAGTTATATGATGAGCTGGGATGCGTGGGGTTCTAGGATGGAGACCTCATTTGAATAATTGGAAACTATAATGAAAAGACTCTCAATTGACCCTGTTCACTGTAGTTGTTTAAATAGAAGCAGAATCCCAACGTAATTTTATTGGAATACTAAGAGTAAAATAGAATAGTTTGATGACTTGTAATGGATGGTTTGGAAATCTGGTTGCTGGTGGTCCTGACTCTAGTCTTTAGCAAGTGGGCAGGGTTTTTCTATAGTCTTCTCAAGTCTCTCTCATGGCATGTCCAGGTTGCTAGGTAGGTTCCTGTGTGTGTGTGATTGGTCTGCTAGGATTCAAATCTGTTGTCTCAGTGTGTATTGCAGGACATTGCCCAAATAAATACCATTGTCCTTGGTCTCTACTTGGTCATGGCCCCGGATGGAGAGGACTGGTGGCCGGTAGATTTGTACTGAGCATCTTAACCACCTGAAAATCATTCAGGAATAGATTTCTTGTTCTTTATTCTCAGGAAGGACCAATTGTCTCTCCAGAGCTTGTAGGAAGGTTTAAATAAACCCTACATCTGAAGTTGCAGTTCACACACATGAAAAAGGATATCCAATAAAATTTCTCTAAACTCAGTAAATGCTGCAAAAAATTCTTTGATGTAAGCATCGGCTTAGGGACACACCTGCAGATTGAAAAGAGGCAGAACTAGAGAAATCTTTGTCTCCACACGGATTGCTTTTAAATGGTGAATTTTTATGACTCTTTCTAAAGACTTGCATGAGATTATTTTGTGTCTCCGCCTAAGCAGGCATGAGAAAGAAAAGTTGGTGCTGAGTTTTCTCTGTTTTCCACTTAGTCTCAAATTATAGTGAGCTTCACTTTCAGTGCTGCAGAGGAAAACAGTGTATAAAACAAAACTTAATAAAGTCCTTTTTGGCATTCACCTTACAAAGTGCCATCAGTTTCATATAATGTAAAGAATGGCTTATGTAGTCAGAATAACTAATACTTCTTTATCTTGCTGTGTGCCAGGCACTGTCCGAGACTTCATACAGATGAGGACCTCCTCTCCACTCTGAGATAGTTGCATGTGTCAGATGTGGAGTCAGGAAGGCACTTACGTTGCCGGCTTCTCTAGGTGTGAGCCTGTGCTGCTCACCACTTTTATGTGAATTACCCTGCCTTGGTTTGTCTGGGTTGGCAAGGCTGGTCTCTTTGCATTGGGCTTTCACACAGTGGAGTCACCTTCACGTTGGTGTTGGGTAGTGCTTTGTAAATGCTCCTGACTCCCCTGTCTTGTTCTTGTCAGTGCTCCTCTGGATCTTTGGCATTTCCTCCTTGATTGTTGCACTTGGGGCAGGAATTAGATCTGTCCTGACTTTGATTGTTTCCCAGCTCAGAGAATCAACTGGAGACTTTGCTTCAATTTTCTTGCATGACAGTGTGACAAAAATAGGAAAGGGGAGGGACAGCAAGGGGGATGAACCAAAGACAATGCCGACAAAGCAAAATCCCTAAGCGGATGTGTCTGTCTGGGGGGCCCCTCATTGAGCAAACAGGAAAAGAGGCCAAAGGCTCAGAAGCATCTTGGGTTTGGAATTATTGCTGCCTCTCTTCAATTTTCATTACTTTATTAAAAAATTATCAGCTGGGCATGGTGGCTTATACCGGAAATCTCTAGCACTTTGGGAGACTGAGGCAGGAGGATCACTTGAGGCCAAAAGTTTTAGACCAGCCTCAGCAACATAGCAAGACCTCATATTTACAAAAAATAGAAAAATTAGGCTGAGTATGGTGGCTCACACCTGTAATTCTAGCACTCTTGGGAGGCAGAGGTAGGAGGCTTGCTTGAGATCAGGAGTTTGAGACCAGCATGAACAGGAGCAACTCTGTCTCTACAAAAAGTAGAAAAATGCAGCCAGATGTGGTGGTGTGCACTTGTAGTCTCTGCTACTTGGGAAGCTAAGGCAGGAAGATCACTTGAGCCTAGGAGTTTGAGATTGTAGCAAGCTATAATCATGCCACTACATTACAGTAGGGGCATCAGAGTGAGACCTTTGTGAGACCTTCTCTCTCTCAAAAAAAAAAGAAAAGAAAAGGAAAAAAGTTATCATAGCATACAATGGACTGTAGCTTTCTTTTGATATACAAGTCTATAAGGTTTAGGCAAACGTACAGATTTGTGTAACCGCAGTTAGAATATAGGACAGCCTCATCACCCCTAAAGCCTCCCTCATGTGATTAATTTTGTTCTGATTTTGAAGGACTGTCTTACAGCTGAAGAAACTTGTGCTCCTCCCAGGTAGGGCACTCTGGGAAGACCCAGGAAGGACTCCCAGGGCCTGGGATTCACTTTCAGGCAGGCTCAGACTTCTCCATCTAGTTCTCCTGGCTTATTTTATCATACTCCAATATTGCTTATGCTAATGAAAGACAGGGTTTCCTGTCTTTCTCTTTCTTTTCTTTTTTTATTTTTAAGGGCTAAGTGATGATGAGGTATTCCTGGTCTGTAGCAGTATTTCAGGACTTCCCCCATTAGTCTAACAACTCTGAGTTTTTTGTATGATGTTGCTGAGTGGCTTTGCAGGGCCATTGTTGGCCATTTAAAAGGATGAGTTCCTGGAGGTAAATAGTTTGTGTCTATGAGGGAACACCATGGAGATAAGACATAACTACCACAGAGGCCAGAGGTTCAACTCTTGGGTCATGTTTGTCCTCCTCCATTTGACTGTGCTTCCTGTGAAGAGTTTGCATCTCACTGAGTTTATTCCTGGATGGCCTGTGGAAGCGGGGGACTGCTGTGGTTGGTGAACTTGTCAGGAAGCCTTGGAGAAGAAGAGGCCTCCTGAGGGGTTTAGAGGTCATATTTTCTATTTGAAATTACTTGTAAAGTTCTTTGCTTACAATTACTGAGTGGATTCATCACACCAGCACCTATTGGCCTTTTGATTAGTCATTGAAAAACCATTTATTGAGGTCCTGCTGTGTGTGGGCCCTGGGCTAGGGCTGGGAGTGAGGACTTAGAATTCAATAATTAGTGATTTACCATCTGTTTTAGTTTTTCTTCCCCTAAAACAAAAATTGTTGAAGCCCAGTAAAGGGAGGGGGACCATAGCTCTCCCATTTGCCTTAGGCAGTCCTGGTTCAACACCTGCTGTCCTGCCATATTTATTAGTGTCCTGTTTGGATGATAAGTTAATCTGGTCAGCCAGTGAAGGGGCAAACAAGGCAGTGTTTTTGTTGCAGTGTTATGTGGCACCTGCTACTTGGGCTTCTCCTACACTGTCAAGGCCACACCTGTTTGTTTTCACATGTGTAGGAGATAACCATGCAATCAATTATCTGCAGTATGATGCTTAACGTACTGTAACATGGGGTCTAGAGCGGTGGTGTTTTGGAAGGCTTTTAATTTTTTTATTGAGAATGTGGGTTTACATGGTCAATATTGGAGTCTTTCAGACATTATTTCTCAATCAGGGCATATAGATTATTTTGAACTATTTAGAAATTGGTTACAGATTCTCAGGCTCCACTTCTGGGAACTTTGATCTAGTAGATCTGTGCGAGGCACAGCACATTTAATTAAAAATAAAACAAAAAACACCAAGCAACAAGAACAAAAATGTCTCCCAGGGATGGCTTGTCAGCCTGTATTGAAAAACCACTGCTGTTCTCCATTCAGGAATATTGGGCCTCTGCCCTGCGATATGCATGTATGCCTATGCTAAGTGGGGAGGCTCATGGGGTGGGGGAGAGCGCCTCTGGCCATGTCTAGAGGCTCAGATGTAACGCACCTCTTTTTTAAGGGACATAAGAAATTTGAGTTTTTAAAAGATACAAATTCCTAATTTTGGAATGTTCAATTTTTTAAAAAGATGGAAACCAAATTACTTTCCCACCAGATAAAACACTGTGGGAAATGGTATGTCCAATTTAGTCAATGAATTACCAGGGAAAAGAACCCTGCTATTAGCGTCTAGAGAGTGGTTTCTGGCTGCAGAACTCATAGGAAGTGCCTTAATAAGATGTCATGGTAATTTGAAATGAGGGAAGTGCAGCCATAACAAGACGGCACACAGAACTATTTTTATTGTGGCTCTGTTAATTGGCTTTTATCAATATTATCAAACAATTGAATTTTGCAAATCTCATAGCCCAAGCAGCTACATACCAAATAATAATATACAGTGTTGTACACCATAAATTTAGGGTTTTGTTTTTAAATTAAAAACATATTTTTTTTCTTCTGATTATTGTGCTTACAGGAAAGAGACCATGCTTTCTGTGTTTAATTAGAAAATCATAGCCAGTCTCTGCCAGTTAGGCCTCAGACTTTAACCTTGAGTTTCCAGTTTTGCTTGAAAAGTGATTACTAAAGAGAAGATGTGTAGTCAGGTGATGAATGAGAGAACCTGTAGCTTTTTTTATTTCAGAGTCTCTGGTTTTGTCTTTCTCAGTAACTCAAGCTTGGGCTTTGCATGAGGAAGTAGCCAGTGTTAGGAATGGCTGGGAGAGGGTCCCCATTTTTGGTATGTGCTGCCCAGCACCTATTTTCATGTCAACACATGGCAGTGGAGTGTCCCTTGGGCACTGTGTCTGCTGTTGACAATGGAGAGTGGAACACATCACTGTTGTTAAAGCTTGAACAGGATCACTGTGTTGCCTGTGGGCAACAGAGGTGGTGGAGCTAGTGTGTGCAGCCCACCCTTCAGTGCCCTTGTGAGTTTTTCTGTGTAGATTAACTCTGGCTTACAAGGTTCCAGAGGGTGAGTGGCAGGGCAAGTCATTCATCACCTCCATCTGCTCCCTGGTCAAATGACAGGGTATCAGAGAGGTGTCCGTGACCACCCAGGGTAAATGGCAACCTTTCCATCCCTGACATCCCCTCCCTTTCCCTCCCCTTCCCTCCCCTTCCCTCCCCTTCCCTCCCCTTCCCTCTCCTTCCCTCCCTCTGCCCTCTGCCAGTATTCTCCCTGCAGGTCCGTGTCCCCCCGCCCTCCTCTGTCTTTCTTTTAACCATCAGAATGTATTACTAAGAGCAGAACATGTATTCACTTGATTTTGCTTGTGTCCCTCTTCTAGAATGAGAACAGATTTTTGTCTGCTTTGTTTACTGTTGTATCCCTAGTGTCTAGACCAATGCCTTATAAATCAAAATGTTGGCTTGGGGAGTAGACCTCAGAACCACATTTTACAGTGAGATGGCCATACTTCCAGGAAGGTAGAAAGACTTGTTCAAAGTCATAAATCTACAAAGTGTCCCAGAAGTCACCCCTAAAGTTGCCATACATAGGAAAGATGGGAAATTGTAGCTAAATTTACCTTTATTTACAAAATATTCATGACAGAATTTTACAAAGAGGTGACCAACCTTTGACCAATATGTAGAGCATATTTTGTAAATATTTTGTCAATATTATGTAAATATTTTCTAAATATTATGTTGGGTTGGCTGTAGATTAAAGAGAGGGACTTCCCTAGAGCAGCAGGTCAGACTATGTCTCATCAAGGGGTTGAAGAGGGGAGAAGGTGGGTTTAGGGGGAACCACAGGCAGAGCTCTGAATCCCAGGTAAGAAGGGAGCAGCACTGGGTGTTTCTGCTGCCATCCCAGGTTTATTAGGAAAAGCTAATTAGATGATTCCATAGATTTTGAGTCCTCACATTCACTTGTCCTGATTCGTGCAGCCAGCACAATATTGGGGCATCATTTTGATCTCATGCTGTGAAACCTTAGTTCTTTCTTCTCTTTATCATTTTTGTAGTCATTCCCTTTATATTTGTAGCCGGGCTTTGCCTAGACTCTGACAGTCCTCATAGGGGTGTTTCATGGAGGAGCAGTGCTTTGGGGCTGATGATTCCTTTGCAGGCTTCCCAAAGTGCTTTGGGTGCTCTTGGGTACTCAAGGCTGTGGAACAAGTCAGGTTGACTGCAAAGTGGAAGCAGGGTGAGAGAATTCAAGGGGACAAGGTCTTCAGTAAATAGCCCACTGGAAGCTTCCCTCTGCCTGTGCAGCACCCAGGGGAGGGCAGAAAAAGTTGTACAAAGGAACATACCACCCCCTGACTGCCCACAGATCCTTTTTACTCCCCGGGTTTTACATCCTGACTTCTGCTTGCAGGATGTTGTCAGTTCCTGAGTGGGACGGGAGCAGTTCTGGGATACAGAGCTTTGGCTTCAAATCAGTATGGCCTGTGAGGAAAAGTGCTTCTCCAAATCAGTGGTCATTTACCCCAGAGCTTTAACGCCAGACATACCTGAGTCAGGATTCTACCTTGTCCTTCTCACTGGCTGTGTGACCTTGGGCTCGTTTTCTAATCTCATGGCGCCTTTGCTTCCTTTCTGTAAAATAGGGATTGCTTTCTTCTTGTTGCAAGGACTTCTGGTATTATGTATTAAAGCATTTGTACACTTTTATGTGCCAGATCCAATAAATACGTACATACTTCTTAAAAGAAGGAAGGGACAGTAGTTCTTTATCATCACCCCTTTCTTTGTGTGGTGAGAGAGGTTTATTTATCAATAGGAAGGAGGAGGAGAGGAGGGGACTGAAAAATAGAAGCAAAAATTTCATTTTGTCTGTTGTTTTTATTAATAATTTGCCTGTTCTTTTAGTTTTATCATCTGTTTTTATAATATGGTTCCTTGCAGTAGATCATGATTTTTAACAAAAGATGCTTTCTGGAGGTAATTTTCTGTTTCAAATATGAGGCAAGAGTTCTCTTTGTCTCCCTATTTTCTATAGAAATATTCCCAAGACATCAATTATCTTCTTTTCATTTTGACCAAATTAAATTGTAGACACAGTATGAGTTTGCATGAAGGTGCTCTGACTTTGAAAACTTGAATTGATGGCATGAGTATTTCTGATAATTCCACTGTCAAATGGAACCCCAAAGGAAAACTCTAAAAGTGGGTTTTCTCTTCTGCCTTTTTTTCTTCTAGGAGGAATATTGCAGTTTTGAGTAATTAATGAAATACCTTATGAATATCCAGCACAGGCAAATTAAGAGTTGTTTATAGATCTTACATACCAGAAGGAAAACAAATACTGCCTCAGAGACTACATGCAGGGAAGAATTATGTCCTTTAAGTTATGTTATCACCTACAAAGCAACAACAGAAGTAGTTTAGGTTCAGAAACCAGATTATATTTGCACATGGAATTAGTCCAGGGAGGGACACAAAGCTGCTCCTATGAATAGTGTAAATATGTTCAGGGTCAAGGGCAGTGTTTATTTTAGAGTTGGCTTCTTGATGTGCTGAGAAAGAAGTAAGGACCAGTTTGGAAATCCTAATTGAAGGTTGCGTTGGTGGTGAGTAGGAACGGACCATGGGTGGGTCAGCGCCCAGAATGGAATCAGGATCCCTCTCATCACTTAATCTCTTGCCTTTTGATTTGTGTCTGAAGCTTTCGACTTTTTCTCTTAACTCAATGAGAAGAGTTTACTTTGGGTGCTTTAGTAATGTATGAAGTGATATTTCAATATTGAAATTACACTGTGGATATAATTCTAAAAACTCGAGCATACCACAAAATCTCAGGGAGAAACATAGACAGACTTCTTGGGACTGAGGGAGGGAGCCCCACAGAATTCCATGTTTTGTCTTTTCTTCTGGATAAATGGTTACCATTATAGTAAGCCTTTTATTAGTCTACATCCTAGTACCATATGGAAGCATTGGACTCTTGGGGTCCAGTGCTGTGTCTGCGCTGGCTTCCTGGTGGTTGGTGTAGTTTAGTGTGTGTCTTTTATTTCTGTGGTGTAACCTAGGTGATGTTTCTTCCCGTTGATTAGTTATCTTTTATGCTTAAAGAGCATAGAATCCATTCCTGATAGATCTTGACAGTTATATGATTGAATTTCAGATTTAGTATCACCAGGTTGACAGATAACTTACTACTAAATATCAAATCTGTTATCTTTTAGAGGCTTTATGTGTAAGTTTGCCTACAGTACAAAATTGGGAGTTTTTCATTCACTTTTAAACTAAAATTACTGAATTTGCAGTAGTGTTTTTTTTTTTTTTTTTTTTTTTTGAGACAGTCTCATTTTGTTGCCCTCGGTAGAGGACTGTGGCATCACACCTCACAGCAACCTCCAACTCTTGGACTCAAGTGATTCTCTTGCCCCAGCCTCCCAAGTAGCTGGGACTACAAGTGCCCACCACCACATGCTATGCTCTGGCTCAGGCATTCCACCCACCTCAGCCTTCTAGAGTGCTAGGAGTCAGTTGAGTTTTTAAGATGAATAGAAGAAAGTGCAGCTATTGCACTTTTGCAGCTATTGCAACCAGTGATAGCTGGTTGCTGAATCTGAATCTCCATTGTTTTAGGTGCTTTGATGTGAAGACTTGCCAGAGTCCTTTTCTTTCAGTGTTGATGAAAGAATGGATGTGCTAATTTTGTGTTCTTCCTTGTCTTTTCTGGGCCCTTTACTACTGGTCCTTTTTAATTTGTCACTCTCCCTCTTGAAGCATAGTTCCTGGCACCTGATATGTTGTAGTCCAGATCAAAGAGCTGTCGCCTCTCTTGGAAAGGGCACTGTCCTTTCTAATCCAGCTTTACTGGGTGTCTTTAAAATGCAGCTGTTCTTTCTTAGCACCTGGCCCCCTGCCCACCACATCTTCCCTCCCACTTGGTCTTAGTTCATTTTATGCGACTGTAGCAGAATACACAGACTTTGTAGTTTATAATGAACAGAGATTTATTGACTCATGATTCTGGAGACCGAGAAATGCAAGATTAAGGGGCTAGTATCTGGTGCAGGCCCTCTGGTATTGGCAAAAATAATTTTATGGTTGGGGGTCACCACAACATGAGGAACTGTATTAAAGGGTTGCGGCATTAGGAAGGTTGAGAACCACTGCTCATAAACTCTCACATCTCTTGCATCCTTCATTGTGTGTTTATTCAAATTGTCTCCACTTTTCTATTATGAAAGTGACTTTCTGCTACAGTGATAGCTATTCTGACTGGAATAGAGTTTGCGGCCTGGCCAGTCCTTCTCTCCACCAGTCTGTTCTAGAACACAGCTGTAAGTGACTGAACAAGAGTGCAGATGACTGGGCCCTTTCTTGGTAGCAGTTAGAATATTACTACTGTTGCAATGTTCTCGAGGCTGTCACTTAATTGCAAGGACTGGAGTAGTAATTGGTGTTCATAATGATTTCCCTGAGCCATTAAGAAAAAGTATCTTTAATGTGCTCAAGAATTCAAGGCTTAGAAAGATTTCTATTCACATTGGCCCCTTAAGGAAGAAAGATGAGGTGCATAATTTATTTTATGCTATCTGCCAACTCCACTATGCAAAACGACTCACTTTTTGGGTAGTGGGTGGTGGCATAAGGTAGTCTTACATAATGCCGGTTTTGACAGTTTGATTCTTAGTAGAAGTATACACATTCCCTGCAGTTGGTTTAATTTCTTTAAAGAGAGTGTTGTTCCAGATTAGCTAGCTTCCACCTAAGGAAGGCTAATTTTAAGCTCTTTAGGGAATAGAAGTACTGTCTTAGTAAATTCAAAGTCCCGGCTGACATCATAAATAACACTGATGTATTCCTGCTTCTTTCTTCTACTTGCTCATTCACAGCCCTGATCAGGGAAGGAAGGGAGGGGAAAGTAGGTAAGCAGTTGCTGACTACATAATAATAAGAAATAGTAGCTACAGAAATATGAGTCTTCTCGCCTCAGTCTTGGTTTGGGGTTTGGAGGCCTGGGATGAGAACAGTGCGTGATCAGTGGGCTCATGTTGCTTTATTCCTGTTCTGTGTACTGTGCGGAGCTGTTTACTAGAAGACTGAGATGTTTCCTGAAGTGTTCTGAGCTGTCTCTCTTCCAAGTTAATTACATGGTTCCTTATCTTAGATGGCTCTCGGAGATCTGTCTGGGCAGTATGCCCTCCCCCATTGGTGACTGTGGATTTTTCACAGACACTTCCTGGAAAAGAGCACTCACAAGTGCGGCCTGTGGTTTTGGGGTTTATAGCACAGAACTAGTTAAGCCGGTCTTTGCCTTTGGGGTGGATGAATATAGAGCGTTAGAGTGGTCAGTGCATTGCTCAGTGCTGAACTCATGCCATTCATCTCACAGTCATGTGGGTTCCACGTTGGCTGGTAAAAATAAGGAAACTTGGAAAGGAAAGTAGATTGGAACTCTCAAGTTGAACTAAGAACTGTGTGGACGAAGCATTCTGGGGAATTGCCCAAACAGGTTTGGCTTAGCTTCCAGGTGTGTGTCCTTCTAGCCCTCTAGGATTACCTCCTTATCTGTAAAACCCACCTATTTTGTTGAGTTAGGCTTGCCTGTCTTTTGAGCTCCTGAGCATTTCAGAATTTGTTAGGCGTTTTTCTGGAAAACGTAATTGGCATTTGTTAGAATTTACTTGTTGCAAATCCAACCTTCATACACCGAGCTAAGACAGTAAGTTGCCTTTGTAATTTTTGTAAGTACTATATAGATGAAGGGGAGAAGAGAACTTGAGTTTGGGCCTTTGCATACAGTCTTGAAGGAGGAATGTCCAGGCTTCACAGTGGATAGAAAATCACTGGCACTTGTTTAAAAAGTCATAGAATACTAGACCCCCACTCAAAGTTCTCATGGTGTGTCTGGGATAGAGCCTGGAAATCTGCTGATTTTTGTTACTGAACATGATCTGCTTAATAGAAAAATGTAACAACCTCTGCCCCAACAAATCTCTTAAATCCAAAATATTAACACCCCTCCCTCCCCAAAACAAAACACCACAAAAAAGTAAAGGAACAAGTATCAAGAAATAATAAAGCTTCCTAGCTGGATGGGAATGAGAAGTGGCCAGGCCTTCCCCTCTGCAGCAGGCACACATCACACCACCGTGGAATCCCCTCTTCCAGCTTGGCGATGGAGACTGGCATCTTTACAGTCTGTCGTTCTTGTATATCTGCAGAGAAGTGATACAGTTTTCTGTCACAGTTTCTAGTCCTCAGTAAATCGTTGTGTTCTCTCTTTTCCTCATGGTCTGTTGCTACCTGCATGCCTATTTCTTTCTGAGACTTGGAAAGGATTATTTGCATCTCACATCTTGAGGGATCCACGTCCTGTCCTTTGATGATCCTCCTGGCTTTTTAGGCAATCTTTGAAGGCTCAGCTGCAGCCTTCCCAGTGGGTCCACACGATTAGCCCAGAGTAGTATCTCCCTTAACAACTCCTTTAGCACATCCTGTCAAAGCAGAGTAATTGGTTTCACACTGCCCTGTTTCCTAAGTTCTTTTACTGCAATGGTCTGTAATGGTTTTCTTTGGTGTGTGTATGTGTGTATAATCAAGACACTTCTCTACATTACAAGCTCCCTGAAGGCAAGATGCTGTGTCTTCAGCAGTGTAAGGTCATGTCCTGGACACCGATTAAGCGTAGTAAATTTTCATCTCCTGAGATTTGCATTAATAGGCTTTGCTGTTAAGCAAATGTAAAGCCAATTTTAGGCAATTAATCTTTGAAGTTTTTGTTTCAGATTAAACTCAGCAGAAAGAAAATGTTTTGATTTTCGATATTTATTGGAAAAAATTTATGAGGCAAGAACAAACAAAAGCCCATCATCAGTTTCAGAAAGCTGTGTGGCAGAACAGCTTGTGAATGTGCTGACACACGCCTTGATGCTCCCTAAGGGATTATCGCAGGATCTTTTTTCCTTTATCATAGGAGGGAAAAGGCTAGGAGTTGAAAATACGTTTTTATTATTGGTTACTGTATTGCCATGTATGACAAAAATCAGTTAAAGTATTTGTATTTGTAGAGTAGTATACTTGGCAAGTCCTTGTCTAAGTTGGTTAAATAGGACATTTGTGATCATTTCTGTTTTAAATTCCAAGCTGGTAGAGGGAAGAAGTCTGGGTGTGAGTCATGAGCTGGTTAACCTGTCTCTAAGCTTTAGTTTCTCCATTTATAAAATGAGGATAGGAATACTTACGTTGGGGTGTGTGGAGAGTAAATGATAATGCTTAGAAAATGCTCATTCACGGCTTAGCCCTCCTAGCACGGTGGTTATGGCGCCAGCCACATGCACTGAGGGCGGTGGGTTTGAATCCAGCCCAGGCCAGCTAAACAACAATGACAACTGCAACAAAAAAATAGCCAGGCGTTGTGGGCAGGTGCCTGTAGTCCCAGCTACTTGGAGGGCTGAGGCAAGAGAATTGCTTAAGTCCAAGAGTTTGAGATTGCTGTGAGCTGTGATGCCACAGAACTTTACCAAGGGTGACATAGTGAGGCTCTGTCTCAAAAAAGAAAGGAAGAGAAAATGTTCACTCACTAAATGTACAGAGAGTGGGACCAGCATGGTGGCTGAGTCCTGTTCCGACAGCCCCATCTCCAAGACCGCAGTGCTGTACAGGTGTTACGGGGCATGCTGGAGAAGAGGTGAAGTGTGCACCCTCCAGGGTGTTGAGGGAAGAGGACATTTGTTATTCCTAAATTGTATATTTCCTTACTTTAGATGGTGTCATAAATTTGATAACATTTTTCTCTCTTCTATCCATTCTCTTTCGGGTCAGATGAGTAACAAGAATTTATGATTCTGTGAAGAAAAGGGAGGTTTAAGGAGAAAAAGCACTATGAATAGAAGAAAAAGTGCTGTTGGGTTGCAGTGTACGTCCTTATTAAGGTGTGAGGGGAGCTTGGGGATGAGTAGTACAACTTCTTAGTAGAGTGGATGGTTTGGACCGTCCCTTTAGGCCTGTACGTCAAGGGTGCTATCTTTGATTTCTTGAATTCATTTATACCTCTTCCAAGTTTCCTTTTAATGTGAATGAGACCACCAGAATTTGCCTCCCAAAGAGAATATTCAATTATCAAATGTGCTTTAATAGAGTTATTGGGGTCTAGGTAAAGATTATACAACGTGAGTTGGTTATCTTATACTTGGTGATAGTTGAAAACTTAGGAAGATAGGAACATTGCTTGTGTTTTTGTCTGGGGATTTAAAAGCTTGCCTTGAATGCTATCCCTTCTATATTTAGGCTCCTCTCTGGGTCAGAGACAGACAGACTGGATGCCACAGTGCCCTGTATTTTAAAACCATGTGGCATGATTTTTCTTGGAATGTGCTATAAACATATTACATATTTGTAAGTACAGAGTGGCAATTTTGAGTTGGTTAGAAACATGAAGGAGAGTTGAAAATTAGGCTATTTTCCTTATCTTGGACTTCTGCCAAGAATAGTTTTTTCTTTTTGAAAAAAAAAAAGCATGCATTTTTTCCCCCAAAATGTAAAGACTGTAAAAGAACCCAAAGCTGCAAAGAACAGTTTTTTTTTCTTTTTGAGAAAAGAAACACGCATTTTCTTCTAAAATATAAAGGCTGTAAAGGAACCCAAAGCTTCAAAAGTTGTTCTACCAAAGGGGATGATTCTGGTTAGTGTGAGACAGTCATACTATGTAGGAAATGATACCAATTTGAGTAAAGATTTTAATTCTAAATCTTACTGTGTCTGCTAACCCTTTGAAAGCACAGGGGGAAATAATTAAAGCTAATTTCTTTGAAAACAAAACATTTTGATAGCAGGACTTTTGACAAGTTGGTAGAAGCAGTCAGTGTCCCTCACTTGCATTTTATGTAATCATGGAAAGGGCATCCTGTTGCCATTGTACCATGGACAGATAATAATAATAATAAAATTCAGAGTCCCACATCTGTAGAAAAGGATGGTGACTTGCTTTGGTTGCCCTAGCAGGGTCTTTCAGGATCTATTGAGAAAATAAAGTGAATAGTAGTTGGGAACTTTTCATCATTGATTGTCTTATGACTGTATTAATGTTTACATGATGCCATATAAAGTAAGCTGTGAACCTTTCCACTCTGCCATCTGGTGTTTAATAACCGTGGATGGGATGCCATGTGCAAGAAACTAGAAGAGAATACAGTTCATGTTATATTTCATGCTGACCAAATTATTTACTGATGTGCTTTAAGAATAGATGATACAAGGGAAAGAAAGACTTTGTTATTAGGTTCAAAATCTCAACATGCACAAGGTAGATGTTTTAGTGATTCAGCATTGAGTGGGTACAGAGCAGGTTGCATAAAGCAGCCTTTGTGAGACATTACCGAGGTTAAAATTGAATGATATAATAGAAGTATAGCCTCTTACATACGTCAGCGATGCATGCCTTTTTCTGTATCCTTACTTTCCTAGCTGAAAACAGTCTGTTTATGATTATGTGTATCTTTGTTTCTCTTTGAATACTCCGTAGTCAGTATGAAGGAGGGCCGTATGCTGTGCGCTGTAGCTAAAAGGATGCCTGATGAAGGCATCCCTGTGCACACTTAAGCTTGTGGTCCACCCTGAGAGGAGAGTTGGTATGTCTCTTTCTTGGGTAGTGTTGGAGTAACACAAATACTAAGACAAACTTTTATCTTTTTAAAAAACTCTCGGTATAGCCTCCTCAGCACATGATTACATGCATATTAACATTCAGTGTTGACATTGAGTCCCAGCTTCAGTTTTCCTCTTGAGGCTGTTTTTACTGGCCCTTTTATTTCTTTACATAAAGGTGGCCCGTCTCAGCAATGGATTATACTTCCATGAGTTTAAAATGTAGAGATTTGGCTTCTTTTCCTTAAAGAAGTGCATTATTTTAGCATCATACTGCCTCCCCTCATACTGGCTATGCTTTTCAAAAATTAGAAATGGGCCTGAATTGACTGGGTTTGAGGTAGTTGCAGTCTGAATTTAGGGAGAAAGGGGCAGAAAATCAACACGGGGCTGTGGTGGGCTGGAATGAGGAAGGAGCTCAGCCGGGCATAATGGCCAGGGCTTGATATCCTCTGTATTTTATCTACAGCCCTCCTTACCTAGAAACACCTGCAAGGCACTTGGAAACACTGTGCTTTGTAGCCGTCTTAGGAAGCTCATAGAAGTTAAGCAACTCTTCCAAGGAAATACAGTGCTGGGACGTAGAGAGGGGATGAGAATGCATGCCTGATTTACATTTAAATTTAGAATGGACCATTTAATTTGGAGACTTAGTATATATATATGAAGACTAATTAATACCTTTTCTTGGTCTGGCCTCTATCACAAAAGTAATTGATTTGTTGTTAGGTTTTGATGTTCTATATAAAGCAAGTGCTGAGTGCATTTATAAATCTCAGCTTTTATGCCAGTGTCAAACTGCTAAGTCTTGAGAACACACACTTTCGGTCTTGAGTTCAGGCCTACAGGGAAGCATAGATCATTTTCTGCCTGTTTCTTATGGTTTTATTTATGTTGAGACTTGTTTAGAAAAAAAAATGATACCACCATATGAACATCTGGAGAAGCATTTTCACAGACTCGTGGATTTTCCCGATGTGTAGGGATTTTAGTTGTTACCATATCAGATACTCAGAAGGCCTTCCTAACACATTCTACCTAAGACATCCCCAGCACACACACTTACCCGTGAAACGAGGGACAGCCAAGACAAACTCCCGTGCTGTTTTCTCCCATCACTTGGCTTCTTTCAGCAAGAAATAGGCTTTAGTAATTTGAAAATAAACCCTCTGCAGGGAGAATAACAGGCCTGCTGATGAGGTGCTTAGGGGGTACCCTTCCATGAATGGTACCAGAGGATTATTTAATACTGTATCCTCTTAAGTTCTACTCTTTGTTCTTAGATTGCAGAAAATCACAGTTTGATTTCAGGATTGTGTTGACAGTTAAGGAGGTGAAGTGCTTGATGCTATCATGATTTAGGGAATTAAGGGTCTAAGGTTGTGCTTGGCAACTGACCATGTGCTTCTTGGCACTTCAGTTTTTGTCCACCAACCACAGTTACCTCATTTTTATAGACAGGAGCCTGAGTCACACCAAGGTGTGACTTGCCTAGGTCAGTTACTGAACGTAACAGTAACAGTACAGTGTCATTTTCATGGAGTGGCTTTGTCCACATTGTAAGTTGAGTTCCAACTAACTCTTCCTCAGGTTTGAAGTTTTAAAGTTCACAACTCTTTAAATCATGAGGCTGCAAGAGAAACAGGCTCTTGAAATGCTCTTTCTGTTTCATATTGTGGCAGAAGGACCTTTCCCACAAAATGTTTTGTGGGTCTTTGTAGACCATGCTCAGGATATCTGGGTGCTTTTTGTTCCTGGTCTAAGAAATGGCCAGCAGAGCATTGCAAAGGATAGAGAGGTGCAAGACTGACTATAATTAAGCCCAGCCAGTATTCCTCATCTGGATGAAAGGAGAGTGATACCAAGTGTGTCTGAAATGTCAAATGATATAAGTGGGTTACAGATTTTTAGATTCTTGGTTGGGAGTCAGGGCTGTAAGAAGGCTATTTCCCTCTTTCCCCCGGTCTCTGTATACACTTTTGTTTTCCCAGATAATCATTCTCCAACCTCCCTGCATGGGAACTGCAAGAATGCTTCAAAGAAGATACTCATTATAACACTCATGAAATCAAGTAATGGATATTGGGAGTGCACTAGGGAGAAATTACTGTTACTCATTTTTTTTTTTTT
>NW_003852474.1:5857477-5875849 GCF_000181295.1 Otolemur garnettii | reverse complement strand
CCACCTTAGGTGTACGTGGCTGGCGCCTTAGCCGGTTGAGCTATAGGCTCCGAGCCTGTTACTCATTTTTGACAGTAAAATAGTTAGGGGTTTTTTTGGTCATATTTGTCATGTGGAATGTTAAGGAAAGAATGGTCAACCAAATATGTAGAAGAAAACTTTGGAGTTGCTTAGAGATAATGATATGTAAATTAAACCTCTGAAAGAAAGAAAAAAATTAATGCTTTATCAAAACTCATTTGTTCCACTGATTGCCTTGTTTATTAAGTGTGGTTCATTGCTAGTATAAGCTGTAGTATTCTGTTAGCATGGGACTATTTCATCATTGCTTTTGGTTAATAAGAGAAAAGTATGGAGATATGATTTGTTGGCAGCTTCAACCATTTTGTTGTAATGATTATGCAAAACATTGGCGATGACTGATTTTTCTTTTCTCTGTTTTTCAGGGCCGGCATGTTAAAACGGGTCAGTTGGCAGCCATCAAAGTTATGGATGTCACTGAGGTAAGGTTGGGTTACATGTGTTTTTAAAGAAATTGTTAGATAGAAATCGTTATTTAATAGAAGACAAAGATTCTTACCTCCCTCCTCTAATAATGATTGTAGAGTATTACTCTGTTTGGTAAATCTGATCATTTGAACAAATTGCCCTCCTGTGACTTTGTGAGTTCATAGGTGAAGCAGACTAGTTGGCTTAAATTGTTGCAGATAGTCTTCAAGTAACTAAGAGGCAGTAGCCTTTAGAGAGGCACACACACACACACACACACACACACACACACACGGATGTCATACTTGGCAACATAACAGACCATAATTGGAAACATCTTCTCTAATGGAAAAGAAAAAATTTGAAAAGGGATTGTGGGGGTCACATGAATAGAGAGATTGGGGGCGTGTAAAATGGGGAAAAGCTTCTCTAGGGTATTAGGCCACATTTGTGCCATTTCTTTTATTTTTAACATGGGGGAAGAAAACAGATCCAGCCAAGTTCCCAGAGGTTGGAAAACAGAAACATCTGCTAGAGTGCTGAGCAGATTGTTGGCAAAATTTAGTAGCAAAAAATTGTTCTTGAAATGGTCACAGGAGAATTTATTGTATAGCTTTAGATGGGAAAAAGGAGAACTTGACCCAGACCAAAAGCGTGTGTGTGTGTGTATGGATAAGTTCATATTTAAATTAGAAAAAATAGTCATCGAGTATGATAAACACATTTTTATTTTATCTGGAGCTTTACTTTGTTCTAACTTGCTTAATTATGAATGGGATTTTACATCATATTTCATAGATTCTAGAAAGAGTTAACTGGTCACCTTGGGGATTTGGGATAACTTAAAATTAAGCCATAATTTCTTCAAATCTGGGGCCTTTTGAGGGAAATAAAGGCTAACATGATGTCAGGTGTGTTATCCAGACAGCAAGAGAGATTTTAAGATTATTTTAAAGAGTAGTGGTGAGCAGTGAATTCTAGCTTACTGTAATTTAAATGCAGCAGTGGAGTTACTTATGAATTGTGCTCTCTGTGGATGGAATAATCAGCAGCACCTTCCTACCAAAGTCTCCATGCAGAAGGCTGGACATCTTGCCATTGCTGCATTGGGAGATAGTGTCGCTGGAGCACATGATCTTTGCACAGTTAGTAACACACTTCTTGATTTGTTGTCTGACAGACTTGTTGTCTGCCAAGGTACTTAGCCATTTAGGTACCATGTTAAATGTAATCTTGTGGAGTTTTGTGAACTGAGAGCTCAGTTTCTCTCCCTGTGGTGCATGCTCCCTCCCTGGACACAGCTGCTGTGGCCAACCAGGGCATGCTGCCTTTAGTCTCTCATGGAATCCTACTGGGCTTTGTCCTCTCTATACAGCAGTCCTTCACCTAAGCCTGGCTTTGATTATAAATATGCAACACATGATTACTGTAAAAAAAAATGGAGAGGGGTAAACCATAGGAGAATATAAAGAAAAAGTGAAATCCTTACGCCTTCATCACCTCACAATAGTTGTTGTTGGTGCTTTGTTAATGCTGTTTTTCATTCATGACTCTGAGGATAGCTGTAAAATACATGCCTATATGTATAATGCATGTTTTTATATTCCATTTTTGTTAATTTTATGAAAGGTATTTTCTTGCTTGAAAAAAATTAGGCAATGTTGGACAAATGCATGATAATTTAAAGGAGTACTTTCAGCACTCCTTTAAAAATAATTAATGCAAAACTCATATATTGAGGTTAAATGAAAACCAGATGGTGAGTCCATTAAAAAAATGCAAACCTAATCAACCATTTACTAGTAATGGTTCTGTGTGCTGTTTTCATGCAGTGACCTCTGCTGTAGTTTGGGGTATAGTCAGTACTCCCAGTGCAAGCACTGATTATGGGCAGAGGAACATGTGCAGCTGGCAGCCTGGAAAACACACCATCCCTACCTTCCATATCAAAGGCCTCAAGCTCTTACACAGTTCTGTAGGCATTGGCCTGTCTGGGATCCCGAGGCAAACAGGAATGGGCTCAGGAAAAGAAACTTTGCATCTGGTTTCAACTCCAGCAGGCAGGGCTGTTGGTGAGGTTCTCTTGATGAGAACAGGATTCTTTGTTCTCACTTTCATCTCAGGAGCAAAAAAGGTGCAAATGCTTGTAATTGGGAAAAATCACAGACTTGTCTTGATTCCTTTAGTGATTCAGGAGGTAGGCTACTAGTTACTCTTCAGCTCAGAATGCAAGAGGAGCAGCTGGTCTGGGAAGTTGGATGGTGAGGCTGCGTTTCTCCCTAAGCTGTTAACTGTTGGCAGCCTGAATGAATACAAGTCTGGAGCTGCTGCAGAGAATAAGAAGATATGGGGAAAGTGGGCCAGCTTCCCCTGCTGTACTTCGTTATTTGAATCTGGAAAACAAAACCAGCTAAGAATTCAGATTTCACTCCAGGGGTGAGGTGACTACAAAGCCAAGTGAGAGGTCTGGAAGGTAGGCATTTATTTGCAAGAGATGCAAAGATCTCTTTATTTTTTTGGACTTTAACAATATTAAGAATTGGCTATTTTTAGCATTTTGAAGCTCTCTTTTGAAGGGAAGCATATCTTTTATCTGTGATAGTTTTAGGCAGGATTTAAGGAACAGGTTCAGATATGTTCAAATTGGACAATACGAGGGCAGCCAATCTAGAAGGTATTTTTTGTTTTGTTTTAAAATAACTATAGATTGACAGGGATTTGCAGAAAAATGTATAAAATTTATAGGGCGGTCTCATGTTTTCCTCAGGATAAAATCTTACATTACTGTACTACAATGTCGTAACTGAAGCTCATACACAAAACAAGAAAGGCAAATGATCACTTTTGTAAGCTAAGTACTTGACCTGGACTCCAGTGTTGAATTCTAGTAAATTGGGCTATGCCATTACAGTCTGTCTACCTGTGTGACTTAGTGCCAAGGCAGACCATTAGGCACTATCAGTACAGTCCATGCAGCATAACTCAGATTTTTCCAGTTTAAGATGTACTTGTTTGTGTGTGGGGGGTGTGTGTGTGTGAGAGAGAGAGAGAGAGAGAGAATTTTGAGGGATACTTGAATTGATGGTTTGAATTCCTTTTTTTTTTTTAGAGACAGAGTCTCACTTTGTCACCCTTGGTAGTATGCCGTGGGGTCACAGCTCACAGAGCCTCCAGCTCTTGGGCTTAGATGATTCTCTTGCCTCAGACTCCTGAGTAGCTGGGACTGCAGGCCCAACCACAACGCCCAGCTATTTTTTTGTTGCAGTTTGGCCAGGGCCGGGTTTGAACCCGCCACCCTCAGTATGTGGGGCCGGCGCCCTACTCACTGAGCCACAGGTGCCACCTGATGGTTTGAATTCTTGATAGCCCCTTCATTTCAACCCTTGGGTCTTAATGTCAAACTTATATAAGAAACTATTACACATAAGGGATTGAGAGTTTGTTTCTTACAGTTTTGGGTTAATCCCATTTTGTTAACACTTTAGAAAGTAAAAAGATGAATTAGCTAGTGATTCTCAGCTTTGAGCCCATAAACTCAGGTAAGGTTTGTTTATTATAGAATTTTACTTTGCGTTTCAGTAATAACTGAACTTTTTCTTATGAAAATGTTTACATTTCCAGAACTATTGAAAGAATGAACACTTTCTATTCTTACAGTTAACAGTTAACATTTTGTTTGCACGTTATGTGTTGTTGAAGAAAGTAATCACAGGTACCACCATGACACTTCACCTGTAGTTGAGCATGCTTCTCTTAAAATAAAGATAATCTTCTCCATAATCATAATACCACTTAAGAACATTAATAATTCCAGAATTTCTCCCAGTGTTCAGTCTACATTCAATAAATCCTTGATTATGTCGAGAAAGTTTTTATAGCTTTATTTTGGAAACATAGTTCAGTTCAGGTTGGTGCATTATACTTGGGTATCATAACTCATTTTTAAGCTATAAAAATTTCCATTACCTCCTTGCATCCATTATTATTATTTTTTTAATTTAAAGAAATTGACTTTGGAAGTTTCTAGCCAATTATTTCATAAATAAACTATTCCACATTCTGGATTTATCTGATAGTTTCCTCATGTTACATTTGTTCCTCTCTGTATTTCTGTAAATTGGAAGTTAGGTTGAGAGGCTTGATTAGACACAGATTATTATTACTATTTTGCTAGAACACCTCGGTGGTGGTGTAAGGCACTTCATACTGTGTCACGTCAGAGGGCATATCAATGCTCCGTGAAGTATACATCACTAATAGCCTCTTGCTGTTAGTGAAGCCAAGTTGGATTGCTGAGAGGTGAGCCCCAGGTCTTCCACTGTAAAGGTGCATCACTGGCTTTGTGCTTCAGAGATAATCTTCAGGGGGAAACTTTGGCTCTATGTGAATATACTGTTCAATGACCGGTCAACTAATGGTTTTGGCATTTATTTGGTGATTCTTGCCTGGGTTAGTTGTTATTGCAAACTGATGATTCGAGATGATAGGCCACTTCAATGCCCACATTTGTGTTTGGTGTTGTTTTGGGCAAAATGAGGCTAAACATCTCTTGGGTTGATGCAAAAAGAACAAAGGCAAACTTAGTATGTGGTGTTTTATGGTAAACGGAGATGAAGTGGTGCTCAATGGAATGTTGTTTCACTGAAGTTCGTCACCGCAGAGTGGGAGAACTGCATCCAATCTAGTCTTCTGGCCCATCCAGAGGTCTTTCTAACTCTTGATCCTTTTTTCTGGGCAACTCTGGCATAGGATGCTATTAAAGCAGTGAATTCTCAAAATGTGGTTGTCCGACCAGCAGTTGCAGCAAGCACCAGAGAACTTGTTAGAAATGTGATGTCTTAGGTTCCAGCCCAGGTTATTGTATCAGAACTCTAGAATGCAGCCTGATGTGCCCTCAGGTTAGAAAACCCTTACCCTAATGGAACTTTAGTAGGAGAGGGGCCACTCTCTCCTATATGCAGGTAAAGAACTGCAGCTCAGGCACCGAGAAGTACCTTGCCAGGTAGACACTGCAAGGATTAGACCCCAGATTGAGTCCCAATTCACCGTACTTATAAAAGTGTTAACAATTTCGAACATCAGGTTCTAAGTAGGCAGTAGGTTTATTGAGTGAGCTGATTTGACCTGGATCTTAAAGGATAGATAGATCTTGACCAGTTTTTTTCTTTATGAAGTTTATTTTTAGCAGATCAGCCAGAATCGACTACCTTTTAGTCTTAAGACTAAAATGTGTGCGATTGGTAATTTTGGCATACTCTTCGGGGAATGGGAAGATGTTGGGCATGATGCTCGCTGAGGCACAGGGAGCCGTTGGCAGGTTGTATTGAGCACCCTGCAGTGTTCCTAGCACTGTGTTCTGTGGAGATGTGGGAGTACAAGCTATATACAAACCCAGCCTGTGCCTGTCCTGACTTCAGGTGGAAAGGCAGGAAGCCGCAAGGCAGCAGTAGCGGCACATGCTGCTTCAGCAGACAGGTGGCCTACTGAGCTAGGGCCACTGATGGGCGGGACACCTATTCTGCTCTTGTGAGTTCATGCTCTGGCAAGAGGGAGCAAAACCAGCATATTATAGTGACAGAGGAAGACCCTGTAACTCTACACAGTTTTACCACTTTTCAGTTAGAGGGGAGCACAATGTAATGAATGTGTTATCCTTGTCTAGACTGAAAATAAGAACAAAAGGAAGGGAGGGAGAGATCTCTGGGCTGTGTGATCTATTGTTCTATCCTATTATTCCTTAGAGGCCAGTTAAAGGCTGTGGCCCTTACAGCTTGGTACTGGCTTCTTCACTTTCAGGCAGCTGGTGGCACTTTCTCCCTGTCCTTCCATGGCTCTGAGGACTCACCACAGGATTGTTCAGGGCTGTGAGGGTGAGCCGTAAATCACCAATTTCTGGCAGTGTGTGTCCCTCCCCTCAGTATTCTTTCTTGCCTTCTGCTTTTTTAATCAACTACCTTCCTTATCTTAGCTGCTGAGAGAAACTGATGTGAGATGCTAAATTTCCTTATTTGGTATATTTTATACCTTAGATAACTTTACCTGATTTCAATGATCTTGATCTTAGATTTAAAATCCCCAGTTTGGATTGTTTTCCTTACTTAGTCTTCTATAGTTAGAGACAAGGCTACCCCTATTCTTTAAAAATTTAAAAAAAAAAAAGCAGTACAAGACAAGATCTTGAAGAAAAGCTCTTAAAATCAGAGTCACCTAAATTTTGATTTAATTAAAAAGTATGGAAATTCGGGCACTTGTAGTCCATGGTACTCCAGAGGCTGAGGCAAGAGGATCACTTGATCCCCTAGAGTTTGAGACTACAGTGAGTTATGACACCATGACACTCTACCAAGGGTGACAAAGTAAGACTCTATCTCAAAAAAAAAGTATAGAAATTTTGAGAATTAATAGTTCTACTGTATCCTCATATAATATAGCACTGTTTCCTAGCCTTCATTTCTTTCATTATTTCTTCTGTAATAAGCTTTTTAAGGCATTTCCCCTAATCACTCTCTATGAAATTTTAGCAGTACAGGTATACTATTTATCTGTCTATAACTGTATGTACCTGTTTATATACTGTACATATATCTTTATACTTCATACATAAAAGTAGTTAGTTTTTTTTCCCCTTGACCTTGAAGAACTACATTTCATACCTTTCAGGGCAATATCACCTCCATTGAGAAACAACACCTGGTATGGAATAATAACAAACATAGTGAAGTTTTATAAATAAGCCAGAATAATCTTTGTACTATTTCTGAAGTTTTCTTTTTTGAAAGATTATTAGAAATTGGAATTTATTTTAAGTGACAAAGAAAATAGCTTCTAGAATGTAGAGTGGAGGAAATCAACTAATTTTTTTTTTTAAAGACTGTACTTAAGATATATATTACATTGCATTAGATACCATACACTGCATCAGGTATACTACCAGCACTTAGTTTTTAATGCATACAATAGCCTTTGAGACAGATGTCACCATCCTGTCCATCTAGATGAAAGAACAACTCCTGGGATGTAAATCCAAGCTTTTTGGTTGTACATTTTGTTCCCCTTTCTCTTGAATCCTTCCTCCTCCTCTCCCCCACAGTAATAGTTAATTTAGGGTTAGGGTTGAACTGTTCAGCAGAGAGGCACCTGCTGGAGTGTTTTAAGAACATCTGTACTAGTGATGATGTTACAGTAAAATTTTTTGAAAGATTTGTTTTTTTGTTTGTTTTTATTTTTGCTTCGAGCAGGATAGAATTTGTTTCTCTTTTGGATTAATTCATTCCAACTTAGTGCAACTGGGATTTTATAAAATATGGAAATTCTTCCTTGTTATTCTTACTGTGTAATTAGTCAATAAACAGAGGAAGGAAGGTTAAGACTGGGTTGGCTTTATACTTTAGATGTTTTTTAAAAAAATAGGAAAAGATGTTTTAGTTTTTTTTATGTTGAAAAGACTTCGCTTTATTTACAGATAACAACAATTGGAGTTCTAGGAGGCACTTGACCTGTCCAGTGTCTCACAGCGCATCACCAGAATAGGGTCCCAGTCTTGTTTTCATTGTCCCACACCTCCCAGTTCACTGTGGGAGCATAATAGTGATATTCTGTCTTTGAGTTTAAAGTAGAGGAGTCTAACAAGGTGCAATGCTGTGTACGTAGTAGGTGCCTTTGTCAGTGAGCACTTTTCAGGCAGATTGAGTGCCCACAGTTTCTTAGTTTAATTCCACCACTGTATGAATCAAAGGCATTTTTTTCTAAGTAAAATAAATAGCTGAGTAAAAATAGGAAAAAAAAATCACCCCACAATTTTGATGAGTTAAATAGGGTGTTCTGTTTTTGGGTGATATGAATTCTTGTCACTTGGAGTGTCCAAAAAAATTATAATTACTGTAGTAGGAGACTCTTGAAGAAAAAATTTTTCATATCATTTTCATTTTTATAATCAAAACTATTAAAATTAATTATAAATTCTAACAATCAGAAATAAATAATAGTAAGACCTGCTCTTTCTTACTTTTCACTCTTAAATTTCATTCTTTTATGAAAGAAAATTATTAGTGATTAGCAAGAGTTGAGTACATTTCTGGGCTTTGTTTTTAGAATTGTCACTGAACTAATAAAAATGATTTAAACATTTCCTCCTCTTATGAATATAAATTTGAGGCTCTTCAGTACTTTTAAAGATGAAGGTACAGTTAGAAGCCTCACAGCAAATCGACCTCGCTATTTAATAGTCACGTCCTACCTTTTACCCTAAGACAGTATTACATCTTTTGTTAAACCAGGGCCTAGAATTAAACACAATAAGGCTTCAGTTGTTTCATCTGTGAAGTGGGATAATGATTCTTGTGTCACAGGCTTTTGTTAGAAGTAAAATTAACGTGAAGTAGCTAGCATGTTAATTTTTACATAGTAAATGTTGGTTCCTTATTCCCTTCTCTTCCTTGAAGATATAAAGTTATCACTTCTGCTGAAGACTTTGGTGCCTCCCAGATACCCTTCTACATCTCACTGTATGTGTGTGCGTTTCTGTACTAGATTATAAACTCTTTGGGGGGAATTAATTTTTAGGATTTTAGTGGCCCTTCCAGGCTTCTAACAGAGCCCTTCACTCACATGGATGGTGCTCAGCTTGTACTTGTTTTTTTCTAAAGAGTGCTCTGGGACTAAAGGCAGTTAAAAAGGAGAATTTCAAAAAGTACTTTGAGCAATGGCAAAAAGATATATAGTGTTCCTTTTTAAAGAGTAAAGACAGCCCTTCTTTTAGTGTTTAAGTGCCGGTATACTTTTTATTATGTTATTTACTATTGAAAAGGAATGTAGAAACATATCATATTTGTTCTTAATGAAAATATGATAGAATGTTAATTACTTTGGTCGGGTGAAATTTTGGTTTATTGGGACTAGAAATGGCAAATATAAACCATGATTTTTGTTTTTTATGCTATTCATGAAGTTGTACTAATTTATTCATTTAAACAATTACTGAGTACTTAATCTTTTAACAACATACTATTCCTGATTCTGGGGTAGAATAGAAAGATTAATAATTATGCTTTAGAAGGAACTATCTTGATCTCCTAGTAAAATAAAACTTGCTGTGAAAGGATGTTTTTGTTAATGAACATGAATCTTCAGGCAGATTGAGTGCCCATAGTTTCTTAGTTTAATTCCATCACTTTATGAATCAAAGACATTTTTTCCAAATAAAATAAATAGCTGAGTTAAAATATTTTAACTTTTTTTTTAAAATATGGATACTACCCTTTTATCATTCATCTCCCTTCCCCCCCACTATTTTTGTTGTTGTTGTTTTTTGAGACAGAGTCTGACTGTGTTGCTCTGAGTAGAATGCTGTGGCGTTGTAGCTCACAGCAACTTCAAACTCTTGGACTTGAGTAGTCCTTTTGCCTCAGCCTGCCGAGTAGCTGGGACTATGTGTGCATGCCACAATGCCTGGCTAGTTTTTCTATTTTTAGTAGAGGCAGGGTCTCACTCTTGTTCAGGTAGGGTCTTGCTCTGAGCTCAAGCAATCCACCTGCCTCAGCCTCCCAGAGTGCCAGGATTACAGGGGTGAGCCACTGTGCCTGACTTCCCCACTGTCTTTTTAAAAAACGTTCCTTCAGCTTTGGGCTATAAATGAAAAGTTTTGTTTTTCATCTTGATACCTCCCTTTTTTGTTTCCACTACCAATAAATTTATGGAAAAGAATATTGTGTTGGAGGTCTCTAAGTTTTGGTGTTTCACTAGGAGAACTCACAGGACTCACTGTAAAGATGTACTTTCAGCTGGAATTTATAGTATAACAAAAGGTTAAAAGCAAAATCAGCAAGCAACAGGTACATGAGCTGAAGTATGGAATTCCCAGAGACCTATCCTAGTGGAGTCACACAGGACACAAAAGGTTACAAAGCAAAATCAGCAAGGAACAGGTGCATGAGATGAAGTATGGAATTCCCAGAGACCTATCCTAGTGGAGTCACACAGGACACACTTAATTCCTCCGGCAGTGGGTCATAACAGTACACTTGAAACTCTCTAGAGATTCAACACCCTGAATTTTTGTTTGGAGCTTAACACATAAGCATCCTCTGCCTGAGACGTACCCAAAATTTCAGACTCCTGGGAGGAAAGTTGGTGTTTAGCATAAATCGTATTGTTTGTACAAGCAGTCTAAGCCCAGTGAGCCACTCTGATTTGTTCTGGGAGTGGTGGAAACCCTCCCCAAATCAAAATCCTAGCCTAGAGCAGCCTTACCAGCAGGGCTTTGAGGGATAGTTTCAAATCCCTCTTTTGAAGGCTGCATTCACATACTGCCCTTGTCTTCAGCACCTCCGCTTGGATGTCTGATAGCCCCAAACTCAGCATGTCTCATGTGAGTTCCTGTTCTTCCCCCAGAAGCCATTCCTCTTACATCCTTCCCTGTTTCAATTGGTGGCAACTGTGCTCTTCTTAATGGTCAGGCCAGAAAAGCTTTGGAGTCCTTTGTGTCTGCTTGCTTTCTATCTTGTACTGCTCAGCTTGCCTGTCAGGAAACCCCATTGGTATTGCCTTCAAACAATGTCTGGTGTGTGTCAAAGTAATCTTGGCAGGCAGTGGACAGTAGGTGAGAGTGAATTGGCAAATCAGTAACTGCCCAATCTAGATTATAGGTACAGGAATTTGTTAAAACTATTTGCTTTAATTCCTAACAAGTTTTAATGAGTTTCATGTCTCCTCAGAGTCAGTGAGTCTGTAAGCACGTAACTCACAAGTGAATCTCTACTTCTTTCTCACCACCACCGTCACTTCTGCCACCCTGGTTTCAGTTGCCACTCTGTCACGCAGATTTCTGCTGTAGCCTCTCAGAGTGGTTCTCAACCTTCCTAATGCCGCAGCCCTTTAGTACAGTTCCTGTGGGTCACAACACACTGAGAACCGCTGCATATCTTCCCGTTTCCACCTTGTTCACCAGCTACTTCTCCCCATAGCAGTTGAATAATCCTTGTGAAACAAGTGAGAATAGAATCTCTAATTAGCTACTAGCTTAGTTCAGAGCAAATCTCTCGTTCTTACATTGGCTGACAATGCTCCACTTGCTTGACCTCCCAACCCATTCCTTCCTTGACCTCCTGTAGCACACAAGCCTATTCACTGTTCCTCCAAACTGCTAGCCTACTTCTGCCAGAAGACACTTGTTACCTGTTCCCTCTGCCTGGAATTCCACTGCCTTACAGCTGCGTGGCTCACTCCCTCACGATCTTCTTGCCTTGAAATAGTGAATAGCAGGTTCCTACTCCTAAAGCCCTTACCCAGTTCTCTGTTTCCTTTATCCATATCAAGGTATATAACTTGCTCACTTATTATACTTAATGGGCATGCCTCTACCATCATACCACTAACTCCCTCTTCCCCAAGAATATAAGCTCTGTGATGACAGGGATCTTTGTTAGTTTTTTCAGTGATGTATCATCCTAAGTGCCAGTTCACTGCCTGGGATATAATAGGCATTTAACAAACACTGCTGAACAAATTTTTATTATAATGTTATTTCTGGCTTTTTTCATTTAAATTATGTTTGTGAGGTCCATCCTTTTGGGTGCATATAGAGGTAGTTTGTTTATTCTCATTGGTTTGAGTCTTCTGTGGTATCTGTGCCGAAAGGCATATTGGAAATCTATGAGGATATCCCTTTTCTTTTTATATAAGAAATACTCAGAGCTCAGAAAAGTTACATATGCTTGGTTGATACTTTGTGTGTGCTTTTGTTCACGAAACTATTTGACAATTAAACTTTTTGGTTGTTTTGTAATTTGTTTATGGTGAGATACTCTTTGACATATGGTAATTTGATGAGGCTGTAGGTTTAAAAGAAAATGTTTCAAATACCCTTTGCTCATTCCCTTGAAACGCTTTACCTTCTAAAATGGTAGCACCTCTTAAGAGGACTGATCTCCATAACACCTTCCCTTTTTCTTTTCTGAATTTAATTTCAGTAACTACTTTTCTTTTAAAATTCTCTTCATGGGACTTGAATATAAATTCATAGCCTGAACTAAACTGTCCACGTGATAAATTGCTTGTTTTATTAGTCTATCAGTGTCCCCTGAAAGTTTATGGTAGGGATCGTAAAAGTTGACTGTGAAATTATTTATACAATAAAAACATTAATTGTTTAATTGGAGAAACTGAACATGCCCCCCACCTCCATCATCATACCCTAAGAGAAGAAATCTCTAGTGAGAAATCTTATTTTCTAAATATTCTGATTTTTGTATTTGCTTGATAGAGAGTTGACTTCAGTGGGATTGATCTGGAACAAGATTAGGGAGCGAGCTAGTTGATAAGCTGAGTATTTAGCATCCATATCTGCAATAATGTGGGGGTGCTGTTAATCCCTAAATGGCCTGTCTCCCCAAGGGCAAGAACCCCTGTGCTCTGTGAAAGCTGTGCTCTGGCGAATGAGCAGACCCTGAGAGAGCAGCCTCTCTGCCCGGTGACATCTGTGCCATCGGTCAGACTCTTTGTCTGGATTTTAACTTCGCACACCGACAGGGAACCTAGATTATATTAATATTTTGACTGTAATTCTACCCGAAAGCGTTAATTGTTCACTTTTATAAGTCTGCAATTGTCCCTTTAAACTGTGGGCATTATATTATGTAATTCAGTATGTGTTAGGGGTTTTAAATGCTCTTCAGAATTAGAACAGTCTTTGAATTTGTAGTTAAAACCATGATGAGATAAGAGAAAGTTGTCTCTGACTTCTGTCTCTAGCACGTGCTGGTGCTAATTGGTCTGCAGCTCTGCCACAGAGTGCAGTTCCCGACTTGGTGGAAAACTGCCTCTAAAACTGGACTGCTCTGTTATCTGATGGCTGTCCTGGTGTTCTTGGGGCTCTGAAGTCCCCAAGGTATCGAGGGGGCTTCTCTTCAAGTGCAGGAACCTTGGGATAGTTCTCTTTTACCTTCGCTTCTTTTGTTTCTAGACATTCTCAGACACTTTCCTCTGTCCATAGTGAAGACACCTGTGCTGTGCAAAGCACAAAACTATTTTTCAGTTTAAATGCACTTCTTCCCTTTTAATTTTTATGAGGGAAGAGAAATGAGTCACAAACATTCTGTTGAAGGGAAATCTAGTCAGTTGCTTGAAAGAGCACAGCCCTTTCAGTGCTCTGACTAGGAAGAAAGAAATAACCGTATGATTTAAAAGAAGAGCTGCTGCTTTGACAGTATTTATTTAAGGAAATGCTGCTGGAAAATCCCAATTTCTGCTATGTTCCTCACCATCTCTAGTCAGATCTGACGTATGTTGAAGTTACATTTTGATTTGGCACACGGCATGTTCAATGATGGGTTCATACTTAGTACAAGACAGGGAGAAGAAACCTTTGGACACAGAGCAGGTGACGGCTCCTTCTGTTTTGTATATCCTGGTGTTATTTTCTGTGAATGTGGTCAGGTAGAGTTGTTTTTTTGTTGGGCTTTTTTTTTTTTTTTGGTGGGCTCGGGGTGGGCTAAAGCCATAGGAAGAAAAATGTGATGCATGTGTCCCGTATGCACTATTTTGTTTTTGTTTTGCAAGAAGAGTTGAACTAGTTTTGATAAGAAGAGTAAATAGTGGAAAACAAACAAAAAAAGACACCTGTGCTGTAGCAGCATAAAGAAGCTGGTTCTCAGGGGCAGCCATGTTTGCTTGCCTTTATCTGTATGGGTGCTGAGGTTAGGAGCTGTCTTTGTATATACAGCCCTCGCTTGTGGTTTCAGTTTTAACCTGTTCATTGAAGTAGTATAGTATGCATGCAGAAAAGTATATAAACTATAAACTCAATAAATTTCCAAAAACCTAGTAAACTCCTCCAACATACCAGCACCAGGATCAAGAAACAGAACATTGCCAGGAGTGCTCTGGTGCGCCCCTTGCAGTCATTAACTACTCCCCACATGGGCAGCCACTGTCTTGACATATGTCACCAAAGATTACTTTGCCTCTGTACGAATATAGAACCATATCGTACCCTTTATTTCTGGCGTAAATTATGTTTGTGAGGTCTCTCCTTTTGGCTGCACAGAGAGACAGTTCATTTTTTCTCATTGCTTTGAGAATTCTGTGGTAGCCCACTAACTTCCAAGAGAATACACTGTGCTGTTAGATGTACGACTGGTCATGGAGCAGATGGTAAACTGAACTGCTGCAGAGAAGAAGGGCATTTGCCCACTGTAGGAACAACTTTGATGGATAAGAGATGCTGAGGTGATTATAGGAAAATTTCCATTTCTTTATTTTTTGTAGTTTGGGCATGTTTAAACATCTTCTTTTCTGATTTAATTTTATCACTTTATAACTACAAGAGTGGGGAGAAAGAATAGGTAAGGTAGCTAACATTTGATGACTAGAAGTAAAGTATTACTTGGGAACTTCTTCCAGAACATGCTGCCATCTCTGTTGCCTTACAGAGGTTTTTCTACTGTAAAGGTCTTCAGTGCTCTCTGGGATTCTTGCTGGGGCTGCGTCTCCCCGCTGTTTCCCTCTTAGCCTATTTGTGGAGGCTGGTTAGCTTTTCTGTTGATCCTGCTGTGCTTAGAGCATGTCCTCCCGTTTTTCTCTTAAGAGGTGGTAAAGGTTTAAGGAGGAATAAAGATCATGAGAGAGAACCACACAAATAAAATTCCAAGCCATCACGCCTTCTTACTCCGCCCTGCTCCCCTCTCTCCACGTTGTCCCTTACAGATGGACCAGTGAGAAATCTCCTAGGTTCCTCTTATTCTTGTTTCTAATGAGAAGGAAGTTATAAAGTCTTTTGTGTGACATTTAGTTGTATCTCAGAAAGCAGCAGTAATGATAGTAAGCTTGAGAGAACATGTAGTTATTTGGTATTTTCTAACGATGAATCACCTTCCCGTGAGAGCCCTTAGTGGTCATTTTTTGTGTGTGTGAATGAGTGAGGGAAGGTGTTTATACAAGAAAAGAGTGAACACTTCCTTTCTAGCTGTTTCCCTTTTGATGTGCCCAGTGAACTCAGCAACATTGAGTTTCCTTTCACTTTTGTTCACTTACTGAACGTGCTGGATTCCCCCCCTAAGGCTAGAACCAAAGAAGACTTTGATTATTTGTTCTTTCTTAAGTTGTATGAAAAGAAAAAGAAAATGGTCTATTTGGAAAGTGACTATACAGATGTTTTTGTTCAGAAAGGAAGAAAATACTATTGAGATAGAAGAGATTAGAATTGGGAACTAGGGGATAAAGCCGCAGCACCTCCCTGGTCTGGTTGGACCTGATTGTTGTGTGTGATCTGGTGTGTGTGGCCGTGCAGGGTGGTGTGGACACACAGCTCCTGCAGCCTCTTATTCCTCATACCTTCTTGTAACCCGGCATGGCACTCCATTTCTATGGTTTGAGTAGCTGACTAACAGCATGTCTTGCTGTATTTGGGAAAGTGCCTTAATCATGCCATTCCCATGGTGGGTTGGGGGGAGGTTTGGATAACTGTCATTTCCATCTAGCAGTCTGGAGAGGCACAGATAAGTAGGAGGTAGCGTGTGACCAAGGGCACTTCTTCACAGTGAAGTACAGCAGTGTGAGAGAACTTTCTTCAGGGCAGGTCTGCTGCCTGACTAGTGACCACCAGTTCTAGCTGCTTGTGTTTTTTCCTTAGTGTATTTTTATTTTCTCCGTTAGGAGGAAGGGGCCTGTTGTTCCTTATTTTGCTTGTCGAACTGGTGTTAACTGAAAATGAGGGCTATGTGGCCGAGGGGCTTATACGTGGGTCACTATGAAAGTTTTGAGACAGGCTGTGTTTTGGACCATTATTTCACTCTAAGAAACACAGTCAGCAGCATCCTTTCAGGTTCACCTGTGCAGGTTTGAACTCGCTTGGCTTATCATTGTTGCTGGGAGGGCTTCCTTTGTTTCCGTCAGCATGGATTTTACCTTTCTTGATTTTTGTGTATCTCGAGACTTTTGTAATGACCCACATACAGAGGAATTTCTGGCTTTGTGCAGGTGCAGGGACCCTGCCTCTTTCTTCCAGTGCCAGAGCCCGTGGATGTGGCCTACTCCTGGCTTTAATACAGCAGAATTCATGAAGCATGCTGCTTCAGGTGGGGTTATCCTCGATGGCCAGTATTTTCTTAACTGCTCTCTTTATGCTAACTTACTTAGGCCTTTTGGGCCATTGAATGTTATTGTTTAGGTCTGCTTCTCAGGTTGGTAAGAAAATTAAAATTTATCCCCCACCCCCCAATTTAGTATACTACTAAATTATAGTTTAATAAAGCTCTTGGAACAGAAAGTTTAAATGACTTCTGGAATAGTGTTTTTGTTTTCCATAAAATATGGATATTCTAGAGAGAAGAGTAAAAAGATGGAAAAAACCTCATAATTTTCTGTCACCTTGCCATAACTACCATTAACACATTAACATATATTCATTCCTGTATTTTCATGAGTAGAGGGTATATGTGTTAATATCTAGAATTATAGTAGAACCTCCATAGTTGACCAGCACCCTCATCGACCGTTTCCTTAAGTTGACCTAATTTTCATAGATTGTACATGTACCACATGCGTAGATCAGTACAGCAGGCCTAATTCCTTACGTTGACTACCTCTATATGTTGACCACTTCAATACAGTCAAAGTAATTCACTTATCTAGAAAAGTGATATTTTTCACTTATCTAGAAAAATCAGAAATGGAAAAAATTTCTTTCCTTACATTATTCCCCCCTGCCCTAGGACTTTTTGGTGTGTTTCCAGTCTTTTATGGAGTCAGGTTATTTCTTACGGCTTCCAGTCACTCAGAGAACTTATAATTGAACATGTGCTTATCTATATGACTTCATTTAGTTTAAAAACTAGTTTGTATTCTAGAAGGTTTTATTCTAAATGATTTAGAAGATGATTTCATTAACCTTGTTTAATTTCAGAATGTATTTCATGTAAGTTTTTCACCACTTGGTAGTACAGTTCTACCTTTGAGCTTGTGAATAGTATGTATGTACTCTGTATTTGTGGAGTGATTGCTGCTGTTCATACATCTTGGGCAGTGTGTCTTTTAGATTATACGCTACTGAGGAACAAGCCAGTTCAAGTAACTTCATAATGCCACTTTTTATTGTTTTTCTAGTCAGCTTACAAGAGCTTGAAAGGTGGGCACTAATGTACATTTGATGATTTAATCAATATTTTCATGATAGGTGCTCCTTAAGTAACAACATATTTGTCATTGTCTTTACTGTTTTGAGTTATTTGCGTATAGATAAAACTGAAATTGGGGAAAGGAAGCAGTATATAATTGACAAAAGGCCTGATGATTGTTGGATGTTTGTGTACTACTACCAGTATTTGAAACCTGTTCATAGATTCTGCACATTTCTTCTAATACTTGACTCAAAATTTCCATCAATTGCTTAGTTAAGGTGTTTGAGCCCCAGTTTTTCTTTATATGTTATCTTCAGCATCTGTTGCTTCATTTGGTTGGAAGGAAGATAGATAGACGGCTGCCTAGCCTGTCTCTGTGTTGGACTGTGGGATAGTATCTAGGATCAGTGGCCACAGCTGTGGGATTTCTGTGTGTGCTTGGCTGCTCCTACCTCAAAATGCTTGGTCTAAGAATGTAGTTTTCTTCTTCTGCAACTGCATGTAAATTATTTGGTGCAAAATGGATAAATGCCAAGTATACTTACTTTATATAGAAGATAGAAATGATTAAAAAGTCCAGGATGATTTTCTGTGCAGACTTGAAGATTTCAGTGAATTGGAAGTGTCATCGTTGTATTATGTCCATACTTGTATCACTTCGTCTTGTACTGGGGCATGCATATACCCTGGATATGCTGATTTTTTTCACTCTTTTTTTTTTTTTTATTAAATGATAACTATGTACATTAATGCAATTCTGGGGTACAGTGTG
>NW_003852474.1:5817323-5857457 GCF_000181295.1 Otolemur garnettii | reverse complement strand
TTAGTTATTGTGTTAAGACAATCATATTCTACTCTTAGAAAGATTTACTTGTACCCTTGTAAGATAAACCATAGAAGTGATCCCTCCAATCACCCTCCCTCCACCCATTCCCCCCTCCCTCGCCCCTCCCCATATAGATTTTTTTTTTTACTCTTTAAGTGAAAGAAATGGCTGGCTTTGTATAATAGGTAACAAAAACATCAGGGAAGGCTTTGGCCAAACCACCAGGGTGAATTTGGTTTAAATCAAATCCTTTTAAGGATTACTGTGTCTGAGATGTATTTCTTCCCAGCTCCTGTACAGTTTTTGAAGGGATGTACCACTCTGGATTTTTAAAATTTATATAGTTACAGACCATGTATTAATTATATTTATATTATATAACATGAATTTATGTATTGACATTTATATTAAGAATTTAAATAATAGAGTTAATTCATCCACATAATATATATGTAGGTAGCCCCATTAGCTTTGACATTAGATTTAGTGGATCTTTCTGGATTGGTGCTTATTTTTATGATATCTCAAAAAGTTTATAATGCCATTTAAAAGCACTAAGATCTCCAGGATTTGTTATTTATTATCTCCCTAAGATTTTATAATTTTATAATCCCCAACTAACTGAGGAGGTCAGTCTTAGTGAAATTAACCACTCAGTTAATTTGTGAGGGATCTTAGCTCTGAATAGCACGTCCTAACTTAACCCATTATTTACTTTGTATTCTTACACTTACGAGGTGCATCGCTTTCTTTCTTCGATTTTGAGGTTTTTCTTTTAAGGTTGTGAGCCTTCGAGAACTTTTAAAGTTAAATTTATCCTCCGCCCCTGCCCATTTTGTGTCTGTTTTTAGTTAGAAAAACTGATAAACCAAATTAATTTTGCAAACCCAGTTACAGTACTCTTGTGTGCCAGTTTTTAGCCCAAGGCTTAGTATCCAGTAGATGACTAGCTATTGAATGTACACAGGTACTAAACATTCCTGCACAAGAGAATGCTTTGTGGACACTGCTAGCAAGATTCAGATGTGAGGCCATCAGTTTACACTGACTCTGGCAGGAAGCCAGATTTTCTTTTTAGAGACAGAGTCTCACTTTGTGCCCTGGGTAGAGTACCATGGCTTCACAGCTCACAGCAACCTCCAACTCCTGGGCTTAGGTGATTCTCTTGCCTTAGCCTCCCAAGTAGCTGGGACTATACGCACCTGCTACAGTGCCTGACTATTTTTTTGTTGCAGTTTGGCTAGGGCTGAGTTCCAACCTCCCACCCTTGGTATATGGGGCCAGTGCCCTACCCAATGAGCCACAGGCACTGCCCGGAAGCCAGATTTTCTTGATTTCTCTCATAGGTCTTTTACTGGTCACTCAGGTAATCTGTAGGCTCAAGAAGGTGAAAGTTTTGCTGGCCCTTGGATTCTCTTGCTTCATCTTGGATCCTGTGTTGTTCCTGTTTGTATTTCTTTTATGCTGGTTCTTCTAAGATTTTTTGGTTCTTCCTGTTTGATCTGCCTGAGTGCACCTTTGGTCTCACCCTCCTGAGCAGTTGGTTGCCCTCTTACTTCCTTGTCACTGTGCTCCATCCAACTGTGTCAGTATTGGTCCATATGTCTTTCTGCCTCGCCGTCTATCTCCCTGTCCTGTCCCTGCTCCTGTTCAGTGCCCTGGCAGTGTCTGTGATGAAGCAGCCCCTCAATACATGCGTATGGACTGCATTCGTACAGTGGATGGACATGTGGACGGGGTTCTCGCTAAAAGTCTGTCAAGGAAAGTGACATAGCAACTTCCTGACTTTCTCTTTTTGGATAATGGCAGATGGTAAATTTGGAAGTTTGTTTATGAGTTGGGCAGCTTCCAACAGGATAATGTTCTTTGTGCCTATGAATTTGAGTTGGTAATTGACCTTTCAGGGTCTTAATCGGAAGACATTTATTTGACTGTGTAACTAACTGGTTTAAATTTGGTCTCTATAACTCCGTATATACGCCCTTGGAGGAGGAGATGCCGTTTGCAAGACTTACTTTGTATGCATCTAGATGATGATGGTTTTTCCTTTTGGGCAAAAATCCAGTTCCCCAATTTCTAAATAGGCATGTGGTAGTTTGTAGTTTTCGTTCTTTCTGACAGTTATGTTGTTTTCGTGCTCTCTGTGAGTATTCTAGTCTTAAACAGTTGTTTCAGCTTGGCCCGTCTGACTCAGGAGATGCCACATTAACTTTCGCCATGTGTTTTGCCTCATAATCATTCAGAATACGGGAGGTGAGGATCATGAGGCGGGGAGGACTGTGTTGTTCTTTAGGGAGTGACATTGTTTGTCCGCAGAGTGAGAGCATCTGTAGCACTGCCAGGCCGTCCACTCACATCTCTCTTCCAGTCACTCTGCACCTGCCCGTCCACTCCTCTCAGCAGGCACTCCTCTGTGTGTGTGCCTGTGCACCTGCAAGGAGGGGAGGAGAAATGGAGTAGCATGATGGCAAGGTAATAGACTGTTGTTAGAGCAGAATGACTTACTCTAGCTTTGTGCAATGTGTGTGTAGTAGACTGCCCTGAAGTTCTATATAAACTGATTACTAGCCCAAAGGTTTACTAATCACTAACGGTATCTTTCTGGCATTCTAATGAAAGAAATCTATATCTTTCTTTTGCTTTAAATAATTGGTTTACAGTTTTCTCATGCTGCTAGACTCGATGGTGAGCGTTATGGGACTATAAGGAGGTAAAACAAGCAAATTTAGGATCAAATATTAACAACTCATTTCATTAAATTTGTGGAAACTTTATTTTTCTTGGCCTATTTAAATTGGATTACATTAATTAATCCTGTATTGATTTACAGTATAATAGAGGTTTCTTTCCTGGAAAACACTTTTATTCCTATATGCAATAAAGTTCACATTTTAAACAATAACGCTGTATGTCTTTTACAATCACATTTAGAAGAAAAATTGTTTTCTGCTCAAATACAAATAGCACCACATACCTTCAGTAATGTCTGTTGTGTTCAAAGCATTCATCAGAGTGAGCACCCTGGAAAGGGAGCTGAGGCAATGTGAGTGCCAGTCCTTAATGCTTTAGAGTTCAGTGAATAATAACCAGCCTCAGCAGCTGATTGTCTTCCTCCTAATGGAATCACATAGTGAAGATAATTGGATCTCTTTTCCCCTAGTCTTTCCGATCTCCGTGATTTTTTTTTTCTTTTTCTTTCTTCTTCTTTGTTTTCTTTTTTTTTTTTTTTTTTTTGAGACAGAGTCTCACTATGCCACTCTTGGTAGAGTGCTGTGGTGTCACAGCTCACAGCAACCTCAAACTCTTGGGCTTAAGTGATTCTCTTTTCTTAGCCTCCTGAGTAGCTGGGACTACAGATGCCTGCCACAATGCCTGGCTATTTTTTTTTTTTTTTTTTTGGTTGTAGCTGTCATTGTTGTTTAGCAGGCCCAGGCTGGGCTCGAACCTGCCAGCCTCAGTGTATGTGGCTGGCATCCTACTCACTGAACTACAGGCGCTTGGCATCTTTTCACATTTTCCCAAAAGGAGCACCTGCATTTTATCATTGTGTCCTTGTATGGTCAGAGATAACGGGATTAGGACACACATTGCTGATCATTCTTTAGCAATAGACCTGTCCTGTAGGTAGGAAAATAGGTTACTTTGCTGCGGATGGTTTTGCTGTCTGGCATCCTTGCTCGACCCTTTTAGCCCTATCCCAGCAGCCAGCTGATAAAGCCTGGCCAGCTGCATGTGATTGGATTGATTGCCTCTCTGCCCTCTGCTGCCAGCAGAAAGATGGTGGCAGGGATTCCTGTGGCCCAGGTTTACCAGGGCTGGCTCTTTTACAGGCTGCTTCAGGAACCCTTTGCATTCAGGATTGTATTAACTGCTCAGTTAGTGAAACAAAAGATAATTATAGTTTATCTCAAATTGTGCAGAGTACTTAACTGTGTGCTAGGCCTGGAGTGGAGGTCTAGCATACTACTTAATTTTACCCTTCACCCACCCTGGGTTGTGCCTTGCCTACTAAGATTGTGTTAGGGTTCCATGAGGTATTGTTCTCCTCATCTTCCCTGTAAGGTAACTGAGGCTCAGGATTAACTCATGACTTTGCTTTTGGTTCTTTGTTTTTAAAGCACCCCCATCTCACTGGCATACAGTTTTATATAGGTGAACACATGTAGTGTGATAGGCACTGTCAGGGGTACTGAGATGAACAAGACCAAATCCCTGCCTTCCTGGAAGTTAAGATTTCGTAGAGAGGAGGGTGGATTTTAAACTAAGAATTGTAGGATGGCATGACAGACAATTGTTTATATGCTACTTTATTATTTCATTGCCTCTCCAAGTGCTTCTGCAGCTTGAGGCTTGTAGCTGGCATGGCTGTGGTACAGAGTTGGAGTGAGACTTTTGGAGGGGAAGGATTTCTCCAGTAAGAAGATTATGGGACACGTTTTTATGAATTTCTGGGGCAAAGTGTAAAGCATCCAAGTAAGACGTTGCCCAGAGAGACTGCTTACACAACAGGCTAGAATTAAATACTGTATGCTGACTTGGTTCAGAACAAAACTTCCCCTTGGGTTTTGTTAAGATCAGTCTGCAAAACTAGTGTGTAGTGCAGGTGGTGGCTCTGTACAATTAGATCCCTTATGGGGGGCCAAGTGTAGTAGTTTTTCTGTTGGAGCTGGAAGCTTCTAACTCTGTATTCCTCTCATTGTCTCCCTTCAGATGATATGTTTCTAAGAAATAGAGGAAATTTAGGGGGGAGACATTTTAAATTATTTTCCCAGTTAGGATTGAAATTAGGGAGGTGAGGTTCAATTTTTGAAGGTTTAGTACTGGAAGCATTCTGTAGTTTTCTCCCACACCACAGTGTTAATTCACACGGATTTAAGAAGTTGGGAGAATACTGAACTGAGTGCTGCGTACATGCTAAGTCACACCTGCGACAATGTGAGTGGATGCCAAATGGATTCTTATCCCTAAGTTTGTCACCTAAACTCTTAGAATATCTTGAGTCTCTTCTCCGTTTTACTCAAGTCTGTAGAACTGATTGCTTGTCTTCTTGAGTAACTTTTGCGGAAGCATTTTTGAATCCTTAGAGCTAAAGAATGGTTTATGATATATGGTACCCTGAGGATCCTCCAGAAACTTCAGCAGGCCTGAGAACTACAAGGCAGAGATTGTTCATTTGAATTTGCATGAAAACTGCTATTTCAGAAGAAAGGGACTCCTTTTTCAGATATGCATATTATCCAGATGAAGAGAATTATTTGAAAGTAACAGTGTCATTGTATACATAAACTAAGGCTTATTTCCTGGTTGCTGTACTTGGCACAGTACGGCAGATTTCTATTATCCAGGGAGCACCAGGAGCCAGGGTGGAGATATTGCTGATTTTGGTTTAACACCATGAGGTTTGAAAGATAGTTTTCCAGGGGAAGATTTTATTATATTGTAATAATATAATATTATTGTAACTTTTTTCCTCCCCCACCTCCACCCCCCAACTTACCTACTGTGGTGTATCAGGAAACATATCAAAGTAATAGGTAAGCAGAGTTGGAGTAGCTCAAGACGGTGGGAGTGGGGGAACAATGAGGATGTTAGTGCTTGCTCACTAATAATCTCAAGGTCAGAATTAGGAAACCACTGTGCCGTGGAAATGCTGGTCATTTGTCCTCTGTCCTCTGAAATCAATACCTCTCCAAGTATGGTCTATATGGAGTTGTTACTTGCTTCATCTCAGTAATGTTCACACTTTTGATTCATGCATAAAGTAATAATTGTTTATGGCAACTCAGATCAGACAAAAATTAATGATCTAATTGAAAGCAAGGTGATTTAAGATTAACTTTGTTAAGGTTTTTCTTCTGTTTGAAATTTTTAAAAAATTATGATTGTGTTCTTTTTGTGTTAGGAATGTAGGAACACATGGCCTATATGATATGTGAGGCCTTTTCTCTGCCACCCTGGTGAGGAATTGAAGCATCTGTTAATTCATGTTGTTGCTTTCTAAATGCATGAGGTTCTAATTTAATAGACCATACAAAACAACTTGGGTCTCCAGTTCTTTCCTGGGCAAATGCCCAAAAGACGTAATAGTTAAAACCAGCAGTGACATAGGTTGTAGCCTGTTAATTTTTTTTTTTTTTCCTGGAAACGAGTGTCGCCAAATTGTGTCGCCCTGGGTAGAGTGCAATGGCATCACAGCTCACAGCAACCTCCAACTCTTGGGCTTAAGCTATTCTCTTGCCTCAGCCTCCCAAGTTTCTGGGACTATAGATGCCCGTATTTTTGTTGGAATTGTTTAGCTGGCCTGGGCTGGGTTTGACCTGACTTTTGGTGTATGTGGCTGGTGCCATAACCACTGTGCTACGGGTGCTGAGCCATTGTTAAATGTTTTTGTCTGTTAGTTTTGTGATCTGTATTAGTTCTTATTTGACCAGGAGCAGGTTAGTTTTGTTGGGTTCTTCTCCCCCCGCCACCCCCATGGGTGTATGTTCTGATATTCTTGCATGCTTGGTAATCTTTAATTTAATGCCAGACATTGTGAATTTTACTCTGTTGGGTACTGGATATTTTGTGTTTTTATAATATTCTTGACCTTTGTTCTGGGATGCATCTAGGTATTTGGGAGTAATTTGATCCTTTTTTTCAGAGTAGTCTTTTGAAACCAAATCACCATTTAGTGCTAATTTTGTTCCCCAATTCAGACCAGAGCCCCAATTCCTGTAAATGATGAGTTTTTCAGCCTGACATATGGCAGTAGACACTGCTCACCATCCCTGTGAGCACTGGGTACTGTTCCATGGAATCCTTCCGGATTAGGGTCTCTCCCTGACCTGAGGTGTTTTCCTCACTGGGATGTATTGATAGTGCTGTACTGAATACCCAAGGGAGAATTTTAGGTCTCTGTGGCTTGCTTACTCTCTGTGTGACCCTCTCCTCTCTGGTATCCTACAGTCTCTGGAGTCTCCCCAAATTCCCAGCTCCATCTCTTCAACCCAGAGACAACTCTGGATGTCATTTGAGTTTCCTTTCCCTTGGCTGCAGCTTGTGATACCTCTTAAGGCACTAAGCCAGAACACTTGGAGAGATTCAACTTCTGTTTCCCATGTCTCAGGGATCATTGTCCTTCATTGCCTGATGCCTTTTAAACTCCTTCATATGTTCTGTCTAATTTTAGTTGTTCAGGTATGAGAGTAAATCATCTGGCCCTTGATTACTTTAATTTGTCCAGGAGCAGAAGTGGCTTTTATTCTTGCTTATTGAAGACTTTTTTTTCCAGAGCCTATGTAATGTGCCATGTCAGTGTGTAGCAGGAGTTTGGGTGCATGTGAGTACACAGTCGACCCAGCACAAACCGCAGAAATGTGCATTGCTTGTCACACCGTCCTTCAGAGGTGTGCTCCTGGTTGCCATTTCTTACTTGGACCTACTTTTAGGGATTTTTAAACAACCCTGTTCAGTGTCCATCATATTCTTTTCCTCCTTCTGTTATGGGAGGCTTCAGGCGTTTGCCACTGACTTAGTTGGAAAAGTATGAAGGGACTGAAGTAAGATTGTTTTTCAGGAACCTTCTGGCAGGGCAGGAGAGTGAAGACAGGATGAAGAGTGTTCTCCTTATCCTTTTGTTCTATGAGTGACTTATGTCTGGAAGGAGCCAGGCTTGAGGAATTGTGAGTCTAGATTGGTGCATTGTAGCAAACAGGAAGAAATGACCGTGAGACCAAGGTGATAGACCCTTGTGGTGCTGCTGATCCACTCAAAGGCAGTTTAACCAGCAAGGCTGTATTCTTAAGACTCTTTATTTTCCTGCCTGTGCAGCTGACGGCAATAGCCCAAAAGGAAGATTGGCAGTGACCCTAGGGCAGCAAAGAAGGGAGAGGACCTTTAGTCCAAGGACAGAGGGCGACAGACCATGGCAGTCACCAGAAAGAAGCTCACTTTAAATTATTATGGACCAACGCCTTTATCCTCAACTCTCAGTTTCCCCCCACAAGTTAGGAAAATAGTATGTTCTAATTATAGAAAATTAGAAAAGTTAAGAAGAAAATATTTGTAATCCAGAGATAATCTTTGGTAACGTTTCTCCTTTTCCCCTTTGCACTCATCAAAGCATAAACAGTAGAGCCTCCATAGTAGGGTGACCAGACGTCCCACTTTTGAACAATTTGTCCCGTGTCCAGCGGCATTTTGAAAAAGTCCCGATTTTTGGAAAGAATGCACGAATAGGCAGGAGAACAAGAAGGGAATATACGGTTTTCGGCTACCATGTGGCTATTTTGCCAGAGTATGAGTTTTATATTATTTTTGTTAGTTTTATAATGTTAAACTGTAATAATAACAAATAATTGCTGAGAAGTGATTATCGAGAACTGCTCATCAAAGTTTGCATTGTTGTCAGGCCCTGCCCTGCCCCATCCCCCCGCCCTGCCCCCAGCCATGTTGTCCTGCCTTACCAATGTCACCCTACTCCATAGTTGACCATCTCCCTACATTGGCCACCTCCTTAAGTTGACCTAATTTTCATAGACTGGACGTGCACCACATGTACATGTCAGTACAGTAGGCCTGGTTCCTTGTGTTCACCACCTCTATATGTTGGCCAGTTTCTTCCATTCCCTCAGTTGGCCAGCTGTATATGGTTATCTAAAGCATACATGCACACTTGTGGGTAGCAAAATATTGATGTTCACAATATACTGTTTTGTTACTTTCTGAGCATTTTGGATTGCTGATCCCTTTTGATTTCATAATTAAAAGTCTTAGTCTCATAATTTTGAGTCTAATCAACTTTTTGGGGTAGAGGGTTTGATTTTGGATACATTGGAGCTGGCCTGATAGATCTGTTTTCTATCTAGATCAGTATCTGTATTTCAGGTCCTGCTTTAAGTTGCATCTTTGAGGGTTCCCAATAGCAGGTAATTCTTCTGTGTGTGTGTATGTGTGTATAAATGTAACTGATAACTTAATAGAGGAGGAAACTAGATGTATTCTAAAATCAAGTGCTAATATGAACTATTTCAAGTTATTTTATTGAAACCACTTATACCTGTGGTATTCTGTCCCGTAGATTGGGGCTTGACAAGGCAACTGTTAGGTTTTCTGAGTGTTGATGGCTTGAAACTTTATACAGATCTAATAGTTTCTTTTAGATCTTAGAGGAAATAGTGATCTGGCTTATTTGACGTTTATCGTTTGAATAAGATTGGTGTGTTCTTTATGTCATGTTGTATTTTTTGGTGGGAAGTTGCTATAGAGATGTGTTTTGTCCTTGGGTTTTCACATTGTTCGAGAAACTCTAGTCTCCCAAGGTTATTGATGAATGAGTGATGCTGGGCAAAATGGAAGGAATTGTACTCGTTCTCCTGTGTCATTTAGTCATGGTCTGAAGTCCTCACCACTTTTATCCATCCAGGTGAATGGTTATTATGTAATTCTCTTCTTTTCACATTATTTTTAGATACCAACTCGGTATCTCATTGAAATATTTGGCAAGTGGCAAACTTTGTACAAGATAAGAGGAGATCTAGAGGGCTTTTGGAGGACTTTGTTGTGTCTTGCATAAGTTCTATATTGTGCTTTAGACAGAGTAGACAGCAGGTTAAGGGCCATTACACTGTGGCCTTGTAATGCTGGAACAGGTTTGTTGATTCGCAGTAAGACTATAAAGATGTCACAAGCATCTGATTTACATTTTAGTTATGTTAATCTTGTAATCTTATCATTGGTTTTTATTCTGGGAGACTGATTGATCTTGAAGGATTGTTTAATTTTAAAGATATATGATTCCTTCTTTTTGACCAGATCCTATAACCTTAATTTTCTTCTAGACTCTTTCTCTGCATAGTTCTGTTCCATCTATGTTTAGTTGAATAGTCTGTGAATTCGTTGTATAACTTTTGCTTATTATCTATTTGACTCCAAAAATTTTATATTTGATTAATTCTGTGCTGGTTTCAACTAGGTATGGTACTAAATAATACTTTGAGGTATAATGGGATTTGCTACATGAAAGGTGATCTGTTCTCATTTTTCTATCAGTTCATAGTCACATAAAGAACAATTCAGTAATAGCTGTCTAAAACAAACTTGTAAACTGATTTTAAAGAACGGATATTTTCATTTTAAATGTACATTCATTTACACATTTTGGTGAAGTATGCCAGAAATATTTGTGTATTTTTTTTTTTTTTTTTTTTTTCCGGGGCTGGGTTTGAACCCTCCACTTCCAGCATTTGGGGCTGGTGCCCTACTCCTTTGAGCCGCAGGCACCACCCTTGTGTATTTCTTTTATCAGTCTTCTCTCCAGCAGACAGAGTGAACAATCAGCTGCCATTCCATTTTTGTTCAGCTGTCCCTGAGCAGGTATTTAATTCAGTAAAGGGAAGTATGTCAGGTGAAAAATTCCAGTTGGATTAAGTCTCCCTGTCTCCTCCCGTGGTTGCTACTGTTGGTGGAATGAGGGAGAATTTAGGTAACAAGAGTTTGAATGGCAATTTAAGGTGTCATTAAGAAACAAACAGCAAAACACTAGTAATATGCATGTCTGTGTGCTCAGATGGTGTAGTGGGCAGGGTTTGTCATACGACTCATTTACAGATCCATTGCTGCTTGTGAAAATTACCACTGTGCAGATGTTCTCCCCTCCCCCACCCTATCCTCTGACAGCCAGGGGAGGCAGTTGAAGACTCAGTGCCTAGTCAGATCCTGGCCTGAGACAAAGGCCTTTTCTATGAGCTTTTCTCCCACTGGTTAGAGTCCAAAATGCTAATTGGCATCAGCTGCATTAAATCACTAATTGGGGGGCGGGGAGGGAGGGGCCAGCAGCTGCCTCACCATTGGAGAAAACCAGGAGGGAGCCTTTCCTTTCTTACCAAAAAGGCTCTTCCCTCAAGTTACTCTTAATTTTTTTAATTTATTTATACTTGTGACTTTGTAAGGAAGATCCTGAAGAGCACAGTCGCTTGTCTCAGCTGAGATATATAGGATACATAAACTTCCTCCACATAGTTTTGCCAGTTCAACATTCTTTTCCTAGGTGGGATTTGTTGTTTTTAAATTTCAATTCTAGCTGGACCCCAAGTCCACTTTCTGCTGTATCTTTTCAGGATAAATGAGGTGTTTTGGGGGTGGTGATGGTATGTGTGCCTGTATTTAAGTGTTGGAATGAGACCACCAAACTAATAACCAAATGGATTTTGGAACTCAAGATTCAGTTTATTATTACCTTGCTCTTAAGACAATATAAAATACTATATAACAGGCATTAGTCATAATTTGGATCTCTGTTGTATATTTGGCTCAAAGTCCCTGGAAGATTCTACCTTCTTGTTTTTGTTTTTTTTTGGAGACAGAATCTCAAGCTGTCACCCTGGGTAGAGTGCTTTGGTGTCACAGCTCACAGCAACCTCCAACTCTTGAACTTTAAGCGATTCTCTTGCCTTCTAAGTAGCTGGGACTTACAGGCACCTGCCACAATGCCTGGCTATTTTTTTTTTTTTTTTTTTTTACTGTTGTTGCGGTTGTCATTGTTTTACCTGGCTTAGGCTGGGTTCAAACCCACCAGCCTGGGTGTTATGTGGCTGGCACCTTACCCTCTGAGCTATGGGCACCACCTTCCTGATGCTTCTTATGTCAAGTAGGCACTCATAATTAGACATTAAATGACCATTAGTGGTGCTAATTTTTTTATTTTATAAGATGTGTAATAGTCATCTGTTGTAAAATCATAAAATCAAGAGAGAAAATGTTCAAAGTATACATAAGCTCTATCTTAAACTAGTAATTTGAGAGGAAAACATTGTTTCCCCTCAATATTTTTTGTAGTTCAGGCGTATCCTTCCAGGATTTGATTTTTGAAGACCAGGGAAATATTCTGCTAAATGACATCTCTTCTTCTGGATGATATTAGGATGTTTCACTTATATTAGAAAAGTTATTGCCAGACTTGATTCTATTTCAGTTGTCACATTCCATTGATTCTAAGATGCAGCTCAGTTTTGAAGATATTGCAGTATGTGTCTCATGGTTGATGGTGTGTCACAGTTTATTACCTAAAATAATGATGTGTCTTAGTCTAGGGCATTTTACATTCAAAGAAATACGTTGTTGCCAAAAAGTACAGGTATTTACCAATATGCATATTCAGTGTTTTTCATACTATTGGCCACTACTGAATATAATCCTATAGAACTTTAAAATGTGTGCTTGATTTTTTTATTTTTTTTATTTTTAGCTCAGTGGGCTTTGAAAACCTCAAGTGCCTATGGAAGCTCTGGGCTCTTATTGCAAAGAGGGGAACAAGTTAGAACCTTAAAGAAATTGGTTTGTGTCACTAAAAGAAAAAAATAAATGGAAACTTGTCAAAATATGTTATATTACTCAGTTAATGCTCAGGAGCTGGGAATGTTCTTCTTGTGGGAGATTCATAGATAGCATTTGCTTTCTGTCAAGAAGTGAAACCTATTGACAGAGGGTGATAGGGAACAGTGGCTGTGGGGATAATTTTAGCCATTAGGGGGAGGGAGGGAGACAGAGATGGATTGACGGCACAAGTCTGGATAATGCAATAAAATTCACACACTACATAAAGTGACTGGCTGCTTTCAATACAATAACAAAGTTAAAATCAGTATTTTGGTTTTTCCCTATTCTACCTTGACATTGTTCTTTTTGTTTTTGTGTAGTGTTTATGTCACAAATCCTTATAGGTTTACTGGGTTTGGATAGGAAAAAGAGAAAGTCAATCTTTTGTTTCATTTGGTGGTCACTTACCTTCAGTTCAATGTAAAGAAACTGGGACGTTTATGTTCTCACAGCACAACATGTTGAACTGTGGACCTTGTCCTGGGAATAACGCCACAGACCTTTTCAACAAGGAACATTTATAGTCATTGCCATTTGCTAACTTTCGTGAGATACCAACCTGTCTTAAAAAGCCTCACTCAGACTAGGGCTGTTCCAGGCCGCTCACTGCTCAAGATTCCCAAGAACCCACAGATAATGTTTGGAGTGAGTTGTGTTGAATAAGGAGTGAGCCAGCAAGCTGTGGTCACTATGACCCATCAGGCTACGTGGAAAGAGCACTCACATACACAGCTTCTGATGAGTTGGATTTTTTGTTTTTAGGATATGCTTCCTTGTGACTTTGTTAATAAAAATTATAATCCTTTTCTGCTTTAGCAGAAAGTTCTTTTTGAAGAGAAGTCTCAAATGAAAGTGTGTTTCTTTGTAATACGGGACGGTTAGCTAAACACTATCTTTTGTTTAGAATTGTAATAGTTGTCTTTGTTATCGAGCAACCTAAGGTTTGTGGTTGCTTTCAACGTAACCATGTTAAAATCACAAATTGGAATGATATGCATTTGTTGTGATTTTCCATATACAGGGTTTAGGTGAGCGTTATTATATACACTGTACTTGGATTGCTGCCGTGTTTATATCACCGTCTATCAAAGTCAGGTGACAGCTGTGCCTGTAGAATATACAGTCAGACATTGCTTAAAAATGAAGATATTTTCTGAGAAATGTGTCACTAGGGGATTTCATTCTTGTGGAGTCATCATAGAGTGTAGTTGTATAGCCTGCTGCAAACCTAGCCTACCCTGTACAGTCTATTGTTTCTATGCTATAAATCTGTACAACATATTACTATACTGAATACTATAAGCAATGAACTGTAACACGATGGTAAGTAGCTGTATGTCTAAAAGTATCTAAACATAGAAAAGATAGAGTAAAAATACAAATTAAAAAATTCTGTACTTACATAGGCTGCTTACCATGAAGGGAGCTTTCAGGACTGGGACATGACCTGGGTGAGTCAGTGAGTGAGTGAATGTGAAGGCCTAGGACGTTACTGTGCACAGTTGCAGATTTTATACACACTGTGTATAAAGAAAAATTTTCTTTCTTCAATAATAAATTAACCTCAGCTTACTGTAACTTTTTCACTTTGTAAACGGTTTTTGTTTTTTAAATTTCACGTTAATGTGAGGGTATAAACAACCAGGTGACAATATTTGAATTTGTTAGGTAGAGTCCCTCTTGTAGTTGTGTCCTGCCCCAGAAAGTCCAAACGTTCTTCCTCTTCTCTTCACCTTCCTTTGTTCCCCTTCCCCCAACTTGAATTGAAATGAGTTTTATCTGATGTGACTGTGAGTAAGATCATCCATTAGCTTCATATTAGTGTTGAGTACATTGGATGTTTGCTTTTCCATTCTTGTGATACTTTACTAAGAATGTATTTCACCTCCACCCAGGTTAATTCAAAAGATATAAAGTCACCATCTTCTCTTATGGCTGAATAGTATTCCATGATGTATATATATACATACCACAGTTTGTTAATCCATTCCCGAGTTGATGGGCCTTTAGGCTATTTCCACATCTTGGGAATTGTAAGTCGAGCTGCAGTAAACAATCTAGTGCAAATGTCGTTATGATAAAATGATTTTTTATCTTCTGGGTAGATGCCTAGTAGTGGAATTATGAGGTCAAATGGTAGTTCTAACTTGAATTCTTTGAGGATTCTCCATACTTCTTAACAAAGAGGCTGTGCTGTATAAGTTTGCAGTCTCAGTGACAATGTAAAAGTATTTACCTTTTTCTACGTCCATGCCAACATCTACACCTTTGGAACTTTGTAATGTGGGCTAATCTTACTGGGGTTCATTAATATCTCAGGTTGGTTTTGATTTGCATTTCTCTGAGGATTAGGGATGATGAGCATTTTTTTCAAATGTTTGTTAGCCATTTGTCTAACAGAGAAGGTTCTGTTCATGTCGCTTACTCAGTAATAGACGGGATTGTTTGCTCTTTTTTTATTGATTAATTTGAGTTCTCTGTCCTAGTTATCAGGATCCTAGGATAACTGATAACTAGGATCCTAGGATCCTAGTTTGATCCTAGTTATCGAACCTTTATCAGATTTATAACATTAAAATATCTTTTCCAATTCTGAAGGTTGTCTGTTTGCTTTGGTTGTTGTGCCCTTAGCTTTGTAGGAGCTTTTTAGTTTAAGTAAGTCTCATTTGTTTGAATTTGTTGTTTCTGCCACTGAAGTCTGCTTCATAAAATTTTTCCCCAGGCCAACACTTTCAAGAGTTTTTCTGCACTTCTAGGATTTTTATTGTTTCATGCCTTAGATTTACATATTTTATCTACCTTGAATTAATTTTTGTCAGTGGTGAAAGGTCCAGTTTCTACATGTGGTTATCCCGTTCTTGCAGCATTATTTATTGAATAGGGATTCTTTTCCCCAGTGTAAACTTTTGTTTGGTTTATCAAAGATCAGATTGGTTTTTTGGTTCCAAATGTCTCTTTTTGTGCCAGCGCCATGCTGTTTTGATAACTGTGGACTTATAGCCTACAGACTGGTAAAGTGATGACTCCAGCTTTGTTTTTACTACTAAAAATTGCTTTGGCTGTACAGGTTTTTTTCTGGTTCCATACGAAATCAAGAACTATTTTTTTCTAGTTCTTCAAAGTATGATGTTGGTATTTCAATGGCGATTGCGTTGATTTCTTGGGTAGAATAGACATTTTAACAATGTTGATTCTTCCAACCAAGAGCATGGTATGTTCTTCCATTTGTTAATATCTTCCTATTTCTTTTCTTATGGTTTCGTAATTCTCTTTGTAGGAGTCCTTTGCCTCTTTGTTAGGTATATTCCTAGATATTTAATTTTCTTTGATGCTCCTGTTAAGAGAATTATGTCTTTAATTAGCTTCTCAACTTTGGCTGCTATTGATGTATACAAAGGCTACTAATTTGTGGATACCAATTTATACCATGAGACATTACTGTGTTTCTTGATTAATTCCAGGAGTTTTGTTGTTTAGTCTCTGGGATTCTCTAAGTATTAAGATCATAACATGGGCAAAGAGCAAGAGTTTGACCTCGTCTGCCCTATTTGGATGCCCTTTATATTGTTCTCTTGACATTGCATTGACTGGAACTTCCAGCACTATTTTTAATAGTAGTGGCAATAGAGGATATCATTGTCAGGTTCCCGTTGTAAGTGGAAGAGCTTCTGTTTAGATGATGTGTCTAGTTCAACCAGAGGGGTGTTAAAGTTCCCAGTTATTATGATGTTATAGAATATCATATTCCTTAGATTAATCCATGTCTATTTCATAAATCTGGGAACATTTAAGTTGGGTGCCTACATATTTAGAATCGTCTTCTTGCTGTATTGTTCCCTTGAGTGAAGTGACCATCTTTGTTTTTAGTTTCTTTAAATTTACTTGTATCTGAAAATAAGATTGCGACCCACCCTTTTTTCTGATTTCCATTTGCCTGACATACTGTTTTCCATCCCTTTACCTTGAGTCTTGAGTTGTCCGTCAAGGTTAGGAGTGTTCCTCGAGACAACATATACCAGTTGGCCAGTCTGTGCCTCTTCCATGGGGAATTCAAGTCATTAATATTTATTGAGAGAATCAGTAAGTGTTGTGGAGTTCTGTTTACCTTATTTTGTGAAAAACATTGCTTAGTTTTATCCTTTGTGCCATTGTGGAAACAAAATTTTGTCCTTTAATTTCTGGGTGTTTAGTTTGCTGGTGGTCCATAGTGATTACCAGTGTGGAGAATAGGTCTAAGTATTTCCTCTAGAGCTGGTCTTGTGACAGATTTTCTCAATATTTGCATATCAGTAAAAATTTTGATTTCTCCATTGATTTTGAAGCTTAGCAGGATACAGATTTGTTGACTGACACGTTGTTTTGTTTAAGAAGGTTAAAGGTAGATGATTACTTTCTTCTGGCGTGGAAAGTTTTCAGGTGAAAAGTCCACTATCCCCCTTATGGATCTGCCCTGGTAGATCAGTTGGTGCTTGCTTCTGGCTGCTTGAAGAGTTTTCTCTTTTGTCTTGACTTTGGACAGGTCATGACAATGTGTCTTAAAGATGCTGTATTTTGCTGTATTTGTGTTGAGATGACCCAGGGTTCGATATCCATCTAAAAGGGGGAGTGTATTGGAATCTTTAGTGAAATTTGGGGAATTTTCATTATGGTATCTTTCAGTAATGCTTCCCTTCCTTTGGGACATTCTTTTTCCCCTTCAGGGATCCCTATAATTCATATGTTTGTACACTTCAGGAAGTCCCATAATTCTCGAAGCTAATGTTCTGCTTTCTCTCTCTTCTTTTCTGCCTCTTCAACTACCTGGGTTCGCTCAAGAACTTTATCCTCTAGCTCTTGAGATTCTTTCTTCTCCATGGTGTAATCTATTTTTGATACTTTCTACTGCATCTTCAAGTTCCCTGCTTGACTTCAATTTCTTAAGCCATATCCTTTCTATATTCTTTTTTTTTTTTGAGACAGAGCCTCAAGCTGTCCCTCTGGGTAGAGTGCTGTGGCATCACAGCTCACAGCAACCTCCAACTCCTGGGCTCAAGCAAGTCTCCTGCCTCCGCCTCCCAAGTAGCTGGGACTACAGGCGCCCGCCACAATGCCTGGCTCTTTTTTGGTTGCTGCCATCACTGTTGTTTGGTGGGCCTGGGCTGGATTCGAACCCACCACCTTAGGTGTATGTGACTGGTGCCTTAGCTACTTGAGCCACAGGCGCCGAGCCTCCTTTCTATATTCTTTATATATTTCACCCAGTTTTTCTTTAGAAAACTGGAGTAGAACCAGTTTTTGGTTCTATTTTTCCTCTTTTGCATCAATTCCCTTTATTATTTTTGCTATCCATATTTTAAATTCACTTTCTGTCATTTCCAAAAATTCTTTAGAGGTGGAATCCTCTGTGGTAGCTGCTTCCTGGTCCCTTGGAGGAGTTACTCTGTTTTGGTTTATCACGTTGCCAGAATTTTTCTGTTGGTTTCTCTGCATGTGTATTTTCCTCTTGTTCACTACTGAGCCCTCATCATCCAAAAGGATAATTGTCCCTTCATCCACACCCTCACAACTTTGGAGTTCTTCCTTTGCTTATCTTATTTTCATAAATGAACAGGCTCAGAGAGAGGAGCCATGTCTTAGACACCCTGCTGAGTGATGTTTTGCTACTGGGGCCTACTCGGTTTGCCGGAACCTCTGTGAGTTAGTGCATGCCCTGGAGGGACTGCGCTGCTGGCCTGTAGCCCTGTGTTCAGTTCTGTGCCCATGGCCTAGCTATAGAGGGTGCTGTTGTATGTGACTGTTAGAGGTAAACCTTTTCTGGCTTGACCTGGACTAGATGCAATTGTTGTTACAAATGTTTCTAGAAAGGATGCAGCCTTTCTACTTACTAGTTTAAAGCGCTATCAGTTATTTCCTGTTTTTAGGTGCCAGTTTTACAGAGGAGCAAATCAAGGCTCAGAGAAGTGGCATGAATTGCCTGAAGTTATGGTTATGAGAGAGCTAGCCGGGCCTTTCCCCGCCACAGTGTCCCTCCTGCTCCCATGTTCCTTGTTGCCTTGTACACTTCATGATGTTCTTGAATAGCCTGTAATCACACTTCATGCGGATGTGTCCCCTTAGTTCTTGGCATAAAGATAAAGTGAATGTGCCTATCCCCCTGCTGCTGGAGGACCAGGAACTTGTGTTACTTCTATTATTTTACTTGTGTAGAGAAAGTAAAGTAATTTACATCGTTCAGTAGCCACATATTTTTTATGTTTTCTTAAGGATGAAGAGGAAGAAATCAAACTGGAGATAAATATGCTGAAAAAGTATTCTCATCATAGAAACATTGCAACATACTACGGTGCTTTCATTAAAAAGAGCCCTCCAGGACACGATGACCAGCTCTGGGTAGGTGGAAGTTCCCTGAGTGCTTGGGCTTTCCTCTTGATTGTATTATAAGGACGGCAAGAAGGGGGTGGGGAAGGGGAGGCAGCGGAGAGGGTACAGTAGCTGGTAGGTCCTAATGGCTCCCGTGGCCTGCATCTCTTCATATAGGAAATGAAGATATTTATATTTTGATGTTGATTTCACATTTCATGGTAAAAGTTGACTTTCTGTTTCAGAAATAAACAGGGTACATTCTAGAATGAATGTTACTATTAGTAAGGAAATCAGTAGCTTAAAAGCAGTACAGTAAATACTTTATGGGAACCAATTAATACGAAAGCTCAATAAATTGCACCTTTCCTTGCCACCTGGAAGTAAGAGACAGATTTCAAGAAACAAGCTTCTGTCAGTAACTTATCAATAATGTTAATGAAAATAGTTACTTATAAACAGTAAATTCCAGAAAAATTTTTGGAATTGACATATTCACCCTTATCTCTTTTTGAACACATCCAAGATGATCTCAAAATACTACTTTCAGATCTATGGTAATCACATTCGTTATGCTCAAGGTATTGACCTCATAGTAGGAAGATGGATTAGTTCTTTTGCTATGGTAATGTTCTTTTAAAATGGCCATTATAGAAAACATTGGCAAAATTAAGTAGAACAGAAAAAAATCTACCCTTATTAACCATTGCCCAAATCCAGTCATAGTTAAAAGTTTAGAATGGCTCAATTCAGTTCATTTTCTAGGTATTTTAAACATAGCCTTGTGATCATATTGTTCTAAGTTTAGATATTTTAAATATTGCCATTTCCTAAAATTGTGTAACTTCTTAAAAATAGCATTTCTCTTTTGTTTTAAGCCCAGTTAATAACCAATTAGTTTGGGGATCATAAAGTGTGAAAAATAGAACATGTTTGAGGCAAAACAAGACAGGATGTTAGGTAGTACTTGAGTTAAATTTCTGGTAATTGGGCAGCGATGAAGAACAGAGTGCTCCTCCTGTGCCCACGTGCTTATGAGAGAGAATGAGCACTTCAGAGCCATTGCACTGGGGTTGGGGTCGGGGTTTGCTAGAGAAAGGCATTCTCAGTCTCCTAAACCAGACATGCCCAGTGTCTAGTTGGACACATTGGTCACATCGAACCATGAGATGAACTCTCAGTAATTTGGATTCCTCCAAAATGATCACATGCCCAGGCCTTTAGGCACGAAGTGGTCTGGCAGTTGGATGGCATTTGTCTGACTTCTCTTGTAGCTTGTTATGGAGTTCTGTGGGGCTGGATCCATTACGGACCTTGTGAAGAACACCAAAGGGAACACACTCAAAGAAGACTGGATCGCTTACATCTCCAGGGAAATCCTGAGGGTAAGACAAGCACACAGCTGCAGGCCACCCCCCCACCCCCCATGATCTCTGTGCTTCCATTTTCAGTTTCCTAGCCCCAAGTATTTCTTTGCATTGTATACATACACAGATATTCTCCATTTGACAAGCACGGGGGCTGTATCGGTAGCTAGCTTTGGTAAGTTAAACTATATCATGATTTGCCTCTGGCAAATATCTAAAGAATGTAGGCTGAAACAAAAGGAGGTGTTCTGTATATTCCTGAATTTTATCTCCCAGGCCATTGCAACAGGCCTGATGGCAACTTTCCTTTGGAGTTAAAAAGGAAATCAGAGTGGAAGGGAAGAGAAATAATCTCTAACTACTGTTTGTATAGGCATCCTCTGTATAAGCTTGAAAATTAATATTAATGGTATTGTATGCTAGTTTTCAAAATCATCCTGTGAATCTTGGCATTAGTTGTTAGAATCTGTTGCAGTATTTATGAAGAAAAGCTCTAATGTCTAATGTTATTTACAGCTGTTTGAGAGTCTGGCTAATGATCTTAGAGTTAAGTTTCTGAACTGCTGCTGTGTGCTTTTAAAAGGTTCGATTTGGTGGAACCTGACAGTGTAGGCAGAGGGCTTTTAGGATTTTGTATTTGAAAGGTCATGTGCATGACAAGTGGGTCACTCTCCTCCATTCAGCTATCACAGTTTATCTCTTCTACTTTACCCCTGAATTATACACTTAAATTACTGGTTGCATTTTATTTACCTACCACCTTTTCAAAGTAAAGACAATGGAATTAAACTGAAATCTAATTTTTCTGCTTCTCTCATTAAGAAGAAAAATCTTATAAGTAGCTAGTTCTTTTACTTTTCATCTATAAAGATATCTGTAAAGATATCCTGCTTTGTATATTTAAGTTTCATTGAGGACTGCATGTTGTAAAGACTTTCATATAGACTTCCTGGGGAAACATTTCATTTCTTTTTATTTATATATTTACAGAGCCCTTGAGAGTCTCCTTTAAGAAGACTAGGTGTGAGGTAGAGAATCGGGTGGTGGGAGAACCATCTTTTTATAATCACATGAGGGTGCTATTACTAAAATACCGGGGTCTTGTATTTTATAGTTAATTAGAAAGCAGAGCCTAAAAGTGGGAATCTAAGTGTCCTGCCTTATACCACTAGAAAGCAATTCAGTAAATAAGCAGATGAGTTTATTATGTTAATAGCTAAAACTCTTAGCATGGTAAGTAGGTAAATACCAGTGTTTAGGAAGTTGGGTTTTAGAGTGAGTTAGAGTTGGGTCTGAGTCCTGCCTTTGCTGTGTATCTGCTGCATACCAGGTTATTCGACTTTTAAGACTTACTTTCCTCTTCTGGTATTTTAGATACCAACCCTGTGAAATTAGTATTAAGAGAATTGAATGAGTTAGTGTATATTAACATTAATGTAACATGTATACATTGCTACCTAGCAGTAATTATTAGCTGTTGTCATGATTCTGTGTTATAAACACACACACCCATACCCACACACCTTCCTTGTGTATAATCCCAGTATGGGATTTCTCAAGCAGAGAACTAACTTTTAGTATAATATCCTAGGGATCAAATGTTCTTGAGACATCAAAGACATTACACGTTTTTATATATCCAGGTAAGCATTGTTTACTTACTATATATAACAGGTATATTTAATCATTTCTCATCATTCATCTCAGGCAGTATTTAAATAGAAGCCTATGTTGTTTGTGAGGCCTCTGCTCAGCTTGGGTGTGGTAGATGGGTAGACAAGTTGTTGAGATGCAGCAAGTCTTTTCCACCTGAGTGGGCATCTGAAACAAGAGCTTCCTTCACTTACATTTAACAGGGGTTTCTCCTTAGGACAAAAGTTTAAATTAAGTAAAAACAAATTCCTCAGGGAGAGTTAGTATGTCTCTTTAGTGTGTGTTTATTGTAGGGGTTACTAAGTGTTTGTTTAGGTAAAGAGGAAGCAAGATGGTAAGTTGGAGGGGAGGTCTCATGGGACAGGAAGGCAGCCCTCCCTGGCAGATAACCTGGGTTCTCGAAGGCACAGTTGTGCTAGCTATTTTCATAGTGGCAAAACTTTTCCTCATTCTTTAGTAGATGTTAGATTTAGATGTTAAGAACCTTACAAGGGTGAGGGCCATAGCATGTAGGCCTCAGATATCAGTAGGAATGCTCTCTTGGGTCAGCCCACTGAAACTCTGAACCAAAAGGTACACCAGTAAAGGCAGCCTCTGTGTGTGTGTGTGTGTGTGTGTGTGTGTATATATATATTTTTTTTTTTTTAAGCCCACTTCCATGTTTACATTCTATGCAGCAGTTTTTTCATTTCAGTACAAACTAGTACTTTCATTGAATGTGGGAACATAGAGCTTTCATAACCAACACTGAAGGACAGGCTTTGATTAGGTCCTCTGGTCCTTGTCCACAAATGAGAGAGTTGTAGGAAAAATGTTTCCCGGTTTTGAGACACTGATTTATTTGCTGTAGGGTGGGGTATTACTGAGTATTTTGACTTGGCATCTCTACTAAAGCGGAAATACTGTGGCCTAACTTTCAGTATGGGCATAGTTGGAACACACATACTCGCAGGTACTTCATACAGGAAAATGTTCTCATTGTTTAAAATAATCATAACTCAAGGCAGCATTTTCACAGAGCTGTTAGACCTACTTTCAGCTGTTTGCCATGAAGCAGCAGTGATCCTGCAGCAATGTGGACAGGGAAATGGGCCTTATTTAATACATTGACAGTTGGTAATGAGCACAATCATATGCAGGCCACATTTGTTGGAGATGTGGCTGCTTATGCTTGTTGCTAAAATAATCCTATAAAGTGTAAGGAAGTTTGTTAAAGTTAGAAAACAAAAATGAACAGAAGTACTAGAAGTAGGAGTCAGGAAAAACTTAGTGCAGCCATCTATTTTTTCTGCTTTCCTTGTGCTGTTCAAAGTTACACCACTATGATAGGAGGGACATATTTCCTAACTATAGCACCCAGGTGCCATATATTTTTAGTACTTTTTCCCCTAGTAAGCGCTTTGTGGGGTAGCACTGCACATCCTGTGTTGTGAACAATAAACAAAGCTATCAAATAAGCACTATTCTGTTTCATATGCAGACTAGTAAGTGAATGCTTAGAAAGCTTCCTGTTAGAAAAATTAGTATTCTAGAGTAGCTCTTAATTTGTATCTTATAAAGTAATGACAGTAAAACTCCACACAAAAAGTTAAACAGGAAAATTGAATAAATCCTGCCTTTTTTGGATCAAGATGTTTTAATGAAAATAGTCACTGTGTCTTAAAGAGGCATGCTATATACATTTGGCATCTCCAGCTAAGGACAGAACAAGTAAATGAGTTGTGAGAATGATGCATTGCTGTCTTTTGGTTCATATTTAGATGCAACATATGTTTTTGTTCTTCTATCACCTCTCATAAGAGACGTGCTTTTGGGCTTCATTCCAGGTATGAGGTCATCAAAAAGTAGTATAAGCCGGTAGGGTTTGTTTCCTTGGGGAAGGGAAGAAAGATATTTTATTTGAGCTCAAGGCTCCTGTGGGCAAAATTGTTTTAAAGTTGGGGTGGAAGTAGATTTGATTGGCCTTTAGCAATTTGTCATTGTGCAGTGGGAAGACTAGCCAGAATTGAAGAGCCAGATTTTAAAACCCCTCTCTAGCCCTTCACTTTTCCCCTGGGATGTGTTCAGTCCAACTATGCCCGTGGGGTCACCCTCTGAAAGATAGACATTTAGCGTGGGAACGGAACCACCCTGTACACAAATAGCACAAATTATAGCAGAGAAACTGCAGATGGTAATCTAAAGTGTGTCTTAAAGGCACAGCTAGAAAGTGGTAATGTTGGTCACATGGGGAACCTAGCCCATTGGGATGCTGTGGCTAGGAGGAACTCTTTCTGTGTGGTAGTACTGGTGATGTCTTCCTGGGGATGCTCTGAGAGTGAATTTTATGCTCTAAATTTGAGTTCACAAAAACTTTTGACCCACATGTACACTTAGTAATCAAAGGTGTATTCCTGGCTATTTATTTATAGCAACAAAGAACTAAAATTCCAATCTGTCTTTCCTGTTTAGGGATTGGCACATCTTCACATTCACCATGTGATCCACCGGGACATCAAGGGCCAGAATGTATTGCTGACTGAGAATGCAGAGGTGAAACTTGGTACGTGATGGAGGTGCAGCATAATCTCACATGTGGTACTTGGCCCTGGTGCAAACCAGCAGCACTTTCTGCCCCGGTTGTGTTTAGCCAGATGTTCAGTCTACTACCCATGTTTTCTATTTTGGTTCTACTTAAGAATATGGGGATGGGCTTACTGCTTAGCCTGGCTCCAGCCTCCCTTCTCCCATGCTTCTCCCCTCAGCTCTGTCCTCTGTACAACAGCCAGACTAATATTTAAATCACACCACTTTCCTGCTTAAAGACCCTTAGTGGCTTCCTGTTGTACTTTGAATAAAGTATATTCCTTACCCTGGCCCATTAAAAGCCCTGTAGGTCTGGCCCCTGCTGCTTTTGTCATCTCATTTTGTTACCCTCTTCTCTTCTTCCTCAAGTACTGTCACTTTTTGAACTTCTTGGAACTCATCTCAGGGTCTTTGCACACACCATGCCCTCATTGGGAATATTTGACCATAGTTTTTAAGTCATAGTTTTTTCTTCATCTTCAGGAGTCTTTTCCGACCCTCTGATCTGTCTTGGACCCTGCTGTTTATTTCCTTCATAGTATTGTTCACATTTATGAATATATGGTTATTTGTTTACTTGTATTTTTGTCTCCTTTACCAGAATGTAAGTTCTGGAAATGCAGCAACTGGAATTTTTTTTCGCCAGTGTATTCTTATCTAGTACTTAGCATTGTAGGAATGTCCACCCTGTGGCCTGAGGGCCACATGCTGATTTTGTGAGACCTTTTTTTGTTTGTCTGGGGTGTCAGATATCATAGAAGGTACGCACAGAGCTTTCTTTTTTTTTTTTTTCCTTCTAATCAGTGTTCATTTTTGTTTGTATATTTAATGTATGGTCTAAGACAACTCTTATTTTTCCAATGTATGGCAGAGAATAAAAATGGTTGGATACCCCTGCATGAATGACTTCTTTGTCAGATTTCTGCAGCCCATTATGTAATTCCTGAAGATGATTTTACAATGGTTCTCTTACATTTCCTATTTCCTTAAGCTGGACCTGAACTTGTTCTCATTCTACTTCTATATTATATAATGGGTCTGTCAACGTTTTAAACAGCATTAATTTTTCTTCCACTAAGGCATCACAAGAAAAAATTCTTAATGTTAATATGGATCTAATCTACTTTAGTTTCAAAAATTATGGTCACTGTAATTGTATTTTAAAGATAAAATCATTACCATTGCTTTCCTTGCATAGTGCCTGCACTTCATAGTCTTCTGTGGAAGAATAGTCTGCCCACTTAGAAACTCCCCTCAAAGATAAGATAGGAGGCACTTGAGTTGTTCTTATCTCCAGCTCCTCAGCCTTGGCCCGTGAGAGTCCCTGAGGAATCAGGGTCTGTTGCCCTTGCCTTCCAAATTGCTGTGGAGCGTGCAGAGGCTTTCCGAACTGACTGTATGACTGGTGTATCTCTCTCAAGAGGAGGATTCAGCAAATGAGTCCACACCTTACCCAGGTTGTTTCCCAAGCATGTCTTGTACACAGAAGTTGAATCTGCAACCCATGTAAATCATTTCAACACTTCAAAGGCCCTTTTGCACAAAGTCCCCGTCCTTGCACATTCCTGCTAAGGCAGTGGCACTATGTATAGTGATGATGTTGACAGGTACTGATGGGCAAACGTTCCATTAGATTGTGGACTTTCTGCCAACTCTACTTCCATTCATCCTAAACTTTGCTCTAGACTACCATCATTTTAAAATTGGATGGCATGTAGAAATCACTCTGAAAAATCAGCAGTAGTCCCAAGTGCTGTGTTTGGGTGTTTTTCATGTATTTGTGATTTAGCTTGGTTCTCTTTATTTAATGCAGTACTGTGTTCTGTCAAAACCTTTGTGGATGTCTTTTCTTTATATGGTTTTTAGCTCCATTAAGAAGCTTAGTCCAGTGGGCTTTTGTCTGTGGGAGGCATATTCTCTGAAAGCACTGAAGATCATGGTTCATTCAAAAGGCCCTCTGCTGGTGTCTGTTGGGGAAGCTCAGGAAGGCTGCTGGGTCCCGGCCTCCCAGGAGCTTCCATTCTAGTAGAAGGTCTCGTAGTCTTGGTGGCTTGGCTCCATAAAGGACACTAATTTCTGATGCCGCCTGCCTTGAGGATTGCATGTTCATGAAGCATTCTGTTTCAGTTGACTACAGAGATACTGCCTCCTTCCCTCCCCCTCTCATTACATTTTGTTTGTTAATTGCATTCCACTTAACCTTTCTTTCTCTTCCTCCTGCAGTTGATTTTGGTGTGAGTGCACAGCTGGACAGGACGGTAGGGCGGAGAAACACATTCATAGGCACTCCCTACTGGATGGCTCCCGAGGTCATTGCCTGTGATGAGAACCCAGATGCCACCTATGACTACAGGGTGAGCGGCACCTGCTCTGTGGGCCTTTGCTGGGCCACTGACATTCCTGCGGGATGAGGGCTTTCCTTACAGATTTTTTTTTTTTTTTGGTAGAGACAGTCTCACTTTATTGTCCTTGGTAGAGTGCCGTGGCATCACAGCTCATAGCAACCTCCAACTCCTGGGCTTAGGTGATTCTCTTGCCTTAGCCTCTTGAGTAACTGGGACTACAGGCCCCCGCCACAATGCCTAGCTATTTTTTTGTTGCAGTTCAGCTGAGGCTGGGTTTGAACCCGCCACCCTCGGCATATGGGGCCGGCACCCTACCCACTGAGCCACAGGCGCTGCCCCCTTTCCTTACAGATTGTACACCCCTCATCCCTGACTGCTCTTGCCATGAATAAGTCACGGCTATACTATGGCATATGCAAATGTCCCAGGAAAGTGTTCAGATGCTGCCTGTTTTGTCCATTTGTATCACCTGCGTTCTCACTGAGAAATATACTGATTTCAAGATAGTTTGGAGCACTTTCTTATGCTTAGAACTTTCATCATGAATGAGCAAATAAAACAGACAAAAAGACCTGCCCCTCATATAACTTATAGTTGAGTAGGGAATAAAGTTTAAATCAAATGTTTCTGCCCCTGTTTGCTACCATTTTTAAACATTAAGACTGTATTAGAATCAAATATTTATTCCTTTTAAAATTTTGTTAATATATAGAAATAACTTCATTTATGCAAAATTTTAGAGATGTTAAAGAGCTTTATAGTTTTGATTGAGTATGCAGATGTATTTAAGTTATTAGAGTGACCTCTAGGGACTTGAATCAGTAATGCACTTTTTTGATTCAGGTGTAAAATCCATGTTTGATAATCAGACACAGGTTGACTATATGTACAAAAACTATTAAAAACAAAAACTTTAATTAAATGAGCCAGAGTGGTTAATGTATGTGTTAATGATTTTCAAAATTGAGTTCATGTCTTAATAGTCTCCAATGTATTTTAGTATTTATTATAAATACCTAATTAGGCTTAATGTAAGCTTACCATGAAAAGGAATTTTTATGTTATGTTTTAATATATTGAAGTATTTTAAAATAGATTATATACCTTATGACTTTCTACTATTTTTTATGTTGTTAAATATCTCTAAAATTGAAAACATTTCCAACCTCCCCCCAATTCCATTATACCTAAAGAAAAAGAAGTTATTTTTTACTTCTTAACATAAAGTGCATAATTAGACCCAGCTGGTTTGTCCAAATCAGTGTCTAGTACAGGAAAAAATACCATTAGGTTGCTTGGTCTTTGAGTGTCTTTCAGTCTAGATTGCCACCTTCCCATCCCTTTTATGAAAGTATGACTTGCTGAAGAGGATGGACCTGTTCTAAAAGGTCCTGTGCTCTGTATTTGTCTGATTACTTCTTTGTAATGTCGCTGAGCCTGTTTCCCCTAAATGGAAAGGTTCAACTATTATCAAGGAAAACCTTAGAAGGTCATCTCACAGCAGATAAGGGGTACCTTGCTTGCCTCACACCAGGGGACCTACAGCACCTCGCATCCCACACTGCTGTTCCTTAGAGCAGTTACTGGGTTAAGGAGGCAGACCCCTTTGTACCCCTGCAATATGGACAACTTCATAGAAATAAGGGAGGAATTCATAGCCTTACCTATCCTTATTTTTGTATTCAATCATATTTGCCTAAACTTTTAAAGATATTTATAGGTTATATAGAAAACTCTTAAACTGAAAAACTTTAGGTAGTTTCTTGGTTAGGATAATATACAAACAAAAGTATACTAATGATGATAACTAACTTTACTTTCTAAAAATCTTTTTTGGACTTAAAGGAAATATTCATTGATAAGACTTTCTTTCATCAGCCAATATTTATTATAGAGTGTCTCCCAGATACAAAAGCAAATAAAACAGACAAAAATGTCTGTCTTCATATAACTTATATTTGAGTAGTAAGTAAAATTGAAATCAAATTTTAAATTTACTGTCTCAGGAGGATCAGAGAAAATTCCATGCAGAGAAAGTTTATTTATTTGGTTGAAGGTAGAGAATTGCACTCAACAGCATGTTTTGAATTAGTAAACTATGGTAGATTTTCTGATTCCAGTTGTGAACATTTTGTAAGGATTGCTTTCTGGCCTTTAAACTTTTCACATCCTGGAATTAAGTTTGAGATATAAATGTAAAACATAAAAACAAACATAAATCTGGGCTAGGAATCTTAAGTGATTGAGTGCTTGTAAGGAAATGGAGAAACGTATCAGTAGTAAACTGATGATTCACCAGCAGGTAGAGACAGGCTTTTTATTTTTTTATTTTTTTATCACAGCTCACAGCAACCTCCAACTCCTGGGCTTAGGTGATTCTCTTGCCTCAGCTTCCCAAGTAGCTAGGACTACAGGTGCCCGCCACAACGCCTGGCTATTTTTTGTTGCATTTTGGCCAGGGCTGGGTTTGAACCTACCACCCTCGGTATATGGGGCCAGCACCCTACCCACTGAGCCACAGGTGCTGTCCATAGAGACAGGTTTTTAAATGGACCATCTCTAGTTTGTTTGCAAATGTGGGTCTTTTTAATAAACATATAAATTTTATCTTTATTTTGTCATTCATTTATTTGTGTTCATACAAATATGTTTGTGCTTTTAATTTCCTGGTGTACTTTCTTCTGACTTACATAGCAAAGAAAGTTTTTATGTTATTTGTGGCAATAGCCAGAAATGTAAGTTGATGGCTTCATAGCAAACGTGGTGTCTATAACATACTGTTTTATTTTTGCAGAGTGACCTTTGGTCTTGTGGCATTACAGCCATTGAGATGGCAGAAGGTGCTCCCCGTAAGTTAACTTTCTATCCTTTTTAGCCTCAAGACTTCAAAAGGAACAGCTTCATGGATAAAGCCATTTCTGATGAGCCATTTAGATGACGGAATTATAAATACAGTAAAGTTTTAGATGTAAAAGGAATTCTTGGCAAATACTATTTCTCTTGGAGATCCCTAGAGGTCTTACAGGCTACATTTTCCTTTTAAGTTGTATTCATATGTGTGGCCTGAAAGTACACTGATATGCAATAATAATTTTTCTTTTTACAATTTAAACTTATTCAGTGAAATGGGTTCTATTACATGACATTTTAGTAGTACTTAAGTTTTGACTGTACAAATGGAGGCATAACTTTTTATCTATAGAAAATTTTTTTTTGCTTATTACCTGTGGAATTTTGTAAGAGCGCTGCTTCTTTGGATTAAATCCATGAAAACTTGATAAAATTGATTTTTGATCAGGAACAGAGTAAAATTGTAGAGAACAAAAGAAAAAGCTAGCATTTTCTGCTAGTTCCCTTAAAAAAAGGTGTACACTAAGAATGTATAACTGCCTCATATAGAGTTGCTGCTGAAATAAATATTTGTTGAATGAATGAAAAACATTTATTGACAGCCATAATTTAGTTTGGATTACAGAAATGTATGTCTGCCTTGAACCCTGAACATTCTCTCATGTAGCCCTATACAGAATTGAGACAGGGTTGTCTTGCTTGATCCTCTCGCAGCTTTCATTCACAGTGGGAGTAGTATTGTCTGCTTCCCTACCTCCCATTCCCCAGAAATAGTTTCTGTAATATTCTCTTGAAGGTAAAGAAACATGAAAATGCACATTGCCTCTGGTGACATCTTAGTGCTTATGATAGGAGAATAAATAGTAATTGCCCAGAAATAAACAATCCATTTTACACTCACAATTTTTCTTTTTGTATTAGCTATAACAACAAATAGTTAACATTTCTGAAGGGCCTAGTTGTGCTTATTCTGTTCTAGGCATTGTGTGAAGGCCTTCACAAGCTGTATATTACTTAATCCATGCAACAGCCCTATGAAAATGCAGTAATTTTCCTCGTAATCTTACAGATGGTTTAAAAACTTCAGCATTCATTCCTTTAAGACTTTGATTTATGAAAACTTTCCAGTATCTACGCGGAGTTGTGTGCTGTTCTTTTTGCTCTTAGTCTTCTGTTTGCTATTTTTAAATGGGAAATTCAAGGTGTGCCCTAAAGTTTAAACTAACTAGACTGGATGATATGAAGCATATTGGTCAGGTGCTGGGCCCGATCATTTGATGTGAATGTTGTAAGCGAGCCCTACAAATCAAGACTGAGTCAAATAAGTGCGATACTGACACGACCGTCTCCTCTCCCCAGCTCTCTGTGACATGCATCCAATGAGAGCACTGTTTCTCATTCCCAGAAACCCTCCTCCCCGGCTGAAGTCAAAAAAATGGTAAGCTATATATGCTTTTTGTTGCTGTTGTTCCTTTCCTTTAAAAAAAAATGTTTCTTTTTAGTTTTACTTTCCTCTTGAGACAAAATTCTGGCTCTTCTAATTCTGAAGAACATAAGAATCAGTACCCTAAAACGCCAATTAAAGAATGCAATGCACTAATGAAATTTTTTCTTGGTAAACTCTCTTTGAATTACAGTGGTGACAAGTATACACCATAACATGGTTAAAGAAGAAAGTTCTATTTTAATATTTAAACATTCTTTTATTGTAATATATTTCTAAACATCTTTCCACTAAAAAAGCAAAGCTGTGTTGACTTGAAATTCCTCAAGTAAAATAGTATTTTTAAATTAATGGGGAGCTTTTTACTGTAATTATTTTTTAAAAAATTTGGACTTAGACATATCTGTTTTTATTCCAGAAGAGCACATTAGCAGGATGTTCCTCTCTCCTTGAGTTACACCTTCCTATCTTCTTGTAACTTACGCATTTGTTGAACAAAATACTGGTACACTTGGAGAGAGAGGATAGCCACCTTCCCAGAGGAAAGCTTTTAGAATTCATGCACTGTGTGAATGTGCTGTTGGGGTTGGCTTACAAATCAAAATTTTGCTCACTCAATTCCTCCTGAACTGGTTTCCTGGGTCTTTTACTGTTTGTTCTTGTCCCTACTCAATCTTCCACATTCACGGGTCTCTTCTCCTTCCTTTGTTCCTCTTTCTCTTTTCTTGGGCTTATCTTATTGTTGGTCACCGATGGTTTTTTTCTTTTTGAAACCATTCTTAGTAGTTTTTTAAGTTTCTTTCTTTTTCTTTTTTTTTGGAGACACAGTCTGGGCTGGAGTGTGGTGGAATCATCATAGCTCACTGCACCCCTAAACTCCTGGGCTTAAGTGATCCTTCTGCCTCACCCCTCAGCCTCCCAGGTAGCTGGAAATAAAGGGGCACACCACCACATTTTTATGTTTTTGTAGCGACAGGAGTCTCAATATGTTACTCAGTTTGGTCTTGAATTGCTGGCCTCAAGAAATCCTGTTGCTTCAGCTTCCCAAAGTGCTGGAATTACAGGCATACCTGGCTGTCCAGTTTCTTAACTCTTCTGAGATAGGCAGAAGATCTCAATGTTAAGCTGTCCATTCTAGATTTTAGGCTTAATGACTGTTTCTATCTGCTCTTTTTGTTGTTGTTGTTGTTGTTGACCTTCTGGTGTTTTGCAGTTTCCTTTTCCCTTTTATAGACGTGCATACGCACGCATTTTCCTTCGTGCTCTCCCCTATTCCTTGCTGTCCCTGCCCCCCAAATTTTTAACATCCTTTCCTCACCTTTTTTTGCTAGCACGATTTTTCCCTTTTTTATATACTAACTTGAGCCACATTTGATTCCAGATAACTGAGGTTGTCTAATTCCGTTTACCCGTGTTTAAAGGGATTCTTACTGTCACACAGTTGCAAAGATTCTAGCCCCAGTTGATCTCTTTGTTAAGACGTGACAGCTCTGGATACCCATGGGGGGTTCCCCCTAGGGAAACCAGGTGGGTATAGCAGATATCACCCAGAAGTAGGCTAGGGGGCTGAAGTAACTCATTATCTAGCTCATGGTAAACTAAGCATTCACTCCTTTCCCCCTTTCTTTTTCTCTATTGGATTTTGTTGACATAAGTCTTCACTGGTCTTTAAACTTGAAGAGATGCTACTTCATTTTATATCACTGTTCTTGTTAACCCAAATACTCCAAAGGAATGAAATGATTACAGACATAACATCCTTCCTTTGTGATTGCTGTCCTCCAACTGCTAGATGTAAATTTCTACTACTGTTTTTGGAGAAGCGGCTTTCAAAAGATGATCTATGTCATCTCTTCCAATAGAACCTGATTAGTGATTTTAAAGAATATACTATGGGTCATTGATTTCCAAATGTTAGTCTGTTGACGCAGTACATAGTAATCCCTTTGGAATCTTTTAATTTAGGGTTCTAGCCCCAAAGTTTCTAGTCTGGACAGTGACTCAGGTATTTGTATTTTTAAAGAACTCCCTTAAGTGATCTTTGTGAGCACTAGGGTTTAGGACTCTCTGTGTCAGAGCATTTCACTATTCATGTTTCCTCATTAAACACAGAATACAGTAATAGCTGCTTCAAATGACTTTGGTCTTCTCTAAGCTACCCTGCACTATTTTTCTATTATTTTCTATTTTTCACGTTAACCTCAGAAAGTGATTCTTACTCTTTTGACACTTTTCTACCTTTGTTCATGTTATTTTTCACTCTGGAATGCTGTCTTTTCTCTTCTACCCTAGGAATATCAAATATTCTACTTTTCCTTGGTGTCCAACTCACTGTAATAGTTGTGGGTTTTCCCCCATTTATAATTTGATTATACTTCTGCTATTGTGTACCTAAATTTCCTCTGCTCTACTGCCAATGTGTATTTCTCATAGAGCCAAACATAGACAAATGCAGTTAGTTGATAAATAAATATTTATTGACTTGAGAAAAATAGTTAAGTTTTAATGGGAATATAAGACAACAGAAGTGACTAGATGAATTTTACAAATCCCATTTTAAAAGACTGAATACTTCATTCATTCAACAAAAATTTATTACATACATATTGTGGTATGCCATACTTAGTGTTGAGCACTGGTGGTAGAATGAAAAATAGATACCAATTGTTGACTTGTAGGGGCCCAGAAACATAACAAAGTGCACAGTTCATTAAAAGTCTATTAAAACTGATAACCCTTGGTTCAGCCCCCATAGTTCACTGGTTAGGGTGCCAGCCACATATACCAGGGCTGGAGGGTTCGAACCTGGCCTGGAACTGCTAAACAACAATGACAACTACAACAAAAACATAGCCGGACATTGTGGTGGGCACCTGTAGTCCCAGCTACTTGGGAAGCTGAGGCAAGAGAATCACTTAAGCCCACGAGTTTGAGGTTACTCTGAGCTGTGACTCCATAGCACTCTATCCCATGCTACACAGTAAGACACTGTCTCAAAAAGACAACAACAACAACAAACCTGATAACCCTAGGAGAAAGACTTTAAGTTGGTGCATGAACGCCAGAAGAAAGATTCTAACTTGCAGCAACGTATAGGGTGGAATGTTGCCAGTAAGGTTTATCAAACTGATGATTCCTGAGATGAGTCTCACAAGATAGGGTGGGTGGAAGCATCTCAACCTGTGCTAGGACTGAGGTCATCATGAACTAGGCTTGGAGAAACAAGCAAGAGTGAAAGTGGCTCGTATGGCAAATGTAAGTGACAGGCTCATTGCGCCCCTAAATACTAAAATTTCTACATTTGTATGTCAAACATAAGACCTTGACATTGAAATGTCAAATTAACAGGTTTGAGAGTCCCCAGCATTTAGTTATGGATTTACCTCCTTTTCTTATCCCAATGTCTGTCCTTTTTTTTTTTTTTTTAAAGATACCAGGCATATTTCCTCCTCTCTGTCTGCCCTCATTTCAGCAGAGACGTAGCTCTTCGTCCACTCTTGTGATTAAAAACCAATTTTAACTTAAATCTTTCTTCATAGCTCCCTATTTGTGGTGTGTAAACAGCAGACAGTGAAGTGCTTAACCTGTGCTGAATGAATGCTCCCAATCCCCAGGTCCTGAGTTCCTTTCTGTGTTCCACATGTGCATTTGTAGAATGTTCACAGTGAATTCTGAAGCTATCTTTAAGTTACGGATACTTTGGAGCTTTTTACTCTTTGTTGTAGAAATTTGATGGTGGTTTTTTTTTTTTTTTAACTTCTTTTAACAGGTCAAAGAAATTTTTTAGTTTTATAGAAGGGTGCCTGGTGAAGAACTACATGCAGCGGCCCTCCACAGAGCAGCTTTTAAAACATCCCTTTATAAGGGACCAACCAAATGAAAGGCAAGTTAGAATCCAGCTTAAGGATCATATAGATCGGACGAGAAAGAAGAGAGGAGAAAAAGGTATAAAACCTGTTTCTGTGTTCCTTCTTTTACATTTTTAGTTTTAGGTTCTTCTCAGCTAGAACGGGTTATTCTTTTCGCAGTTGTGAGTTTGTGCTCATTTGGCCGGGGCTTCAGGAGTTTGTCTCTGCCATGCAGTTCAGGGATCAGGCCTAGAGACCAGTGGCTCCTTGTCTTACTTCATCATGCATGTGTTCCTTGGGTACTTCCCTTGGAGGTTATTGAGCCCCTGCTGTGGACATCAGCATCAGGGTGTTCCTCAGTGTCACTCTCCTGCTTGAAGAACTGCCTTCCTTCAACCTCCCAGGATTGCTTCCTGCTTTCCTCCCTTACGGGGTGTGGTTAGGCCTGGGCCACAAGTGTGCTCTTGTGCTGATTACTGACGTTTCCTTTCTGTCCTTAGTATCCTTGTTTTATATCTTTACGCATACTGTACCCGTGTACCCTGAAGGCCACCTTGTTTTCCTTCAGTCTAGCAAGGTGCTGTTCAAGCTTCATTAGCATCTTTTCTCAGCCGCCTTCTCTAAGGCTGCTACTTCCTGTTGCTTTTTGTGTTTTGTGGATCCTTGTGGTAACTTTATAGAACAATGTTTGGCTAACTGGCATCTTGGTAATGAACTTTTCCCAGGCACTCAAATTTTAAGGCCAAAGAAGAAACAAAAATGGAAGTTCAAGGCAATGAAAGAGTTAGTCAGAGTCATTCTGGAGGCCTGTATTGAGTTTTTTGCATGTTCATTGGAGTCTTACACAACTTAAGTTTATTTGTAGTATTCATCATTGCTCCAAATAACTTCTCTTCTCTGATTTATTGTCATAACTAAGCTTTGTATAGTAAACTATGCATTTGTTATGAACCAAAATAAATACTGAAGCAAGACTTTTTCCCCCTTAACTCTTACTTGATGACGTGGTAATCCTATTTTGGGAAATAAATTATTTGCAAATTGGATCATTTTCCCCTTATTTTACTTAGTGTAGCTAACATTTGTGGGACACTTGCTGTGTGCCAAGTATCTGCTACATACTTAGCCTGGGTCAGCTCACACATTCCTCAGTATTTGTATTTTGCAGATGGAAACAGCAAAGCATCTTCCCTTGTTTTAATCTTCAAGTCATAGTGACCTCTTTATTTTTCTGGATTCTCCTTACAAACACCCTTAACCTCTTGTCTGTAATTAGTATTAATAGTGTATAGTATAAAATTTTAGACATAGTGGAGTACCTATTTAAAGGATTCCAAAGATTCTTTAGGTTGGAATTTCTCTTAGAAATTAGCATATATCTGTCTGCTATGATGGCATATCTTTTAAAATCTATATATATCTATATGTCTGTTAAAATTGTGTAGCTTCTTTTGATTATCTTTCACAGAGAAGAAATAATACCATATGTATACACTGATAGATTTGTCCTGAATTATGTGTGCTCAGATTCATTTTTCTTAGCAGGATTTCATCTTCTATATCTGAAAAAAAATTAAAATGTATTTTTTGTTTGTGAGTAGACTTTGTTTTTTAAAATCTGTGCTAGCTGCTCTCTGGACTGAAATTACTCACTTTTAAGTTGGATACTGACATTAAGTGAGGGGACCAATAAAATTGTCTGTTACTTTTGGGAAAATAGTATAAAACCTGTAGAAATGAAAATGAGTTACTCATGTTGAAACTTTTGTTTGAAGTTTGCTCTAAATAGAACAATTTTTTTTTTTATATTTAACCAGAGTCAATGCAGATGTAGAACAAGTTTTGTTTCATTCTTCTTAGTTTTCTCCTGTTGGAATTTCTGGTAATATTTTAGTTTGTAGTTTTTTGTTTGTTTGTTTGTTTGTTTCTTGCTATAGTTACCTACGTAATGCTTCACTTTTTGTCCATCTATTAGGTTTTTCTTTCTCTTGCACTTTCTCTGGTTTCCCTAGTTGCTGAAGATAACCAAATAAATTGTCTGGGTTATCATAGTGTCAGCTGTTACATCTCTCTCTTTTGAATTGTGGTATCAAAATAGACTTCTGTGAATTTGCTGGTGTTCTTGGGCCACTTTTCCTGTATGCCAGGGACTCTGGAGCCCCTCTCATAATCCTGCATCCCCTCAGCAATGAATGCATCCTGTTAAGAGATTATTTTGAATGTTCCAGAATTGGGTATTCTATGGGGTGTAAGTCTAGCTCAGGGAATTGCCACTGATCAGTATGGAATTTGCTATGTCACCCCTCCTTGCCAAGTTCTCCCATATAAGGAGCTGTTTATACAAGGAACAGTTTGTATATTTTTCGCTATAATGCTCTTAGAGATGCTTGTCTGAACAAGTAGGTGTCAGGAGTTGTGAACTGTCCTATTTATCTTGTCTTTTTCTCCATAGATGAAACTGAGTATGAGTACAGTGGGAGTGAGGAGGAAGAGGAGGAAGTGCCTGAACAGGAAGGAGAGCCAAGGTAACCACAGAACCACTGTCTAGCATCCTGCTTGTTGGAGAGATTTAACTTCTGTCAGGATGTCAGAAGACTCCTGGGTAGTAGAAGGCATCTTAAATTACTTTGAAAGTGCCTTACTATCTCCCATTCCTCTCTATTCTCAGATAGATTCCTATAAATGTTTTTCTTCTTTAGATCCTCGTACCCAGTGGTGCTTTGCCAAGGATTGCATTGTGTCACCTCTCCATGTCACTTAGAAGGGTTGAAGGCTGGGTGGGGGAGGTTACCCTGGCAGTTTTCTGCTCCAGGAGGCATGTATGGTAAAGGTCTTCTAATGTGTAGAAGATTCCTACACAGAGAACAGGTCTGCCAAGGGGCCAGCAGGACCTCTATTGGAGAACTGTAGTTTTTCTGATAACGTTCTTTGTTTTCACTCTTTCCACAAATGTGCTTACCACCGTTTGATTTCGCTCATTAGAGTACGTTTGCCTGAATCCATTTTATGTTGTGTGTTTCGGTTTATCTGTACCTTTTCAAGGTATAGGAAAGCAGAAGGTTGAGGAGTTCAAACTGATAGCTTGAACCTCCTAACAACTGATTAATCAGAAAATAGAGGATTTTTGGATTTTACTAATGGGATTGCCTGGCAGGCGTTCATGCAGCAGCTGTATGTGGCTGATCAGTGAAACAAAAGTATGCTCAGAGGGGTGTTGAGAGGCCTGTGGGGAGTCACTTGTCAGAGAATGGGGTTTTGAAGAAAGAAAAGAAAATTTGGTAAAGAAACTCCATAGTATCTTTTTCTTCTTAGAGATTTTAATCCATTTTAGACTAAAAATTTATAGGAATTTGAGCTGATTTCATGAGCAATATAATTACAGTAGAACCTCCCTGCACTGACCATCTCCTTATGTTGACCTAATCTTCATAGACTGGGCATGCAACACATGTACGTATCAGTACAGTGAGCCTAGTTCCTTATGTTGATCACCTCTGTATCTTATAGTCCCTGGGGTGGTTCACTTACAAAGGAGCCCCTGTATTTTTGAAAAGGAGGCAATTTAAAGAGATTTGTTTGCCCTGTTATTCTAAGTGGAGAAGTAACTCTTAGTAGGGAGACCAGCTAGGAAGGATGCTGTTTAAGCAGTCTGCGCAATGGCTAATTCATGGGACCCACTTGAGCCCAGCCGCTGACTCTAGCAAAGTAGGTTATAGAAGTACATGACCAGGCTTGGTGGTTGACCAGATGAGGAGGAAGAAACAGTAAGTACTGAAAAAGTGCTCTGATGTTTCTGTTTACTACAGGAAAATAAGGTGGGTAGAGAAGAACTAGTGAAGTAAACAAAGGTGATTTCTTTTGTTTTATAGAGTGTAAATTGTTGTGAGAATCATAAATAGAAATGTCTTATTAAGCAACATCTAGGATAGAATTTTTATTCACTAAATGAATAAAAGAAGATACGTAACTATTGATTGTAGACACAGCCATTTCTTTGGATATATTAGTTGTCTTCCTGGCCACGGAGGAGCTCAGAACAGATGTAGAAGGGGAATAGGATACTGGTGCTGCTGTCTCACTTACAGGACAGCGTGCTCTGTACTCGCCCTGAGAGCCCTGCTTCCTCCTGCAGTTCCATTGTTAACGTGCCTGGTGAGTCTACTCTTCGTCGGGATTTCCTGAGGCTGCAGCAGGAGAACAAGGAACGTTCTGAGGCTCTTCGGAGACAACAGTTACTGCAGGAGCAACAGCTCCGGGAGCAGGAGGAATATAAAAGGCAGCTGCTAGCCGAGAGACAGAAACGGATCGAGCAGCAGAAAGAACAGAGGCGGCGGCTGGAAGAGGTAGAAAAAGGGAAATAACCCAAGTTGGTCATTTCTTTTTCCGTATTCACATTGGTAGGCAGACACTCAAAGGAATACTCTCTTCAGCCTCTTGAGGTAATACTTAAGCGCCCGGCATAGCTGTTCATGTAGCTTCTGAAGGAAAGCTTACACTTTGTACTGGCAGGCCTTCACATTCCTGGAGGCCTTCGAAATGTTTTCCTTCCTTGTAAAAACTTTAAGGCCCTGCCCCACAGTTGCTTGTCAACATACTGTGTTAAAGGCAGTGCAGGCGTCCCAAAGATGGCATCAGACCAGTTTTGTGACGTCTGTTTCCATTGTGGTTTAAGTTGGCTTGCTCAGGCTTGACCTGATTTCAGTTTCACTCTTGGCCTCTAGGTCTCAATTTGTGTGCACAGATTTTTCTGAAACTTCAGACTATTAAAATGAAAAACATTTTAATGTTGAATGAAAAACTTGAGGGTGGACTTAAGAATACATGATTTTAATGTGGGATTAGTTATGTCCTGTGGTGGGGAAGTGTATTTTGTACTACCTGCTCCCTTAACTCATAAATGTTGTTGATGTTGATAATGTGGTTACCTACAGCTTTTCCATTTTTAATTTACAGAAATATATTATTTCCCCATACAGTCATGGGTCACTTAATGACGGGGATACATTCTGAGAAATGCATCGTTAGGCGATTTCATCTTTGTGTGAACATCATAGAGTGTACTTACACAGAGCTAGATGGTACAGCCTGCTGTGTACCTGGGCTACATGGTATGGCCTTTTGGTCCTAGGCTACAGACCTGTACCTGTTACTGTACTGAATACTGTAAGCAATTGTAACACAGTGGTAAGTATTTGTGTATCAAAACGTAGGAAAGGTACAGTAGACGCATGGTTTTGTTAATTTAATCTTAGGAGACCACTGTCATATATGCAGTCTATTGTTATGTGGTGTCTGTATTTCACCTGGGAGGGTCTTGATTTTCTTTTCTTTTCTTTTCGTTTTCTTTCTTTCTTTCTTTCTTT
>NW_003852474.1:5810392-5817220 GCF_000181295.1 Otolemur garnettii | reverse complement strand
CTCTTGCCTCAGCCTCCCAAGTAGCTGGGACTACAGGTCCCTGCCACAGTGCCCGGCTATTTTTGTTGTTGTTGTAGTTGTCATTGTTGTTCAGCAGACCCAGGCCGGGTTCAAATCGCCAGCCCCAGTGCATGTGGCCAGCGCCCTAACCACTGAACTATGGGCACCAAGCCAGGTCTTGATTTTCTTAACTGCCTACTGCTATATGCTGTGGTTCATGGCCCCAAATTTTGCATTCATAATCATGTTTTTATTTAACACCTTATTGTTTCACCCCTTATTTCTCTCCTCCAGAGAAAGAACCCCACAGCAGCATCATATTGATATTATCCTGTGGAGTTTAACTTAACATAAGCTGTTACCCAGCTTACTTAGTGGTGCATCTTGGCGTAGAGCCTTTGTTTCATTTTATATATTTGTCATCTGGGTTCTGCAAACTCTTAAAACTTTTTTTTATAACTGGAGGAGCAAATATTGGGTTCTACAAACTCTTAAAACATTTTTTTTATAACTGGAGGAGCAAATATAAAGGAGCATGCAAATATTCAGCCAGGGCTTTTAGTAAAAAACGTAAGACAACAACTTTGCTGTTTATGTAACTCACTGTGTTGCCCTCGGTAGAGCACCGTGGCATCACAGCAACCTCCAACTCCTGGGCTTAAGCGATTCTTCTACCTCAGCCTGCCAAGCAGCCGGGACTATGGGCGCCCACCACAGCGCCTGGCTATTTTCTGTTGCATTTGTCATTGGTGTATGTGGCCAGCGCTGTAACCACCGTGCTACAGGTGCTGAGCCTATGTAACTCTTTTTGTATTTTATTTTCAAACTCATTTGTAATATTTTTGTTGAGTCTTCTCAGTGTTCTTTGAACAAAACAGAAACCCTGAGTGGATTCAGAGCTTTATTCAAATTGCATATTGATCATTCATACTTAAAATATTAGAATGCTTGAGTTTTGAGGCTCTGGCTATTTCTGGTTGTTTCTTTATGTGTTGTTTTCCATTGTCCTTCTTGATCCTGGGCTGTACTTTCCTTAAGCAAGTGGCACAGGTTACTTTGGTGGTTTATAACTTGAAGTGCCATGGACCAGATCAAGTTAGGGATCATTTGTAACATAGGCCTTGGGAATGACTTTCAGGCCGTCAGTGGTAGGCTGAGTCCCTGCTTCCTTTTTATGTAGTAGGCACAGAGGACTACCAGATGAAACCATGGCTCAAGGTAGAGAACTTGAATTTGAAAGTAATTTTGTTTAATTAGCTAAATAGATGCTAGTAAATTAGGTATATTTTCTTAAACAAGAATTTTATACTTTACATGTTTCAATTATCCTTTACATTTCAGGTTTTCATTGTAAATTCAGATTTGGATCACCTCTGTGAGCCTCTTTTTTTAATTAGGAAAGATTAAGAAAGTACTGATATGGGAAATGTTCACATGAATAGAATCCACTGTTTTGGAATTGTGGTTGATCTAACTCTTTGTTATTAGCCTAGGTAATTAAGTTTTGTTTACACTCCAGGTCTCAGAAAGGTGATTTGGGAATGTAGTCATTCCTTGGTATCCATGGGGGATTGGTTCCAGGACCTCCTTGGATATCAGACTCTAAGGATGCTCAAGTTTGTTATAATAAAATGTCCTAGTATTTGCACATAACTTGTGTACAGCTTCTCATATATGTGCTACATAACATATCTGTCAATAGGGGACCACACATACTATGGTGGTCCCTTGATATTATAAAGGAGCTGAAAACCTCTATACCTAGTGATGTCATAGCTGTCATAGTGTGGTAGCTCCAGGCATCATGAGACTGGTGGCGCTGGTGTAAACAAGCTGCCTGTGCTGCCAGTCGTATAAAAATAACACGACTACTTGGAGTACATGATGTTTGATGATGATGCTAAACAGCTGTGTTACTGGTTTATTTACTGTGCTGTAATACTTCTAATTGCTATTTTAGCATGTACTCCTTTACTTAATAAAAAAAAAATTGAGTATATAATAGCTTCAGGCAGGAGATATCCAGAAGAAGGCCTTGTTATCATAGGTGATAACAGATTGCCTGTTACTTGCCCCTGAAAACCTCCCATTAGGACCAGCTGTGTAGGTGGAAGACAGTGACAGGATGGCGCTGACCTGGGTTGGCCTACGTGCATATGTGTGTTTGTGTCTTAGTTTTTAATAAAAAAAGTTTAAATAGGAAAAAGCTTACAGAATAAAGATGTAAAGAAAGGAAATATTTTTTGTACAGCTAAACCGTATATTTGGGTTTTAAGCTAGATGTTATTATAAAGAGTCAAAAAGTTAAAAAGTTTAAAAGTAAGAATGTTACAGAAGGCTAATTTATGGTTGAAGAAAGAAAAAGATGGTTCACAAATTTAGTGTAGCCTGAGTGTTGAGTGAAAGTCTATAGTAGTGCACAGTCACATCCTGGGCCTTCACGTTGACTTCTCTGACTCACCTGGAGCAGCTTCCAGTCCTGGGAGCTCCACTCATGATGAGAACTCAGCATGGGTGGACTGTTCTTTATCTTTTTTACTATATTTTCCTCTACCTTTTCTATGTTTAGACATGTTTAGATATGTAACTACTTACTACTGCGTACAGTTGCCTACAGTCACCGGCTGTACAGATTTTAGCCTAGGAGCAATAGACGGTACCAGATAGCCCAGGTGTGTGGCAGGCTGTTCTGCCTAGGTCTGTGTAAGTGCCCTCTAGCGTGCTCACACGATGACATTGCCTCGGGATGCATTCCTCAGAACATATCCTCATCGTTCAGCAACACGTGACTGTACTTCAAATAATACCCAATACACTATAAAGTCATTGGAAACAGTTACACTGCATTGCTTAGGGAATAATGACAAGGAAAATCTGGACACTTTCAATATCAAATCAGTTTTTTCACCTATTTTCTATTTGTGGTTGGTTGAATCCGTGAGTGCAGAACCCACAGACACAGAGGGCCAGTCGTGTGTGAGCCATCCGTGGTTTGTGGCCCTTTATTGGCATTAGTCAGAACTGCTTCAGCTGGAGGATCGACTGAGATGATTTTATGAGCAAAGTAGATAAAAGCAGTCAGCCTCACACGTAAGAGAAGCGACAATTAGAACTGAAAGGAGACAACTTCCTGACAGTGGACTGACAAAAAGATGCAAAGTCCAGGCTGTGGGGAAGCAACGTACAGATTTTCTTTCCTTTGTAATTACCACAAAACCAGGCCCACTGGGGTGTGGGACTTCTTGCCATGGACAGCCTCCTGTTTCTGTACCTTCTTTGCAGGTGAAGGGTGGTGCTTGAGTCCTTGGTTTGTGAGAAACATCCGTGTGTGTGTGTGTGTGTGTGTGTGTGTACCCCTTCCCTGGGGCTAAGTCTGCAGCTGCTGGTATCTCCCTCCTTTGCTTCTTTGCCCCCCCCCCCCACTTCCTGTGTGAACTTGGGCTCTTTTAGAACTCTCTGCAGATATTTTGAAGTCTGCCTCCCAGTTTTGCTTGGAGTCATGTCACTCTATCCCAGCGGTCGTGTGCTCTTCCCTCCCTGCATCAGGATTTGGTGTCCGTTGTTCACCCCAGCTCTCAGAACCTTCTCACACTTGGTTAGCATGTTCTCCTTGTCCTTTATATGTTTAATAAAAATGTCAGACCCGATAGTGTCCTGGAGAAAACCTGATTGGTAATCTCAGTCTGTCTGAGGTTACATTTGTCAGTGTATTTAGAGTATTATTTTAACCTGCTACGTATTTAACTATGTTCATCTACTAGTCTGTACTTCATTTTGACCTCCTGGAGACTGTCAAATTATTGGTAAAAATACCATCTATTGGTCTGGGATTTGTTGTGCTACTCTAGTAAATATTAAAAAAAGAAAATTTCCTAGGGAAGATTTCTTTTTAGCCAGTTTGGTGACATTATAACGGTAGGAATTTTTTTTTTAAAAAAAAACTGTTCATTGATCTAATTTTTAGTTTAGATAAAAGTCAAAATCAGTCTTTCTTTTTTCTTGCAGTTTTTGGGAAGGGTCGGGTTTGAACCCGCCACCTCTGGTATTTTGGGCTGGCGCCCTACTTCTCTTTGACTGATAAAAATCACTCTTTTTATCTCACATTTCCAGAATGTATTTTTTTCTTAGGAAAAGAAAATTCCAAGTTGCTTGCCAGTCTTAACCTTTGGTGAGATGATGACCATCATTTTCTCTGGAGACTTTGAATGTTTGCCATTTAAGTCAGTGGTAAAAAAACTCCAGTGATCCAGAAGTGGAGACTGTGGGGAAGCAAAGTACAGATATTTGCCATTGGAGTCAAAGAACTTGACTAAGCTTATAAACCACTTTCTCTGCTGCTGGTACACTGTTGACAGGATAGTCAAGATCCTGTCTTAGAATCTTTCTGTCGGCACTTTACTTAAAAAATACTCTCCTATTTCGATGATCTTTCCTTTCAGAGTTTTTAACCCTAGAGTCTTACTTGTCACTTTGTGACTTTGGAGAATCTGCTCCCTCCAAGTGAGGAACAGTTGTTAGTGTGAGACCCAGCAGTTTCTGTTTGCCTTTTTTCCACCAAGAGAACACACAGTAGCGTTCATCTTTGTCACTTCCACAAATCCCAAAGTGATCTGTGCAGTTCCCAAAGTTAAATTTTAGAGGGCCGGTAGAAGTCAGAGAAGTTAAAAACGAAGGAAAGCAAGAATGAAAAAAGTTTCTGTGTGAAATGGGATTAGTACTGATGTTGAATTATAACACGGAGAAAACATAGGCCCTTCTCAGTAGTAAAAAACTAGTAAACTGTGCCATGTGTTTGTGTATTTCTCCCCTCTGAGATCTCAGAAGAAAGACAGTGAATTCCTTTACCCAAGGACTATCCAGCAGTGTTTCCATGCTTTTTAAAGGAATAAGAATCATCATCCCTCCTTGCCTATAAAAGGCCTTTATTTTATAAATCATCTAATATCAGGAGTACATGTTAGCCCTGTGCTACCATCCTGGAATGCCACTGCTCCTGCAGTTAAGGCCTTGTCTTCCGTCCATCAAGTGGGGGCTTTAGGATCCCTTGAGGTCAGGAGTTGGTGACCAGCCTGAGCAAAAATAAGACTGTCTCCATTAAAAATAGAAAAAATTAGCCAAGCATGGTGGTACAACACATCTGTAGTCCCAGCTACAGCAACAGGATTGCTTGAGCCCATGAGTTGGAGGTTACAGTAAGCTACGATGATGCCACTGTACTCTAGCCTGGGCAGCAGAATGAGACTGTCTCAAAAGAGACAAAAACAAACAACCCCCCCCCCCAAAAAAAACTCCTTTTAAATAGTTCTTAATCTTTTCTTGGCATCCTGGTCTAGTGTTTGGTCATATTTATAGTTAAATTTTTAAAGAGTTAGTTTAATTCAGCACATTTTATTTGTTGTCTAAAGATGGAGAAGAAGCAAATAAATATAGCTTCTCTACTGTGACTTCATCTGAACTTGTATAGAAAAAAACCCCCAAGGGTTGATAATATTTATGTACAATAACATGACTTCAAAAGCTCTTGGAGGTTAGACCAGGTACTGTGGCATGTTTGGTTTTTGTTTTTTTTTTTTACAGTTTTTGGCCGGGGTTGGGTTTGAACCCGTCACCTCCGGTATTTGGGGCCAGTGTCCTACTCCTTTGAGCCACATACGCCGCCCAAAAGCTCTTGGAAATTAGACCAGGTGCTGTGGCATGTACCTGGAGTCCCAGCTACTCAGGACTTCAAATTCAGCCTGGGAAACATAGTGAGAACTTATCTATTTTAAAAAAAAAAGTTTTGGAAATAGTAAAGTCTTGAGACTAGTTTATTGGAATTTGTTAGTTTCTACTAAAGCAAATAAATCTAACTAGATCATCAGTGTGACTTAGTTAGAAAACTTTAAAATTGTGACATGGAAACATTGCTTTTAACTACCAAACTAAAAAGGGAACTTAGATAATTAGAGCAAAGTTGGAAAAGTACATATTTATTCAGACATGCTTGGGAAAATTTAAGTAATAAGGAAATCTCTTTATGGTTTGAGAGATTTGGAAATCACTAATACAGCGTCATGTAATTTTTCAGTATGTTTGATTTTGTTTTTAAAGAGAGGATCATTTAAGAAAATAATGACATCAGTTTGTAAAAGCTTCAAAGGATTATATCATGTTTGTTATTCTTAGGCTAAATATGAAAAGGGATATTTATTAGAATTCCCTGGGTTTGTTGCTTGGAATCATAGGTATCAGGTTACTTCACCATATATTGATGTCATTGAGTTGATAATGTGTATAGTTCTTTTTCGGCCATTTTCTTTTGAGGTTCTAATATAAGAGCTGGCTTTTCCTGTTAATCATCTGTTAAGTTATAGTTACAAAAGGCTTTCTTTATTTTTAAGTATCCTTTTTTTGCCTCTCCCCCAAATTAAAGAGCTATGCTGACAGTAGTGATTTTTATAATTGATAATTTAAATTCTTACTCTTAGTACAGGACTATTTAAAATATTAGAATATAATGTGGAAGAGGAGTCAGTAACTGTAGTGTTCTTTGCTTTAGCCACTGGTCTTGATCATCATGTGGCCCCACTAACCAAGAATTGCTTAGTGAGTTTCTTGGGAAACGTTCCACATTCTCTTTGCTTTTGTTTGTTTGTTTGTTTGTTTGTTTGCTTTTTTAATGTGCAAAAGAGAGGTGGCACCAAAAGACAACTCAAAACTTCACTGAGGGCTCTGTGCCCATAGCACAGTGGTTGTGGTGCCAGCCACATGCACTGAGGCTGGTGGGTTCAAACCTAGCCTGGGCCAGTTAAACAACAAGGACAACTGCAGCAGAAAAAAAAAAAAAAA
>NW_003852474.1:5806298-5810295 GCF_000181295.1 Otolemur garnettii | reverse complement strand
TATGGAGGGTGACATAGTGAGACACTGTCTCAAAAAAAAAAAAAAAAAACTTCATTGAGAATAACGGTGACATGGTGCTTACTTGAGAGAGGCCACAGCACCAGATCATCATTTTCCTCTAGTCATTCCACCTGTAAGACACTTCTTTACATTTCTCGGGGAGTGATTTTTATGTGTCTGTTTTCAGATTGCATGTTTGAGAGTTGGGGAAAGACCAGAAGGAATAAATACTTGAAGTACAGGGTGTTCTAAAAGTTGCACCTAAGATCCCCATACATAGAGAAAATGGGAAATTGTAGATAAATATATCTTTATTTACAAAATATCCATTACAAATTTTTCCAAGGATGTGGCCAACATGTAGAGAATATTTTGTAATAAATGTTTTGTAAATAGTACTTTCAACTACAATTTCCCATTTTCCCTACACATGGCATCTTTAGGGGCAATTTGTGAAATATCCCGTATATAATAAATATCTACTTTGTATACCCATTATAAATATTTTTGTTTAATATTCCCAACAGCTTTACTCCTAACTTTCTTCTTTGTTTAGTGGTTAATTTGGGTGTTACAAAGGTTGTGGTAATACTGGCTTTCTGTGTTAGAGGAATTCAACAGCTGTGCATCCTCTGGAGCTGGTGCTATCCAGGACAGCAGACACCAGCTACATGGCTATTTAAATATAAATTAACTTCAGTGAAATAAAGTTAAAATCTCAGTTTCTCATTCACACTAGCTGCATTTCAGATACTCAATAGCTACATGTGACTAATGATTGCAGTGTTCAACAGTGCAGAGACAACATTTTCATCATCCCAGAAAGTTCTGTTGGACATCAGTAGTCTACATTCTAGCATTTTTTCATACTCATAGGAAAAATTGTTCAGTTTTATGTTTCATTACTAGCAGATAACCTTGGGCTGTATGAGACAATTGAGTGTCTATTGTGTTACATTGCTCTGTACTGTCAGGTTGGATAGAACTGTCTGGATTTGGAAAGAGTAACAGTCAGTCTGGTGATTCAGTAGCAGCCTCTATACCTGTTGATCAGGTGCAGGGTGGCGTGTGGTTAAGAGAATAGGCTTTAGAGGTAGAACAGCTCTTCAGGTGGGGTCTTGCTGGCCAGGTGACATGGGGCTAATCTCTTAATTTTTCTGAACCTGTTTTCTCATCTGTATGGTAGGGATGAAATATTGACTTCGTAGGGTTCTTATGAGATTTAGATCAGGTAAAGCAAATGGACTAAAAAATATCAAATACTTAGCACAGTTTCAGGCACATAGTAGTTTTTTACATTTATAGTAGCAGCAGTTTTTAAAATATTTATAGTAAGAATAATGGTCCTTGTTATTCTTGTTGATGTCAGTTCCTCTTTTCCTGATGCTTGTGCTTTAATTCTTCTTTTTTATTTCCCTTTCTTTGTCGTATTCTGTACTCCTTTCTTTATCCTTTTCTTCTGACTTAAGGGCCCTGGATAGCTCTGTAATGACACTCAAGAATAAAGAATTTTCTGCCCTAATTGCTGTGGTACAGCGAGCAGTGGGAAGTAATTGTTATCAAAATGAAACTAAACCCTAAGGATTCACAGAAACTCGTAGCACCTTTGACCAGAACAGGAAGCTGTTCTGTATGGGGCCAAAGGGCAGTGGAAACAACTGGCCAGTAAGGGGGGTGGGGGTCCACGAACTTCTCCTTGTGAGCATCTGCGTGTAGCTGGTCAGCACACTGGCAGGAGAGCCATAGCTGGACAACCACTGGTAATTATATGTTCTTTACATACGTAGCAACAAAGGAGAGAGCGTGAAGCTAGAAGGCAGCAAGAACGTGAACAGCGAAGGCGAGAACAAGAAGAAAAGAGGCGTCTGGAGGAATTGGAGAGAAGGCGCAAAGAGGAAGAAGAGAGGAGACGGGCAGAGGAGGAAAAGAGGAGAGTTGAGAGAGAGCAGGTGAGTGCACAAGGAATGTTCCAGCCACCCCAGTTTGTGAAAAAGGTTACTTTTGCAGAGCTGGGGGTTTGAGGGGAAAAGTACATGTGGACATGTGTTGTACACACACCCACCCCCCTACATACGCAGGACTTCAAGTATTTGGAAATGTTGAAATACCATTGGAAGAACACCAGTAAACTAAATTCTTATCTTGAAAAAACCTATAAATCGTTATTCTTTAGAATCCTCTTGAACCCAGTTAAGTGTTCTCCAATTAATATGGAAGATTTCTGAATATGTCTTAAATGCTGTGAACCCCAAATATCTGACTTAAAAAAACGAAATTATAAGCCAACTTTAAGAAATTTCTTATGAGAAATGCTTGAAATAGTGACTGAGGGATGATTGTAATCTATATTTGTATAAAATTCTATGTACACATAGATAGCATTTTAAAAACTGATGTTGTCGTGTTGTTCACCAATAAAAGATCAGGTTTTAGTAACATTTGTAGCATTTATTAATGCCAGGTGTGGTTTTATTTAGAGCGTTTGTTCCCTGAGTCACTTGTATAAATGGAAATTGACTGTACCCACCTGCTTTGCCTTTCTTATCTTTGAGTTTATCTCTTTGTTACAAGCTTTGAATAAAGTGAAAATGATATGAATGGGAACCAGTTTTCTTAATACCCGAAATCCATATCTAAAATGCTTAAAAACCACGGTGTGAGCTTCCAGATATGACTGTTTAGCCACCATCCTTGATACCAGTCGTGTGCCCTGGGGTCTCTGAGGCTGGGGTCTGCGTGCCCATCAGGCTTCCTCTAGCCCTCTCAGGGATGCTGTCTGTGTTACCTTATTGATGTCACCAGCCGGTTAACTGTGCAGTGTGTGTGTTTTAACATTCCACTTATGTTTTCACCTGGAGGCTGCAAGGAGGAGAAAATAGAAGCTTTTAAGAATTAAATCACCTAGAGATTCTTACCACAATTTGATTGTGAGAGGAAGAGATGATGGTAGTAGTTCATCTTTAATACTCTGTTGGCAGTCGTTAGATTTTGTGAATAGCAAGTGTTCTGTACCTTTAAAAAAAAAATTCTAAAATAAGTTTTATTCTGCTTTCCCTACTTTCTTATGAAGAAGTAATTCTCCACACTGACAGTGCTGTGGGACACACTTTACCCTGGTGGGAGTGTGTATTTGTGTAGATGCGTACTGTATTTCTGTATGTTCGACAGTATGTTAGGACCTTTGTGGTTTGGTGTGATTTTTCTGGTTGTCCTTGTGGTTTGAAGGCAGAAAACAAATGATTATACTAATGTGATCTTTTAAGTTATGATTTAATGACTTGGGAGTGGAACTCCTTTTTCCATTCATGGTGGGTAAGGTCACGCAGGCACTGCTGGGGCAGGTGTTAGCCCAGCATGTGTCATGTGAGGCTGGGCATCAGAGAAAGGGAGCCCAGGTCACAACCAGGTGTCTTTGCCAGTGGCCTTGTGAATAAGCTTCTCCCTAGATGGGCTCAGTTTGCTTTGTAAGATAAGGATGTCTAAGGATGTTTGTATGCTGTGATTTCTTTGTTATCCAACATTCTCCTGACCAAAGTGACTGGTTAACTAAAACGTCTGTTCAGCCCTGCTGATGATTGAGTTTCATTTAAGATGTGTGCCATGATACAAGCTGCTGGGCAATGGCAGATGCCATTCAGAATGTTTAAAATAACATTCTGAATTTCAGGGCAGACTTCTCCTCATGCTCCCTGGGCTACTCCCCCTTTAGAGCTTCTTTCTCCTGTTGAATAGGAAGGAAGCCACTTTTTCTTTTAAAATGTTCCATGCTTTTTCAAACTTAGTTCATATCTACCTCAGCCTCACAAATAAAACCCCTGAGAATTGGGAGAGGAGGTCTTTGATGCTTGTTTGTCAATGAGGTGACTGAGAAAATAGGAGATTTAGAACAGGCTAAAGGTCAGAGAGCCAGACCTCCTGAGATCTCTGTTAACATGCGTGTGGTGTCAGGGTGGGATAGAGCCAGACCTCCTGAGATCTCTGTTAACATGCGTGTGGT
>NW_003852474.1:5795176-5806236 GCF_000181295.1 Otolemur garnettii | reverse complement strand
GAGCCAGACCTCCTGAGATCTCTGTTAACATGCGTGTGGTGTCAAGGTGGGATCGAGCCAGACCTCCTGAGATCTCTGTTTACATGCGTGTGGTGTCAAGGTGAGGTAGAGCCAGACCTCCTGAGATCTCTGTTATTATGCATGTAGTGTCAAGCTGGGGCTCATAGCTCTCCGCGTGACATACTGTGGATGTGTTGGCCTGTTTTCATTGTTATAAAGGTTAAGGTTGTTCGTTCTCTCCTTATTGAAAAGAAAAACTACCCTTATACCTACCTTACTTCTCTCTCTCAAGTTCTCTTTGTCTCGCACCCCACAAGCTCATCGTGAAGAGCCTGAGCCTGTTTGTTTGCAGGGAGTTGCCTGAGTCAGGTGATCATGACTTTTAGAATGTAGTCATTCCCGGTACCTTCTGAGTCACCAGAGAAAGCACAAATTATGTTTGTTGTATGTTAATATAAAATAGGCTTTGATTTTAGGTTTCAAAAATTGGTGATCCATACTTATTATAAATTGTAACTAGGAAGCGGGTATTTGCTAATTAGGGTCCTCTGGTCCTTTAATTAAACTCTTTAATTTCTTTCAAGTCTACTGACCTTGGAGGAATGGCGTCCTCCTAAATTCTGCATCTGTATGTAGCAGCTGTGTTCTACCAGAAATACTTCCAGAAGCCTTCATGTGTATCAGGGGAATGTACATCTTCAGGTCTTAACTATGGGACAGATTAAAGTTCTTGAAAAATTTTTAGCAATAGATTTTTTTTTTAGTTGTTCACCACTGAGTGAATTATTACTAAAAATGATTGGAGCAAATGGTTCTTGGTGCTCCATGCAGGTGGTTCTGATGCTTTCCTTTTGGGTCAATTGATTGCTGGGTGATTTCTGTGTGACAGGAGTATATCAGGCGACAGCTAGAAGAGGAGCAGCGGCACTTGGAAATCCTTCAGCAGCAGCTGCTCCAGGAGCAGGCCATGTTACTGGTAACACCCCGCCTCTGTCTTGTTACATAGCGTCAGGGCTCGTGTGTCCCTCCCCTGAGTTGGGCAAGCTATGGTGGTCACCAGACCATTTTGGTTTTGCTGTGGGCGACCAGGCTCAAAAGGAATGTCCTTTATGGTCATACTGCTTGGGACACATTGCATGGTGGTTTTTATTTGTTTATTTCCCATTAATAAATTAATTGTTCTCGTTTGGTAGATAGACAAGGTTTTGAACAGAACCTGGCATTCAGTGAACAAACTAGAATGCTGAGGGCTGCAGGCTCAAAGCACATGCCATAGGATTTTTACGTAGTATATATATCACCGAAACCGGCATTTAATTGAATTCTCTCTTACTCTGTCCAATGGTATTGTGGCTAGCAACAGCTGGCAGATTTTTCCACAGGTAATGTGCTATTTAAAATCCTGGTCATTTTCTTTTGTTATAAAAAAGGGGGGGAAATATATTATCTTAAAAAAAAAAGAAAGTTGAAGAATTCCAGAGAAGAGGTGAGCTCTCCAGTGTCCCATAGATTCAGTGTTATCCTCTCCCTCTCCAAGGAGTGCCGATGGCGGGAGATGGAGGAGCACCGGCAGGCAGAGAGGCTCCAGAGGCAGTTGCAACAAGAACAAGCATATCTCCTGTCTCTACAGCACGACCACAGGAGGCCACACCCGCAGCAGCAGCCACCGCCACAGCAGGAGAGGAGCAAGCCAAGCTATCACGTTCCTGAGCCCAAACCCCACTACGAGCCTGTGGACAGAGCTCGAGAGGTATCTGCTCTCCTTCCTCATGTTAGCTGCTGGGAAGTAATACGATAACTCCTCAATGCAAGAACAAGCTGTAGAGGTCACTAATGATCCACCGTGTTTGTTTTTTAGCTGAGAAGTTGAGGTTTGGAAGAAAAGAGGGACTTGGCCAAATCTAGATAGTGCTTTTTCCATTAAGGACCAGGGTGTCAAATCTCTTAAGAACTGGAAGCTAAACTAAACAAAAGTGAGAGAAAGGGTGGTTTGGTTAATTATTTTCTTCTGAACTAGTGTGAGGCTGCAGTGTGCCTATAGTCCAGTTTTCCAGCTTTCCAGCTGTCACAATTTGTCACTGAATTAGTACTTTGGGGCTAGCCAGAGCCCAAAGCAGGGAGTGGCAGCAGGCAGTGAGTGCTCAGGGATGTGGGGCAGGCGGGGAGCCCACAGGTGGTAGCCGTCCACCGTGTGTGTCTTCGCACAGGGCAGATTCCAGGAACAAGTGTTCTGTTTGTTCTGGAATGGATTTATTTTTGGTGACACTAAATGTGTTATGGATTTGTGATGATAGTCTTTTAATCTGTTGGTTGTGACAGATTAATTTTTTTCTAGTTTATCATCATATACAACCCTAGAATTCTAAGCAACAAGGAAACCTTAGAGGCTGCCTTGCTTAATTTTATCTTTGTTAATATTTTCTTTCTTGTGAATCAAATTCTAGCCCTGTTCTACCTACCTTTTCTCCTCCCCAACTGCCCTTTGTTTTCTTGTAGCTGAAGAGAAAACTCTATAGAGTTCTTCCACTTTCAGACCTTCTTTCGATATCTCTGCTTTTCCCCTACTAACATTGGCTTATGTCTTCTAATTCTCTGATGCAGGTGGAAGATAGATTTAGGAAAACTAACCACAGCTCCCCTGAAGCCCAGTCTAAGCAGACAGGCAGAGTATTGGAGCCACCAGTGCCTTCCCGATCAGAGTCTTTTTCCAATGGCAACTCCGAGTCTGTGCATCCCGCGCTGCAGAGACCAGCGGAGCCACAGGTAGCAACAGCCAGCTTTGCTGTGGTAGAGGAGTCCTGTGCAATGGCTTGCCGAGCCCCAGGCCTGCTTGTGACAGTCGTAGTTTAGTTTGTCACCATGTTTAAAAAGAGACAAGATTAGCAGGAGTGACTGAAGAGGACACCCAGTTGATAAAGAAGGATCTTTCTCTTTTTTGAGATTTTTGTTGTACTTATTAGTAGTATGTCCAGTGAGTGACTTCTTTTTGCTTCCCACGTCATTAAGCGCCTCTTTCTTCTAACATGAATATTTTTTAGTTTAATTTTTAGAGTATTAGTATTATGAACACAAAAAAGGAGGACCAGAACATTTTCTCCCAAGCATTTAGAAAGTAAACGCTCACCCTGTGGTCCCTGGCTCCTGGCCTCTTCCATGAGTGGGCCTTAGAGAGCTGATAATGACCCTGAAATTTCATACAGAATTTTTTGATTTGTCCAGATGTGCACATTTTGGGGTAATGGAGCCTTTATTCATTCTCAAAGTGTATACAAAAAGTTAAAATCCAATGGATGAGATGTAGATTTCTTTGAGGTAGGTCAGAACAAAGGTCGTGACCTCCTTGGGTCTGTCACAGCATTTTAAACCTTGTCTGAGTTGGGGGGGACTGCTGGGCTGGGTGCTGTGCAACTGGAAGAGAACCCGCTGCCCTGTCCCTGGGAGAGAGTAGGCAGTGAAGGTGACCCAGGTCAGAGATTTCAACAATCCTCAAAATACTGATTCCTGCTCTCTTGCTGAAAGTTAATGATTTTTAGATATTTTCCCCCATCCCCCTATGTAATCCGGAATATTGGGGACAAGTTCTTAAGCTTGAGTTTGTTTGTTCACTGGTGTTTGCATGTGTAAGGGGACAAAAGTTGATGTTTTTGTGACAGAAGCAGCTATGGTGTTCTATAAAACAAACTGCGTTGAGAATTTGAATGTGGTTTACAGCAGTAATCCCCTGGATGACAGGGAACTGCAGTCTAGAGAGAGTTAAATAAGATAGAAGAACCAGGACAGATGCCACAGGTATAGGAGAGGTGAGAAGGTGCTCACCTGGGATCAGTGGCATCTTGAGTAGTAGGAGAGCTGGCCTGCCAGCACATAGGCGACTCCAGAGAATATGGGATAGAAAGAAAAAAAAAGAGAGAAAAGCAGGCAATGGTAAATGATTTAAAAATGACAAAAGGGGGTTGGGCGGCAGCTGTGGCTCAAAAGAGTAGGGCACCGGCCCCATATACCCGAGGTGGTGGGTTCAAACCCTGCCCTGGCCAAAAAAAAAAAGAATGAAAAAAGGGATGAGAAAAGAGACTACTAGAATAGGTTTGATCACACTTACATAGGTTTAACAACTTTGAATTGTTTGATGAAGAGTAGAGGAAAAAAGTTCTTTGGTTTTTTTTTTGCCTGTAAGTTAAACTTATCATAAATGGAGAATCTTTATCTATTTGGCTGTTGACATTTTAGAAAATAAGAGTTATTAAGTTATTTAGACTAATTTTTATATTTATGATTAATTTGTGTCACACCTGGAAATAGTCTCCCTTTTCTCCTTCTACTCTAAAGTTGCTTTTCACTAAAATGTACAACTGTGTAACATTCTGCCGGGGGAGACTTTTCTCATATCATACTCTTATTTTAAAACTCATTTTTTTGATTATAATTTCAGGTAATGCTTTCAGTTGCATGTTTTCCTTCTGAAAATCTTAAACATTTTAGAAGTCTTAGGTTGTACCAGTAGCTGGGATTATGTGAATCTCACCTGTAAATCACAGAAATTATATACCTGGACCTCACTCTCTATCCTGCATGTGAAAGGGTTGAACAAATTGTGATTTAGTAGTTTCAGTTTCCATTAAATACATTGATGTAATAGAATATGTAGCCAGGATTATGTATACTGCAATATCGGGCAGTTATTTAAATAATAAAATATAATTAATAAAAACATTTTATAGATCTTTCCAGAGATTGTTTTCCCATTTTAAAGACAACAGGATAGACTCAAATAATTGTCAAACAGGAAGAGTACACTAACGATAGTTAATTCAGGAAATCTATGCTACTGAATATTTTTAAAGAAATCACAGTGTTTTTTCATAACTAGTATGAAGGTATATGGAGACATATAGGTTTTCAAACTTGGGAGAAATAAGAAAAACTATTGGTGTATTTGAAAAACTGTTTTTAAGTCATGCTTTTACAGTCTGTCGGAACACGAGGGGTTTGTCTTTGCTCATTAAATGTGCTGTTGTGCTACTCGGTCTGGTTCACACAGCCAGGCCGTGTGAGGAGGGGCTGGCAGGTGTGCATGTTTGGCAGCGTCCTTTATCGTGTGGTTATTTCCCTCTCCCCGCTTCTCAGTCTCTCTGCTTTGACGTGGATGTGCATGGAGCACATCATCTCCCTGTTAGTGGATCTGCAAGGCTCTTTGTTTTTAAAAAAAAAAACAAACAAACCCAAAACCTTCACATTTATTGCTATCCGTAATGTTTGTCTGGCTATTAAAAAAGTTTTCCTTATAAATGTACATTTGTTCTTTTCTGCCCACTGTGTTCCCAGACTGCTTCTTCACTTAGCGTGTGCCTGTTCACTGCTTGGCTGACCTAACACTGACCACCCCTGTTGCATTCCACCTTTGCCCGTTCCTGCTTTGGATTTGGTATTGACCAGAAAAGCCAGTTTTATGCAGAACGCATTGAATGTTTTGTGTTTTGTTTTCTTGTAAGGTACAGTGGTCCCACCTGGCATCTCTCAAGAACAATGTTTCCCCTGTCTCGCGATCCCATTCCTTCAGTGACCCTTCTCCTCCCAAATTTGCACACCACCATCTTCGTTCTCAGGACCCATGTCCACCTTCCCGCAGTGAGGTGCTCAGTCAGAGCTCTGACTCTAAGTTGGAGGCGCCTGACCCCACCCAAAAGGCTTGGTCTAGATCAGACAGTGACGAGGTGCCTCCAAGGGTAAGGAGCAGAAAGACAGATGTGTGCTGCTTTGTCCTTTCTGTTATTTTTTTTAAAGGATTATTTATTTTAATTATGGGTTTGGTGACTTCACCAGAATTAAAGGGGCAATGAAATTTCAAAGGAACCTTTATGGTGAGGAGAAAGTTCCATAGCCAGGCAGTTATATTTAGCCAGTGGCCAGTTAGCTTTTTATTGTTACTGCACTTAAACATAAGGTAGATAAAATGTCAGAGTTACTCTACAAAGAATATGCTTCTTGAACAAATTCATAATTTATTTTAGCACCTTTTTTTATAAGTTTATGCAGAAGCTATACATTATTTTGCAACATTAACCAATATCAAAACTTTCAGAAAAGATCTTATAAGGGAAAAAACAATTAGAAATCTCAAGAAAATAACTTTTTCCCTTTTCAAATTGGGGTTTCTCTTGTTTTATTTTTGTAATTAATGGTGAAGTTAAACAAAAGGGCACATTTTAAATTATTTTTCCTCCATTTGGAATTTGCTTCCTCTTGAATATTTTCTTGCTTCCTGCCAATCTTTGCTTCCTGCTGATCCATTTATAGGCCATTGTTTGGTTTCTTTGAGCTTTTTTTTTCTTGATTCTCACATTATCTTAGCAAAATGCTTTATATGTCCCCTGCTACCAAGCTTCAGTCCAGACATCACTGAAATGTCCCAGGAGTGTAGAAAGGCTGTTTTTACTGGCTCCTTAGATGTCCGTGACTATATATTTTCTCTCTACATTATGTCAGTGGAGGAGGGGGAAGGACAGACGGGGGGTGCCCCTTGGTAATAGGAAGTCCAGTGTAATTAGGACTGTTGCAGAACTGTGTGTTGGTGGGGAAGTCTTTTCTCTTCCTCTTGTTTTCAGTAATTCAATTGCTATATTTTCTACCTAAAGGTTCCTGTGAGAACAACATCTCGTTCCCCTGTTCTATCCCGTCGGGATTCCCCACTGCAGGGCAGTGGACAACAAAATAGCCAAGCAGGACAAAGAAACTCCACCAGGTAAATGACAGGGGAAGATGAAGACGTTTGCCATGCAGTCTCTCCCACAGTCTTGTCTATTTTCATGAAAATGCTCATAAACACAGATGTTCTGCCATAAAATACTTTAACATGAATCTTATCAAATTTATTTATAGTAAAAAGAGAGTTTGCATCTGAATGTGTATCAGAGTCATTTTGAAATTAAAACTACTTGTTTTAAGAGTGAGTGGAAGACATAGCAGGGAAGGGGAGAGGCCCTAGAATTGTAATGTAAGGGAGCTTTTTATCTAAAGGATCTTGTAAGGCTTTCGTAATAATGTGAGTTACTAAAGAAAGTCACTGACTGCAATAAATGAGTAAACTAATACAGTAGAACCTCTGTGAGTTGACCACCCACGGGACTGTAACAACCTGGGCAACAGAAGGCTTGCTGTACTGATAGGTACCTGTGGCAAATGTTGGGTCTTATGGAAGTTCTCTTATAATACGCTTATTAGATTCTAGAGCTGCTCTGTTCAATACAGCAGCTGTTAGCCACATGAACCTTCTTAAATTTAAGCTTAAATAAAGTGAAATACAGTTAAAATTTCATTCTTAGTTGCACCAGCCTCATTTCAAGTGCTCTATAGCTACCTGTAGCTACTGGCTACAGTATTACATAGCTCAGATATAAAACATTTTTGACATCCTAGAACTGTCCATTGACTAGCACTATTGTCGGGAAGAAAAGCTCATTATATTGAGTGTTTGATAACTTGGTCATCACTGAATCTATAGTTAACCTTCCGCTGGGGAACTTGAAGGTGGTCAGATAGATAACCCAGAAACTGCAGAGATCCCTTTAGTATTGCCGATGACCAGGGTGGACTGTGTTATTTTCTGTTCCTAAGTCCGTGCCATCAAATCTTACCTAGCAAACATGCTGGGCAGGAAATCCACCCCAACCTATATTTTCCATACCATTTCCAACACAGCTCATACAAAGGGATGTCAGTTTTTGAGAGTAGCAGTGGGTGGGTGAGAAAAATAGCCTAAAAACAGGTAAAATTCTGTGTGTAATTATAGAAGCGGAATGTTGTCTTAATATTAAGAACTGAATTTGTCGGTGCAACAGAAATGGTGGCACTTCTAGACCAAACAATAGTAACGCACCTCACACCTGAGGAAGATTTGAGGGTGCTAATGGTAGGATATCACTCAGCATTTTTGGCTTATTAAGATATCTGAGATAAAATCTGTGAATCTATCGTGATAACTTCTGGTGAATTTAATGTTAAATGCTGTTTATAGGCCATTTTTCTCATCAGTTGATGCACGTGTTTCTAATTTGGTACTGCATTTTGGGAAGGTGCGTTACCTTTTCTCCCCTTTTCTTCTCTAACAGCAGTATTGAGCCCAGGCTTCTGTGGGAGCGAGTGGAGAAGCTGGTGCCCAGACCTGGCAGTGGTAGCTCCTCAGGGTCCAGCAATTCAGGATCCCAACCTGGGTCTCACCCTGGGTCTCAGAGTGGCTCCGGGGAACGCTTCAGAGTGAGATGTAGGCTGCCTTTCCTTTACCTTTTCCCAATAATGACCCTGGACTATGATCTTTTGGAAATCCTTCTTAGTCTGTAAAAAAGATCTGTGGTCTGTGGATAGCTGCATATCACAAAACAATGTTTTGGTATAGGTTGTTAATGACCCTGGTATGATGATTTTTACCATAAAGGAGTAAATTTTGAGAGTTTTACACGTGCCTACTACTATTATAGTTTAATGCCATGGACTAACTTATCCAAGTTAATCAGCTAAATGTGTGAGCTAGAATTCGAACCCCTTTCTTTCAATATGGACTCTAGGACCTATACTGTCATCAGTCTTGGTTATTTTAAGCTAATCTTAATAATTGACTGGTGACTATTCCCTCTGCTATATTATTGGTAACAAGGCCTTGATTATGAACCGTATTTCAAGTGGAGCATGATAACAGAGGGTTTTGAGTAGGGAATCAGAAAGACACCAGAGCTCTTCTAGGCCCCTGCTTTGCCCTGGATTTCAGACCTGCACGTGGAGACTGCCATGAGTGGGGCAGATAGAGTAGGTGGGGTAGGAGACAGCTTTGTGACATGCTTCTGTATGTTTATATGTATCTGCCTTTCTTGTCTTTTTTGAACCCAACAGCATCATCCAAGTCTGAGGGCTCTCCATCTCAGCGCCTTGAAAATGCAGTGAAAAAACCTGAAGACAAAAAAGAAGTTTTTAGACCTCTCAAGCCTGCTGTAAGGATGGCACCAAATTCATCTTACTTATGTTAAATGGCTTGAGTGAGATCTTTGTATTTTAAAAACTAATGTGGTTGAGAGGCTTGCAGTCTTTTCTGCTCCTAGATATGAGGACGTGTAAGGCATGACACATCTGTCCTCTCCCCTTAGTCATCTTATTTCCTATGTAAAATTCTCAATAGAGTGAAACTTGTTTAGTGCTTCAACCGTATATTCTGTGTAGTCAGTCACATTACAAAAAAGAAAAACACAACAAAGTGTAGTTGTTAGTTAGTGAAATTTTCTTCTGAGTAAATAGATAACTTTAAAAATACCAAAGGAAGAAAATTCTGTTTCTCTCTTTGCTTGGCATTAACCTTTACTTATTCATGATGAGTTGGGCATTTATAATGCTGGCTTTTAGAGTAAATTTTTTGAAATCCCTTTCTTAAAGTCACCTGTTGCTTAAATTCTGCCATCTGGAACCTGGAGTGGTAGTTGTGACTGCTCCTAACTCTGCTTTAGTTCTTCTTGTGTTAACTGACCGTGTAACTGTGGGACACTGTGGAATTTTAAGCCTGTCAGTTTTAATTTCCTGCTTGAACTGATTTCCGTACTTCTCTCCTCTCCCCTTCTTTCTGCCGTGCTTCCTCATACTGTGCATTCCTTATCAACGATGGCTTCTTGGACTCCATGAAATTGCTGCTGGACTGAAGGGCGAAGTGGTAAGTCCCACCTCTGAAAAGTTCAGTGTCCGGGCAGAGCTCTGCCTGCCTCTACCCTCACCTGGTGCTTGAGCTGCAGTCTTGTTCCCTGTTCAGCTTGAACTCTGAAACCTTCACTCCAGTTTACTGAGCACATAACATTTGCTCCACTCATTATTCTTATTAATTATTATTATAGTTGTTTTAAAAAGCTATAACTATATCCACAAAATAGCAAGATTCAAAGCCTAACACTTGATCACTGTATTTCAGAGGCTTAAGCACAAAGAAAAGAAACATATTCTGAACTGTGAAAAAGAAGAAAACCATATGGAACTTGTAAAAATAAGAGAGAGAAATAGCTATATAGCCTACTTTTTAAAAAGTTAATACTTTTAAATAAAATTTCCAAAGAGGTAAATTAGGGGTTTTATGTGAAAATATGGAGTATAAATAATAATCACTCTTGAAAATTATATTTGGTGGCTTGTTGAGTCTTCAGCAGGGTCGCAGTAGAGAAGAGTAAAAGGAAGTAAAGCTCTTTGAATACGTTTTACTTTGGATTTCTCTCTCGCTCTCTTTTTCATATAGGGTCTTGCATTGCTACCCAGAGTGGAGTGTAGTGTTGCGAGCATAGCTCACTACGTCCCTGTATCCTCCAATCCCTGGGCTCCAATGATCCTCCTGTCTCAGCCTCCTGAGTAGCTGGGACTGCAGACATGTGCTGTTGTCTGGCTAACTTTTAAATTTTTTTTTTTCTTTTCTTTTTTTTCTTTCTAGAGACAGTGTCTCACTATGTTACCCAGGCTGGTCCTGAACTCTTGGGTTCAAACAATCCTCCCACCTCAGGCTCCCAAAGTGCTGGGATTACAGGTGCAGGCAACCATTTCCAGCCTTGCTGTAGATTTCTTTTCTTTCTGATGTTCACATTCACCGAGTTGTGAACATCCCAGTGTGTTTATGATTTGAAGGAGGGGCAGTAGAGAAGTTCACCAGCTCCTACCCACAACCCATGCCAGTCACCCCTTTTTCTCTTCGTGTGTCATGAACCTTTTCACAAATGGGGCAAGTTATTAATAGTCAGTGAAGTGATAGGGGAGTGGCATATAGTAGTGCTCACGTCACTCTTCCTTCACTTTTCTGTAGGTTTGAAATTTTGAATAAAGAAAATTGTGGAAACATGCCCCCCCCCCCCCACACACACATATAACCCTCAAATAACTCTAAATCAGCCCTGTTCAACTAGAAGTTTGCTTTCTGGATAGTCCCCTTAAAAGACAACTTCATTGTACGGACAGGTGTCTTTGCAACACAGCCCAAGGATCTGTCTATATACATTGTTGACCTAGAATTTTGTCTTACATATTATACATTTTATATATATATATATATATAT